>NC_041389.1:437058040-437158208 GCF_002162155.2 Triticum dicoccoides | reverse complement strand
TACTACCCGTAGATTCATCAAAATAAGCAAACAACACATAGAAAACGAAATCTGTCAAAAAGAGAACAGTCTGTATCAATCTGGAAATTTTGTATACTTCTTTAACTCTAAACATTATGAGAAATTAGGACAACCTGGCAAATTTGTATATTAATCTTGTGTAAAAAATTCAGATCAAAATCACGTTTCTGTGATTTTTTAAAATTGTTTTACTGGGCGCGAAACTTTTCTGTTTTTCATCAAGATCAAATCAACTATCAACCTTAAGCCATCCCAAAGGTCTTACTTGGCTCAAACACTAATTGAAACACCAAAACACAACTACTACATACTTCCTATGCATAGGAATTTTATAAGCAAATAAATTATCAAGACAAGCAAAAACTAACATATGCAAGGAAAAAGAAAGAAACAATAACAATCTCAACACGACGAGAGGTAATTTAGTAACATAAAGATTTCTACAACCATATTTTCCTCTCTCATAATAATTACATATAGGATCATAATCAAATTCAAAAATATAGCTATCACATAAAATATACTCTTCGTGATCCACATGCATGCAAAGTTGACACTCTTCCAAATAGTGGGATTAACATAAAATAAAGTCGTTATTTCTCCATGCCCACTTTTATCAAAAATATCATAAGATTTATCAATCTCCAAAGTAGTGGGATAATTGCTACCTAGAGTTGACATTCTTCCAAACCCACTTTCAATATTATAGCAAACACATTCATCATGAGGCTTAAATAAATTTCGAGATCATAAGAAGCATTATCACCCCAATCATGATCATTGCAATAAGTAGCGGACATAGAAAAACTATCATCCCCAAGCTTGGGGTTTTGCATATTATTAGCACAATTGACATTAATAAAATTTATAATAACATCATTGTAATCATGCTTTTGATTCAAGGAACTATCAAGTATGGGTTTAATAGCAATAATTTCATGTTTAACGTAAGGAAATATAGCAAGTTCATCTCCATAAGCATAATTAATATTGGCATCTTGGCCATAAAAATAGCAATCATCATGTTCATCAAGGGAGGTTATCTCTACCAAATCAACGGAATCATAATTATCTATAGATTCATGCATATCATTATTTTCTTTCAAAGCAACAGTCATTCTCTCAATAAATTCCTTAACATAGGCATTATGAGCATAGTTTTCATAGCAATATTTAAGTATGTCAAAATTTTCAGATTTGTAGAGAGTAATATCATACTTTTCAATCAAAGAAGCACCTTCATAAGCACCCTTAAAAGCAAAAAATTCTTCAATTTGTTCAATATCACAGTAACTACAAACACCCTTTTCATAACAAGATAAGATTTCATTATCATTAAAATCACATAGGTAGGGAAGGTGTTTTTAGGGTTCTTAAAGCAACAAGTAATCACAAAGTTCACAAAGATTCCAAGCATAACATAGCAAACAATTTATTTGATTCCATAAGAGTCTCCCTTTCTGATACAAACGGTGACGCACAAAATTAGCATGCTCTTCTAAAGATTTTCCCTCAACTAAACTAGCTGGGGTTTCAGCACGAGCACATATGGATCGAAGATGATCAAAGTAGAAAACTTTTAGTGGATCCACAAACCTTTTTGTTTCTGAATTTCAATAAACACACAATTTTACCAAGCAAACAAGTAAATGAACCAAGTAAGAAATAAAGGCAAACGAAAAGAAGGCAAATAAAAAGGCAAATAATTTTGTGTTTTTCTGAAAACCTTTTAGAAGTGGGGTAGAGGAAAAAGAGAGTCAAATGGTAAATAATGTAATGCAAGAGATGAGAGTTTATGGTGGGTACTTGGTAGGCTTGATGTAGAACCTCCCAGGCAACGGCGCCAAAAATTCTTCCTGCTAGTTCTTGAGCTTGCGTTGGTTTTTCCCTTGAAGAGGAAAGGGTGATGTAGCAAAATAGAGATAAGTATTTCCCTTAGTTTGAGAACCAAGGTATCAATCCAGTAGGAGGTACACTCAAATCTCCAATATATGCATCTGCACAAACAATCAAACACTTGCAGCCAACGCGATAAAGGGGTCGTAAATCCCTTCACGATCACTTGCAAGGATGAGATAAGATAGAGATAGATATAAAATATTACTAAAACGTAAAACAAAATAAATGTAAATAAATTGCAGCAAGGAATTTTTGGGTTTTTGCTTTTATAGATATGAAAATATATGATGGAAAATAGACCTGAGGGCCATAGGTTTCACTAGAGGCTTCTCTCTTGGAGAAAGCATACGGTGGGTGAACAAATTACTGTCGATCAACTGATAGAAAAGCGCAAAGTTATGAAGATATCCAAGGCAATGATTATGAATATAGGCATCACATTCGTGTCAAGTAGACCGACTCATGTCTGCATCTACTACTATTACTCCACACATCGACCGCTATCCAGCATGTATCTAGAGTATTAAGTTCATAAGAACAGAGTAACGCCTTAAGTAAGATGACACAATGAGAGGGATAAACTCAAGCAATATGATGAAAACCTCATCTTTTTACCCTTGATGGCAACAATACAATACGTGCCTCGCTACCCCTAGTTTGGCACTGGGTGAGGACACCGCAAGATTGAACCCAAAACTAAGCACCTCTCTCACTGCAAGAAGAACCAATCTAGTTGGCCAAACCAAACCGATAATTCGAAGAGAAATACAAAGATACCAAATCATGCATATAAGAATTCAGAAGAGACTCAAATAATAGTCATAGATAATCTGATTGTAAATCCGCAATTCATCGGATCTCGACCAACACACCGCAAAAGAATATTACATCAGATAGAACTCCAAGAACACCGTTGTATTGAAGATCAAAGAGAGAGAGAAAAAGCCATCTAGCTACGAGTTATGACCCGTAGGTCTGTGGTAAACTACTTACGCTTCATCGAAAGGGCAATAGAGTTGATGTAGAAGCCCTCCATGATCGAATCCCCCTTCAAAGGGTGCCGGAAAAGGCCCCAAGATGGGATCTGATGGGAACATAAGGTTATGGCGGTGGAAAAGTATTTTGGTGGACGCTTCTGGTTATTTGGGAATATTCGGGAATTTATAGCGCAAGAATTAGGGTTGGAGGACACCCGAGGGGCCCACAAGCTAGGGAGGCGCGCCCCCTAGGGCGCGACCTGAGGGCTTGTGGTTCCCTCGGGACTCTTCTGACCCCATCTCCAAGCTCCGTGGATGTCTTCTGGCGCAAGAAATATCATTGCGAAAGTTTTATTCCATTTGGACTCCGTTCGATATTCTTTTTCTATAAAACTCAAAAATAAGGAAAAAACAAAAACTAGCAGTGGGCTCTAGGTTAATAGGTTGGTCCTAAAAATAATATAAAATAGCATATTAATGCATATAAAACATCCAAAACAGATAATATAATAGCATGGAATAATAAAAAATTATAGATATGTTCGAGACGTATCAGAGCCCCGCCTAAACCTTCAATCGAGCTTGAGCAGCTCTTTTGCCCCTCCAATGGCGAACCGCCGCCGCTGGCCACTGCTTAAATTCATGCAAGCCGAGTCCTCCCCCTCCCTTTAGCCCACTCCACGGTGCTCACCTATCCACCCTAACCCTTTCCTTCTTAGAACCCCTCTGCTGGGGCCGAGCCGTGCGCTCCCACGGCGCCCATCACTGCCGTTCGCCACCCACCGAAGCTCTACTCAATGGCGGCCTCCACAGCGCGCGTGGAGCATACATGCATACATGCCACACCGCCCTGAGCACTCCGGTGGCTAGAGCATTGCCGGGGGTGGCCTATGGCGCCCAAACGAGCGCCGGCGCCGCGAGGCCCTCCTGTGCTTCTTGGGAACCCAGCGGAAGGAAGAAGATAACCTGTCGAGGCGGGCCCACCTCCCCCAGTCCCACCTGTCAGCCGCATGAGGCACCCGCTGACGTGGTTAAGTGGATGGGCATTTTCTAAAGTATGCTTTCCTACGGGAAAAGCGTAGTCTGCTTGTATACAGGAGGAAAGTACATTTTCGCTGCACGAAGGCGTATTCTTCGAAATGCATTTTTTGATTCCATCAACCGGCCGAAACAATTATATTGCGGGCGTTCGTTTGTTAAAAGTAGAAATGGGATTTTTTAAATTCTTTTTCTGCCTAACGAACGAACGGCCGTATCTCTTCACTCGTAACTCTGAATCAGGTGATTCCAAAGCCCACGTTCTCTATTCATCGAGCCCGTTCTGATGGTATCATTTTCACCATGTTGTAACATTCTGAAAATGGCCATTTTGTGCCTTCCCTATATCCAGCTTTCCCGAGGAAGAAACTTTTCCGACAAATCTGTCCGCGAGATCCTCGCACTTCTTCCCGGTGAATCCACCCACCCTAGGAAAACCACACACTCCATTTGCAGGATTGCAATGCAATGCCATGGTTTATTTAATGAACTTGCATAAAATATTTCATTAGCTAAATATGATTTATTCATGGCATTTCTTGGGGTAATATTTGATATTGCTACTGCCATTATGATGCTTGGATTTCTAGGACTAATGCTTTGCAGATTGAGGATGACATGTTGCCATTGGATTACTAGGAACAACAGTCACGCTTTCGTTATGATCATATTACATATTATGCCTATCAGAGTATCATTGGATTTGATGCTATCTTATTTCTTGAATCTGATCATTAGTTTATACCTCTTGATGTGTTCATTGGATTAGTAGCATCATAGTCTTTGGACTGATCACGAACTTAGTTAATATGCTACCCTTGGAGTTCATTATGATATGACTATATTATTATTTGGATAATTGGATGGATATTGCAATGACTTGTATCACATGTTGATATATGATATTGGAGTACAGTTATCACAGATATATCTTGGGGACAAATTCCGTCATTTCGTTGGTCAAGTGCCACCGAATTGAGCTCACCAGTGCAGCCACACTTGCCTGGATGGGGATGCCCTAATTTGATCTATCGTTATGCCTCTTGCCAGTGCCTCCAACTAGGAAAGATTATGTGTGTGCACTACCCTGATCAGGTAGGCGACCATAATCTTGTGAGCCCAAGTTGTGTTGTACCGAGTGTACCCGTTTCGGAAGATTTTGTTTTAGTGTTGCCACAATGGTGGCCGGCTACGAAGGTGGTGGGTGTCAAGAGTTGGCATCAGGGCCACCCATGACATAACCCAAAGGGGAGTTTGTCAGAGTGGCAGGGAGAGTGCCATGCAATAGATTGGTTTTGTTGGAATGTCATTGGTCCACCCAAATGGGAGCATGATTGTCGGTGTCAAAACTGGCGGATCTCGGGTAGGGGGTCCCAAGCAGTGTGTCTTAGGATCAATGGTAACAGGAGGCAAGGGACACAATGTTTACCCAGGTTCGGGCCCTCTCGATGGAGGTAAAACCCTACTCCTGCTTGATTAATATTGATGATATGGGTAGTACAAGAGTTGATCTACCACGAGATCAGAGATGCTAAACCCTAGAAGCTAGCCTATGGTATGATTGTTGTTGTATATGTCTATCTACTAGCCTGGCCCCGATTTTTATAATGCACCAGAGGCCTAGGATAACAAGAGTCCTAGCCGAATACGCCGGTGGGGGAGGAGTCCTTGTCTTGATCGCCAAATCTTGTGGAATCTTCCTTGTATGCGGCAACTGTCCGGACTGGCCCATGAGTATACGACCATGGGGATCCTCGGCCCAATCCAACTGATCGGGAGATGACGTGGTGAGTACCCCCCTAGTCCAGGACTCCGTTGAAGGAAATATGCCCTAGAGGCAATAATAAAGTTATTATTTATTTCCTCATATCATGATAAATGTTTATTATTCATGCTAGAATTGTATTAACCGGAAACATGATACATGTGTGAATACATAGACAGACATATAGTCACTAGTATGCCTCTACTTGACTAGCTCATTAATCAAAGATGGTTATGTTTCCTAACTATTGACATGTGTTGTCATTTGATTAATGGGATCACATCATTAGGAGAATGAGGTGATTGACATGACCCATCCCGTTAGCTTAGCACTTGATCGTTTAGTATTCTGCTATTGCTTCCTTCATGACTTATACATGTTCCTGTAACTATGAGAATTGTGTAACTCCCGTTTACCGGAGGAACACTTTGGGTACTACCAAACGTCACAACGTAACTGGGTGATTATAAAGGAGTACTACAGGTGTCTCCGAAGGTACATGTTGAGTTAGCATAATTCGAGATTAGGTTTTGTCACTCCGATTGTCGGAGAGGTATCTCTGGGCCCTCTCGGCAATGCTCATCACCTAAGCCTTGCAAGCATGTAACTAATGAGTTAGTTATAAGATGAAGTATTACAGAACGAGTAAAGAGACTTGTTG
Source organism: Triticum dicoccoides (assembly GCF_002162155.2). Lineage (NCBI taxonomy): Eukaryota > Viridiplantae > Streptophyta > Magnoliopsida > Poales > Poaceae > Triticum > Triticum dicoccoides. The sequence goes on along the minus strand of NC_041389.1, from coordinate 437,151,847 downwards.
ATAACGAGATTGAACTAGGTATTGGATACCGACGATCGAATATCGGACAAGTAACATACCGATGACAAAGGGAACAACGTATGTTGTTATGCGGTTTGACCGATAAAGATCTTCGTAGAATATGTAGGAACCAATATGGGCATCCAGGTCCCGCTATTGGTTATTGACCAGAGATGTGTCTCAGTCATGTCTACATCGTTCTCGAACCGTAGGGTCCGCACGCTTAAGGTTTCGATGACAGTTATATTATGAGTTTATGTATTTTGATGTACCGAAGGTTGTTCGGAGTCCCGGATATGATTACGGACATGACGAGGAGTCTCGAAATGGTCGAGAAATAAAGATTGATATATTGGACGGATATATTTGGACACCGGAAAGGTTCCGGAGAAGTTTGGAGCCCCGGAAGGTTACTGGACCCCCCCGGGAGGTATATGGGCCTTATTGGGCCCATGTAGGAGGAAGAGAGAAGGAGCAAGGGAAGGGGGCGCGCCCCCCCAAGCCCAATCCGAATTGGGGAGGGGGGCCGGCCCCCCTTTCCTTTCTCCTTCCCCCTCTTCCTATTACTACTACTAGTACTACTTCCTAATACTAGTACTCTTTCCTTCCCCCTCCAAATAAGATAAGGAAAAGAGAGGGAAACCTACTTGGAGTAGGTTTCCCCCTCCTCATGGCGCGCCCCCCCTAGGGCCGGCCACCTCCTCCCTCCCTCCTTTATATACGGGGGTAGGGGGGCACCCTAGAACACACAAGTTGATCATTGATCGTTCCTTAGCCGTGTGCGGTGCCCCCCTCCACGATATTACACCTCGGTCATATTGTACCGGTGCTTAGGCGAAGCCCTGCAACAGGAGAACATCAAGATCGTCACCACGCCGTCGTGCTGACGGAACTCCCCCTCGGCGCCTCTGCTGGATCGGAGATCGAGGGTGCGTCATCGAGCTGTACGCGTGTCAAGAACTCGGAGGTGCCGGAGTAACGGTACTTGGATCGGTTGAACCGGAGGACGTACGACTACTTCCTCTACGTTGCGTCAACGCTTCCGCTTCGGTCTACAAGGGTACATAGACAACACTCTCCCCTCGTTGCTATATCATCACCTTGATCTTGCGTGTGCGTAGGAAATTTTTTGAAATTACTACGTTCCCCAACAGTGGCATCCGAGCCTAGGTTTTATGCGTTGATGTTATATGCACGAGTAGAACACAAGTGAGTTGTGGACGATATAAGTCATACTGCCTACCAGCATGTCATACTTTGGTTCAGCGGTATTGTGAGATGAAGCGGCCCGGACCGACATTACGCGTACGCTTACGCGAGACTGGTTTCACCGTTACGAGCACTCGTGCTTAAAGGTGGCTGGCGGGTGTCTGTCTCTCTCACTTTAGTTGAACCGAGTGTGGCTACGCCCGGTCCTTGTGAAGGTTAAAACGGAGTCTATTTGACAAACTATCGTTGTGGTTTTGATGCGTAGGTGAGAATGGTTCTTGCTTAAGCCCGTAGCAGCCACGTAAAATTTGCAACAACAAAGTAGAGGACGTCTAACTTGTTTTTGCAGGGCATGTTGTGATGTGATATGTCCAAGACATGATGCTATATTTTATTGTATGAGATGATCATGTTTTGTAACCGAAGTTATCGGCAACTGGCAGGAGCCATATGGTTGTCGCTTTATTGTATGAAATGCAAACGCCCTGTAATTGCTTTACTTTATCACTAAGCGGTAGCGATAGTCGTAGAAGCAATAGATGGCGTAACGACAATGATGCTACGATGGAGATCAAGGTGTCGCGCCGGTGACGATGGTGATCATGACGGTGCTTCGAAGATGGAGATCACAAGCACAAGATGATGATGGCCATATCATATCACTTATATTGATTGCATGTGATGTTTATCCTTTATGCATCTTATCTTGCTTTGATTGACGGTAGCATTTTAAGATGATCTCTCACTAATTATCAAGAAGTTTTCTCCCTGAGTATGCACCATTGCGAAAGTTCTTCGTGCTGAGACACCACGTGATGATCGGGTGTGATAGGCTCTACGTTCAAATACAACGGGTGCAAAACAGTTGCACACGCGGAATACTCAGGTTATACTTGACGAGCCTAGCATATACAGATATGGCCTCGGAACACGGGGACCGAAAGGTCGAGCGTGAATCATATAGTAGATATGATCAACATAGAGATGTTCACCATTGAAACTACTCCATCTCACGTGATGATCGGACATGGTTTAGTTGATTTGGATCACGTAATCACTTAGATGACTAGAGAGATGTCTGTCTAAGTGGGAGTTCTTTAGTAATATGATTAATTGAACTTAAATTTATCATGAACTTAGTACCTGGTAGTATTTTGCTTGTCTATGTTTGTTTGTAGATAGATGGCTCGTGCTGTTGTTCCGTTGAATTTTAATGCGTTCCTTGAGAAAACAAAATTGAAAGATGATGGTAGCAATTACACGGACTGGGTCCGTAACCTGAGGATTATCCTCATTGCTGCACAGAAGAGTTACGTCCTGGAAGCACCGCTGGGTGCCAGGCCTGCTGCTGATGCAACTGACGATGTTAAGAACGTCTGGCAGAGCAAAGCTGATGACTACTCTATAGTTCAGTGTGCCATGCTTTACGGCTTAGAACCGGGTCTTCAACGACGTTTTGAATGTCATGGGGCATATGAGATGTTCCAGGAGTTGAAGTTAATATTTCAAGCAAATGCCCGGATTGAGAGATATGAAGTCTCCAACAAGTTCTACAGCTGCAAGATGGAGGAGAACAGTTCTGTCAGTGAGCATATACTCAAAATGTCTGGGTATAATAATCACTTGATTCAACTGGGAGTTAATCTTCCGGATGATAGCGTCATTGACATAATTCTCCAATCACTGCCACCAAGCTACAAGAGCTTTGTGATGAACTATAATATGCAAGGGATGAACAAGACTATTCCTGAGCTCTTCGCGATGCTGAAAGCCGCGGAGGTAGAAATCAAAAAGGAGCATCAAGTGTTGATGGTCAACAAGACCACTGATTTCAAGAAAAGGGGCAAAGGGAAGAAGAAGGGGAACTTCAAAAGGAACGGCAAACAAGTTGCTGCTCAAGTGAAGAAACCCAAGTCTGGACCTAAGCCTGAAACTGAGTGCTTCTACTGCAAGCAGACTGGACACTGGAAGCGGAACTGCCCCAAGTATTTGGCGGATAAGAAGGATGGCAAAGTGAACAAAGGTATATGTGATATACATGTTATTGATGTGTACCTTACTAATGCTCGCAGTAGCACCTGGGTATTTGATACTGGTTCTGTTGCTAACATTTGCAACTCGAAACAGGGACTACGGATTAAGCGAAGATTAGCTAAGAACGAGGTGACGATGCGCGTGGGAAATGGTTCCAAAGTCGATGTGATCGCGGTCGGCACGCTACCTCTACATCTACCATCGGGATTAGTTTTAGACCTGAATAATTGTTATTTGGTGCCTGCGTTGAGCATGAACATTATATCTGGATCTTGTTTGATGCGAGACGGTTATTCATTTAAATCAGAGAATAATGGTTGTTCTATTTATATGAGTAATATCTTTTATGGTCATGCACCCTTGAAGAGTGGTCTATTTTTATTAAATCTCGATAGTAGTGATACACATATTCATAATGTTGAAGCCAAAAGATGCAGAGTTGATAATGATAGTGCAACATATTTGTGGCACTGCCGTTTAGGTCATATCGGTGTAAAACGCATGAAGAAACTCCATACTGATGGACTTCTGGAATCACTTGATTATGAATCACTTGGTACTTGCGAACCGTGCCTCATGGGCAAGATGACCAAAACACCGTTCTCCGGATCTATGGAGAGAGCAACAGGTTTGTTGGAAATCATACATACAGATGTATGTGGTCCGATGAATGTTGAGGCTCGTGGCGGATATCGTTATTTCCTCACCTTCACAGATGATTTGAGCAGATATGGGTATATCTACTTGATGAAGCACAAGTCTCAAACATTTGAAAAGTTCAAAGAATTTCAGAGTGAAGTAGAAAATCATCGTAACAAGAAAATAAAGTTTCTACGATCTGATCGTGGAGGAGAATATTTGAGTTACGAGTTTGGTTTACATTTGAAACAATGTGGAATAGTTTCGCAACTCACGCCACCTGGAACACCACAGCGAAATGGTGTGTCCGAACGTCGTAATCGTACTTTACTTGATATGGTGCGATCTATGATGTCTCTTACCGATTTACCGCTATCGTTTTGGGGTTATGCTTTAGAGACGGCCGCATTCACGTTAAATAGGGCACCATCAAAATCCGTTGAGACGACGCCTTATGAACTGTGGTTTGGCAAGAAACCAAAGTTGTCGTTTCTCAAAGTTTGGGGCTGCGATGCTTATGTGAAGAAACTTCAACCAGATAAGCTCGAACCCAAATCGGAGAAATGTATCTTCATAGGATACCCAAAGGAGACAATTGGGTACACCTTCTATCACAGATCTGAAGGCAAGATTTTCGTTGCTAAAATCGGATCCTTTCTAGAGAAGGAGTTTCTCTCGAAAGAAGTGAGTGGGAGGAAAGTAGAACTTAATGAGATAACTGTATCTACTCCCTTATTGGAAAGTAGTTCATCACAAGAACCGGTTCCTGTGACAACTACACCAATTAGTGAGGAAGCTAATGATATTGATCATGAAACTTCAGATCAAGTTTCTACTGAACCTCGTAGGTCTACCAGAGTAAGATCCGCACCAGAGTGGTACGGAAATCCTATTCTGGAAGTCATGTTACTAGACCATGATGAACCTACGAACTATGAGGAAGCGATGATGAGCCCAGATTCCGCAAAATGGCTAGAGGCCATGAAATCTGAGATATGATCCATGTATGAAAACAAAGTATGGACTTTGGTTGACTTGCCCGATGATCGGCAAGCCATTGAGAATAAATGGATCTTTAAGAAGAAGACTGACGCTGATGGTAATTTTACTGTCTACAAAGCTCGACTTGTTGCAAAAGGTTTTCGACAAGTTCAAGGGGTTGACTACGATGAGACTTTCTCACCCGTAGCGATGCTTAAGTCTGTCCGAATCATGTTGGCTATTGATGCATTTCATGATTATGAAATTTGGCAAATGGATGTCAAGACTGCATTCTTGAATGGATTTCTAGAAGAAGAGTTGTATATGATGCAACCTGAAGGTTTTGTTGATCCAAAAAGTGCTGACAAAGTGTGCAAGCTCCAACGTTCCATTTATGGACTGGTGCAAGCATCTCGGAGTTGGAATAAACGTTTTGATAGTGTGATCAAAGCATATGGTTTTATACAGACTTTTGGAGAAGCCTGTATTTACAAGAAAGTGAGTGGGAGCTCTGTAGCATTTCTAGTTTTATATGTTGATGACATATTATTAATTGGAAATGATATAGAATTTCTGGATAGCATAAAGGGATACTTGAATAAAAGTTTTTCTATGAAAGACCTCGGTGAAGCTGCTTACATATTGGGCATCAAGATCTATAGAGATAGATCAAGACGCTTAATAGGACTTTCACAAAGTACATACCTTGACAAAATTTTGAAAAAGTTCAAAATGGATCAGGCAAAGAAAGGATTCTTGCCTGTGCTACAAGGTGTGAAGTTGAGTCAAACTCAATGCCCGACCACAGCAGAAGATAGAGAGAAAATGAAAGATGTTCCCTATGCTTCAGCCATAGGCTCTATCATGTATGCAATGTTGTGTACCAGACCTGGCGTATGCTTAGCAATAAGCTTGGCAGGTAGGTACCAAAGTAATCCAGGAGTGGATCACTGGACATCGGTCAAGAACATCCTGAAATACTTGAAAAGGACTAAGGATATGTTTCTCGTATATGGAGGTGACAAAGAGCTAGTCGTAAATGGTTACGTCGATGCAAGCTTTGACACTGATCCGGACGATTCTAAATCGCAGACCGGATACGTGTTTTTATTAAACGGTGGAGCTGTAAGTTGGTGCAGTTCTAAACAAAGCATCGTGGCAGGATCTACATGTGAAGCGGAGTACATAGCTGCTTCTGAAGCAGCAAATGAAGGAGTCTGGATGAAGGAGTTCATTTCCGATCTAGGTGTCATACCTAGTGCATCGGGACCAATGAAGATCTTCTGTGACAATACTGGTGCAATTGCTTTGGCAAAGGAATCCAGATTTCACAAGAGGACCAAGCACATCAAGAGACGCTTCAATTCCATTCGGGACCAAGTCCAAGTGGGAGACATAGAGATTTGCAAGATACATACGGATCTGAATGTTGCAGACCCGTTGACTAAGCCTCTCTCACGAGCAAAACATGATCAGCACCAAGACTCCATGGGTGTTAGAATCATTACTATGTAATCTAGATTATTGACTCTAGTGCAAGTGGGAGACTGAAGGAAATATGCCCTAGACGCAATAATAAAGTTATTATTTATTTCCTCATATCATGATAAATGTTTATTATTCATGCTAGAATTGTATTAACCGGAAACATGATACATGTGTGAATACATAGACAGACATATAGTCACTAGTATGCCTCTACTTGACTAGCTCATTAATCAAAGATGGTTATGTTTCCTAACTATTGACATGTGTTGTCATTTGATTAATGGGATCACATCATTAGGAGAATGAGGTGATTGACATGACCCATCCCGTTAGCTTAGCACTTGATCGTTTAGTATTCTGCTATTGCTTCCTTCATGACTTATACATGTTCCTGTAACTATGAGAATTGTGTAACTCCCGTTTACCGAAGGAACACTTTGGGTACTACCAAACGTCACAACGTAACTGGGTGATTATAAAGGAGTACTACAGGTGTCTCCGAAGGTACATGTTGAGTTAGCATAATTCGAGATTAGGTTTTGTCACTCCGATTGTCGGAGAGGTATCTCTGGGCCCTCTCGGCAATGCTCATCACCTAAGCCTTGCAAGCATGTAACTAATGAGTTAGTTATAAGATGAAGTATTACAGAACGAGTAAAGAGACTTGTCGATAACGAGATTGAACTAGGTATTGGATACCGACGATCGAATCTCGGACAAGTAACATACCGATGACAAAGGGAACAACGTATGTTGTTATGCGGTTTGACCGATAAAGATCTTCGTAGAATATGTAGGAACCAATATGGGCATCCAGGTCCCGCTATTGGTTATTGAACAGAGATGTGTCTCAGTCATGTCTACATCATTCTCGAACCGTAGGGTCCGCACGCTTAAGGTTTCGATGACAGTTATATTATGAGTTTATGTATTTTGATGTATCGAAGGTTGTTCCGAGTCCCGGATATGATTACGGACATGACGAGGAGTCTCGAAATGGTCGAGACATAAAGATTGATATATTGGACGGATATATTTGGACACCGGAAAGGTTCCGGAGAAGTTTGGAGCCCCGGGAGGTTACCGGAACCCCCCGGGAGGTATATGGGCCTTATTGGGCCCATGTAGGAGGAAGAGAGAAGGAGCAAGGGAGGGGGGCGCGCCCCCCCAAGCCCAATCCGAATTGGGGAGGGGGGCCGGCCCCCCTTTCCTTTCTCCTTCCCCCTCTTCCTATTACTACTACTAGTACTACTTCCTAATACTAGTACTCTTTCCTTCCCCCTCCAAATAAGATAAGGAAAAGAGAGGGAAACCTACTTGGAGTAGGTTTCCCCCTCCTCATGGCGCGCCCCCCCTAGGGCCGGCCACCTCCTCCCTCCCTCCTTTATATACGGGGGTAGGGGGGCACCCTAGAACACACAAGTTGATCATTGATCGTTCCTTAGCCGTGTGCGGTGCCCCCCTCCACGATATTACACCTCGGTCATATTGTACCGGTGCTTAGGCGAAGCCCTGCAACAGGAGAACATCAAGATCGTCACCACGCCGTCGTGCTGACGGAACTCCCCCTCGGCGCCTCTGCTGGATCGGAGATCGAGGGTGCGTCATCGAGCTGTACGCGTGTCAAGAACTCGGAGGTGCCGGAGTAACGGTACTTGGATCGGTTGAACCGGAGGACGTACGACTACTTCCTCTACGTTGCGTCAACGCTTCCGCTTCGGTCTACAAGGGTACGTAGACAACACTCTCCCCTCGTTGCTATATCATCACCTTGATCTTGCGTGTGCGTAGGAATTTTTTTGAAATTACTACGTTCCCCAACAACCGTCAGTAGCCCCCTGAACCGGTCTTCAAGTTGGGGACGCTCCTCGATTCTTCCGAACCGTTCTTCATCTTCGGTTGCCGGTCTTGAAAACTGGTACATCAAATCTTCTCATCTTCTATCTTGAGGATCGCCGAAATGCATTCGACGAGTTTACACGTCGGGTATCCGACGAGCCCCTTTAAGTTTTCGGCCTTTATCAATGCCTTATTTTTATGCCACACCTCGGGTTCGGAGTTGTTCCCGGGAGGCAGTGTCCTCTTGCGTCCGAGCTCTAACGCCGGACTGCATTCAAGGTATCTCTTGCAGCCGAGCACCAATGCCGGACTGCTTCCCAGCTCTAACGCCAGACTATGTATCCGAGCTCCAATGCCGGACTGTATCCGAGGTGTCGCAAATCACCTTGGTTCAAAGAAGTTTGAAGGAGTTTAGCCGAGCTTAATGCCGGAAATGCCCTCTATGGAGCCAGCCACTAGCGCCCGAGCTTTATGCCGGACTGCTTCCGAGGTGGTGCACCACCCCGAATGTGGGCCGATTTTTGTCAATATTTTTGATTGGTGCAATTTATTCTCTGCCGAGATACATAGCCAGTAGCCCTCAAGGTGGGTATCGGTCTAAAACCCGAGATGCCCATGAAGGATGACATAAGACCGCTGATCCCCGTAGCTGCTGAGACTCAGGTTGATTTGGAAAATCAGTCTGAGGATCAAGTCCTAGCTCAGCAGAATACTTCGGGACACAAAAAGCGGCATGCTCAGTCCTCGAGACTCAGGTTGGGTGCGGCCGACCAACTTGAGGATCAAAATCTCCTAAGAAACTGTATTGCACTTAAAATTTTCTGCATAGAACAGGCAATGCAGTAGCCCCCGAGACACTGGTCAGGTGGCAACACCAGATCAGGGGATCGATGTGCCCCTTTAATATTTGTAAACAATAAGCCCGAAGCCCAGTAGCCCCCGAGCCTTAATGCGGGCACAGGAGGCCGAATTAAGGATCGATATCCATAGTAAAATCACAAATTATGTGTAATGACTCTATGTATCCAAGTACTTTACGTCATTAATGCTCGGATCCGCATTGTACAAAAGTTTGTTGACCGACCATCGGCTTCCACCTCCTCGGCCAATAGCTGAGGAGTGTTTGTCCTACTTTATAAAGCCTTTACAAGGGCAAAGATTTACAACAAACAAGGCAATCTGGCCATACGGTTTTATAAACAAAGGTACGCAGAGAGACATGTTATATTACTGTTTAATAGAAGAAATGTCTTCCAAAGACAATAGTCCCGCTATCGGTTCCTTTATTTGGGTTGTCATGCTAAGCATGATCATGAAACCTCAGCTCCAATGTAAGAGCAAAATATTGAGGATTTAGTTTGGGAGGCCAGTTAATAGCCCTCGGTAGTGTTCAGCGACAGTCGAGGTCAAGCCGTAAACACTTCGGCCATTGTTATGAATGGCCCGTCGTTTAACGCCGTCATCGGATCACCGACCAGTTTACGCTTATTATGACAGTCCGTTTTCAGCTTTCTCCACTGAGGTGCTTAACCATGTGAGCTGGAAGCACAATCGCAGTGGTTCTCCCTTTGCACACCTAGCCGAACAAAGCGGAACATAGGAGGCAAGCGCAGGAGCCGGGCAACCCAACTATTGACTGAAGACACAATTCGAAACCGATGCATATATATCAATATTCGAGAATATTTTTGCCGAATCTCTAAAGGTGTCTGGAGTTGCACTGCGAGACTTATGCTGAAAACACACAAATAGTTTAAAAGTGCCATGGGCTCGAAAAGCCAAAAAAACTTATTCAAAAGGTTAATGTCCGAACTAGATCAAGTGTTCGGTGCCAATCCGAAAATTGGACTTTAGAAAAAAAAGGTGCTTCTGACATGCTTTCACATGACACATCCTATCTCAAAACTTCAAGCGGGTCAGCCTACGACTTCAACCTCCTATCCCGAAGGCGGAGTACTTCTTACTAGGCCAGTTTAGCAAATTAAACTCTAGCGGCTTTGAGAGAGAAATTAGGCTCCCCGGCTAGTGACCGCACACTTGTGTCGAAAAAAGGAGTGATAAATAATAATAAAAACTTTGCAACGACTAAGAAGAAAAACACTTATCATAAAACGGCTCATATAAATTTAAGAGCCCCCAAGTGACTTGGGTAAAAGAATGATTGCATGTACCGAAGTACTTATATCATATCTATGTTCAACCGAACTTTAAACGCGTCTTAACCGACCATCGGCTTCTCCCTCTTCGGTCAAGGACCGAAAAGTGTTATGTACTCCATCTGTTGAGAATATCGACGATGTTTCCAATAACCAGGCAATCAGGCCATAAGGCTGTAACAGACAAAGCGCGCTCAGGGAACTTATGTTATATTACTACGAAGAGTAAGAAGCATCTTCGAAGAAAATAGTACCCCCACCGATACCTTTCTTCGGTGCTCATTGTTATTATGAGACTTGTGCAATATATTTTTTGTACTCATGAGTTCCGTTGTGTGCCAACCATGATTGAAAACAATAAGAGTGCTAGCTTTCGGCTTCACCCAGTCTGAGGTCCAGCTCGGGTGACCCGATTGTGACAATCGCAGAGGTGCTCCCTTTACTCCCTAGCCGAACAATCAGGAACGTAGGGGTAAGCACAGGAGCCAGGCAACCCAGCATGCAAATCGCTTAAGTCAATATGGTGCATATTGTGGCGTAATACACGAACAAGGAACGAAGCCGTACAAGTATAACCATATGCAAGAGGAAAAAGCTTCATGAAGGAAGCCCCCAAGTAAACGGGGTATTTGAATTTGTGCGTCACAAACAAAGTTTGGACAAGGAAATTTTTACAAGCAACTTTTTTCCAAAAAAGTATAATGCTTGGCCGAGCCGAACACAAGTTAAAAATTTAAAACTTTGAGCATGAAGACAACTTAGCTGGTTAATGTGTTCGGTATTGATGACGCGGTCCGAGCTTGATGCGGGACAAGGTTCCATCCCCGAGCCGGTCCCGAGGTGGCGGAGCAAAGAGCTCGGCACTCCGAAGTGGTGACATAGCACGGTCAATGCAGGACGGCAGGGTGATGCCGAAGTCCCCGGCATGGGGTAATGAAGTGTTGACGAAGCCCCCCGTCCAGCCGAGGTGACGCCAAAGGATATAGTCCGGCTGGATCATTTTCCTGTGCACAAAAAATAGTGCAAACCGGAGATAATAGTAATAATAAAAAAATTTCGTTGCATAACAAATAATTTATGCAAAGTGAGTAATAAAAGAAATATGGCCTGGCACCGAAGTCAATGTCGATGCAGGGCGGCGGCATGATGCGGTAAAGGCATGGCAAGGCCTGAATTCACAGGTCGGTTCGAGTTCCGGATGCGGCGTTCGCCGGACTATGTACGGAAGCTGACCGAACCAGCATGCGACCGTCGTTAATGCGGCCACCATTTGATAGACCTGCGTACATATGACGGACAAACCAAAGTAATAATTCATTGGGAAAAATGAACCCTAACAAGCAAAAAAATACTAGGATTAATAGCACCTGGCTTATTTGTTGTAGCAATCCGAAGAAAGGTGATTCCCAAAATTGGGACTCGATCCGCACACCTATCGCCTGATGGGCGATAAAGCAACGACATGGCGATGCTGGCAAAGGTTGGCTCGCCGAGGCAAAGCCCTCGGTCCAGCTAAAATGACGGAGTTGGTCGGCCAGCGACGCCGAAGTCTCCAGAGTAGGTTGATGAAGAGATGATGAAGCCCCCGGTCCAGCGATGCAGGTCGTGGCGTGGTCGATGCCGGCTTGATGAAGTGACTGTGTGGCGATGCAGGTGTGCCCGCTCCGTGTAATCCGTGGGGCGGCGATGTTGGTGACGATTTATCCTTCGCAATGCCGAACTATTGTTCGGCTGGCCGAGATGACGATCCGAAGAAATTGAGCTCGGCTCAACAAAGTGACGACGTGTCTAATGCAGGTCGGCCGCCGTGGAGTGATGTTGTCGAGCTGGTTTGACACCAGCGCGACGGTGAAGTTCGTATTGCAAGAATACTTTTAATACTACTGGGATGTGTTTGAGAATAAAACACAACACCCCATACGAAAACTTCCTTCAAAAAGGATGTCCGAGATCCCATTCATAAATAAGATGAATTCGGGTCGGATTCGTTCTCGCGCAGAAAACAGATCCAAAAAGTGAGGCACCAATCGGAAGTTTCCCGGAGTTTGGACGGTCGGATCGAGCTGAATTTTTGGCAGGTGGTAGATATGGGAATTCCGTAGCAAATCAATGGTTGGATTCTCCAAAGTACATCCGAGCTAGATGCTGGATACCACGCCCTAAACTCGTCCGAATTCTCGTCCAGATTCAACAGGGCTCCGGTATATCGGAGATTGCCGGAGATTCCTCCATGGGAACTCAACGAAATTTTTGCATGGTTGTTGTAGACTTAATTCCGCATAATTCCACCGAAATAATCGTTTAAGCGACACTCGAGGAGGCGGTGGCGGCGGATACAAGTTTGCTGTCCAGAAAAACAGCACGGTCGCCTGAGGGCAATGTTGACGTTGAGCCCCCGAGCTCCATGGATGACTCCTCCATGATCTTTATAGAGATCGTAGTTGGTGTTGATGAAGGCCTTCATCCGAACATGACGATCGGAGGTAGGGCGCAGTCCTCGGTCAAACCAAGGTGACCAGTCGAGCTGGTGACGAAGAAGCCGACGTCGCAGTTGACCCGCAGTCGAGCCATTGATCCTTTCGCCGATCACACAGCGGAACTCTCAATGAAAGCACCAATGTTGGTGTCAAAACCGGCGGATCTCGGGTAGGGGGTCCCAAGCAGTGCGTCTTAGGATCAATGGTAACAGGAGGCAAGGGACACAATGTTTACCCAGGTTCGGGCCCTCTCGATGGAGATAAAACCCTGTTCCTGCTTGATTAGTATTGATGATATGGGTAGTACAAGAGTTGATCTACCACGAGATCAGAGAGGCTAAACCCTAGAAGCTAGCCTATGGTATGATTGTTGTTGTATATGTCTATCGACTAGCCTGGCCCCGATTTATATAATGCACCAGAGGCCTTGGATAACAAGAGTCCTAGCCGAATACGCCGGTGGGGGAGGAGTCCTTGTCTTGATCGCCAAGTCTTGTGGAATCTTCCTTGTATGCGGCAACTATCCGGACTGGCCCATGAGTATACGGCCATGGGGATCCTCGGCCCAATCCAACTGATCGGGAGACGACATGGTGAGTACCCCCCTAGTCTAGGACACCGTCAATGATGCCATGAGTTCTATGGTGTGGTTATAGTGTACTAACCTCTGCAGAATGTATAATCTATCGATAGCCGCGTCCTTGGTTATGGACCAGTTCATTGTAGGTCACGTCGTTCGATCGACACTCACGATGACAGAATGACTTATAAGATGACTTATACTTATATGTGAGCAAGTAACAGTTCAGCAGGAAGCCGATGATGGTATTGGGATGATCTTGAGGATGATCATTGGATTGTGATGTGATCAGACGATGATCACGATGATGTATTGATCATGAGGTGAAAGAGATGATATGTTGCTTGGCCGGTTATCCAAGAGTGAGATGGTTCATGTGACCTAAGACGAGGATTCATCAGTAAGTCTAGCATTACCATATCATGATTAATATTTACTTCCACATCATAGTAATTGTTTATAACTTAACATGTTAATGCTATGTTGTTGTCCTGGCTTGATGCATTTGGTTGTTGTGAACTTGCGAGTACATTCAAAGTACTCACCTGGCGTGTCATGCCAGATTGTAGGTGATGCCGTGATTAATTGCTTGTCGAGGATCCCGAGTTTGCGAGCTAGGCCGTGTTCCAGCCAGAGTCCCTGGGGAGTGGAGTCCATCATTGTCGTTGTTGTTCTGCTACTAGAAGTTATTCCGCTGCTACGAGTTGTTCCACTGCTAGCATCGAGCTATCTTAGCAGGCGTAGTGTTGCCATGCTGATGTAATCCTTCGTAACATCAGACCCTTGCACTCACTTGTAATAAAGAGTTGATTTGTTCTATGCCAAGCAGTGCCCTAGTCCATAAGACTTGATCTCTGGGATGGAATATGGGGTGTTCCGGTTCCTCTAAGGCGGGTTTCCACATAATATGTATATATAAATTATGAATACATAGGAAAATACCATCATCAGATGATTGCCTTTAGGTCAACAGAGTCATTTAGGCATTGGAAGCCCATGGCCCTTGTGTGTGCCTCATGCTTTGGCTGCGGGAGAGGCGTCGCCAGAGGATCAACAATATTTTAGTTCCCGTATTCTTTACATATCCTTACATGATCTCTCTCAATGATCTCTCATATGAGATTTAAAAAAAAGGAGGATTACCCCTGGCCTCTGCATCAAGTGATGCACATGACAATTTTATTAAGCAAAGTAGCAATGAAGTACATAGTTCAACATATGTTCGCAAGCAACCTCAAATGAAAAGGAATAAAATTAAGACAACCAGATGACTAAACACCTATCCTATTATTAAACCGCCATCCAAACTGGTTATACGTATCCTGTGCTACCATCTCCCATCGGTTGCACTCATAGGCCATATGCTCCCTGACTTTCACACTGCCGAGTTTCTCTCGTATGAGATGATATTGCCAGAGTATATGTCTGGATTTATATGTCGTCTTGGTTCCTTGGCTTGTGAGATCACACCACTTCTGTTACAATAGACGCCAAACAGGTTCGATGCGCCCTGAGCCACACCACGTTCAGAAATGAATTTCCACATCTGAATACCTTCTTACACACCTTCAAAAGTGACGATGTATTCGGCCTCTGTCGTGGTTCTAAGTCTGACAGTAGAATGGGGGGTAGGTATGGAGAGGCAAGATCCTAGCTATGGAGTAGTTGTATACGCAAGGGATTTACGAGTTCAGGCCCTTCTCGGAGGAAGTAACAGCCCTACGTCTCGGAGCCCGGTGGTGGTCGACTGGATTATGTGCGTATGAGTTACAGGGGTGCGAACCCTCTACACTGAGGAGGGGGGTGGTGAGGGAGTTCCGGTCTAGGGGGTGTCCGGATAGCCGAACTATCATCATCGGCCGGACTCCAAGACTATGAAGATACAAGATTGAAGACTTCGTCCCGTGTCCGGATGGGACTTCCCTTGGCATGGAAGGCAAGCTTGGCGATACGGATATGTAGATCTCCTACCTTTGTAACCGACTCTGTGTAACCCTAGCCCTCTCCGGTGTCTATATAAACCGGATGGCTGTAGTCCATAGGACGAACAACAATCATACCATAGGCTAGCTTCTAGGGTTTAGCCTCCTTGATCTCGTGGTAGATCCACTCTTGTAACACACATCGTCAATATTAATCAAGCAGGACGTAGGGTTTTACCTCCATCAAGAGGGCCCGAACCTGGGTAAAACATCGTGTCCCTCGTCTCCTGTTACCATCCGCCTAGACGCACAGTTCGGGACCCCCTACCCGAGATCCGCCGGTTTTGACACCGACATTGGTGCTTTCATTGAGAGTTCCTCTGTGTCGTCACCGATAGGCTCGATGGCTTCTTCAATCATCATCAACGATGCAGTCCAGGGTGAGACCTTCCTCCCCGGACAAATCTTCATATTCGGTGGCTTTGCACTGCGGGCCAATTCGCTTGGCCAACTGGAGCAGATCGAAAGATACGCCCCTGGCCGTCAGGTCAGGTTTGGAAGTTTGAACTTCACGGCTGACATCCGCGGGGACTTGATCCTTGATGGGTTCGAGCCACAGCCGAGCGTGCCGCACTGTCACGGTGAGCATGATTTAGCTCTGCAGCCGGACAGTACCTTGGAGGCCGCACTCGAAACCGCTCCGATTTTCAATTCGGAGCTAGCTCCGCAGATCGAGGATGGATGCCTAGACACCGCCTCGGGGGCTGCAACCTCTATGGTGATAGAGCCGAACACTGACTTTGTCCCTCATAAAGCTCGTGACTCCGAGGTGCCGGACTCCTCGCCGGACTCCGAACCTCCCGCGCCTGCCCCGATCGAATCCGATTGGGCGCCGATCATGGAGTTCACCGCAGCGGACGTTTTTCAACACTCACCTTTCGGCGACATCTTGAGTTCGCTAAAATATCTCTCGTTATCAGGAGAGCCTTGGCCGGACTGCGGTCAAGATGGTTGGGATGCGGACGACGAAGAAATTCAAAGCCCACCCACCACCCACTTGGTAGCCGCTGTCGACGATTTAACCGACATGCTAGACTACGACTCCGAGGACATCAACGGTATGGACGATGATACCGGAGACGACCAAGAACCAGCACCTACTGGGCACTGGACAGCCACCTCATCATATGACATATACATGGTGGATATCCCAAAAGATGGGAATGGCGAAGGAACAGAGGAGGATGACCCCTCCAAAAAGCAGCCCAAGCGCCGGCGTCAGCGGCGCCGCTCTAAATCCCGCCACAGCAAGAATGAAGACTCCGGCACCGGAGACAATAATACACCAGACAGTGCCGAAGACAACCCGCTCCAGCAAGATGCAGCGTAGGAGGACGGAGACGCCAGCCCTTATGAAGGAGCGGCAGAAGAAGAGGCAGAGGATTATACGCCTCCCTCCGGAGACGAAGCGAGCCTCGACGATGACAAATTCGTCGTGCCTGAGGATCCCCTCGAACAAGAGCGTTTTAAACGCAGGCTTATGGCCACGGCGAACAGCCTCAAGAAAAAGCAGCAACAACTTAGAGCTGATCAGGATCTACTAGCCGACAGATGGACTGAAGTCCTCGCGGCCGAAGAGCATGAGCTCGAACGCCCCTCCAAAAGCTACCCTAAACGCAAGCTGCTCCCCCGATTAGAGGAGGAGGCTTACGAACCCGCATCACCAGGAGACAATACGGCTGACCGACCACCCCGTGGTCGTGACAGAGAGGCCTCTAGGCCCTTCACTAGACCCGTACCCCGGCATCGCTCGAAAAGCACACGACCACAGGGGAACACTCCGGACTTGCGAGATATATTGGAGGATAAGGCAAGACAATCAAGATCGATCTATGGATCGCGTGGGCGTCCCACGATACGTGACGACAATCGTCGCGCCGGACACAGTAAGTTCGGCCGGGCCGAACAAAATAGACCAAGCTCCCTTGAGCTCCATCGTGATATCGCCCAGTACAGAGGCGCCGCACACCCACTATGCTTCACAGATGAAGTAATGGATCATCAAATCCCCGAAGGGTTTAAACCCAACAATATTGAATCCTACGATGGCACAACAGACCCCGCGATTTGGATCGAAGACTATCTCCTTCACATCCACATGGCCCGCGGTGACGATCTTCACGCCATCAAATACCTCCCCCTCAAGCTTAAAGGACCAGCCCGACATTGGCTCAACAGCTTGCCAGCAGAGTCAATTGGGAGTTGGGAGGACCTGGAAGCCGCATTCCTCGATAACTTCCAGGGCACTTATGTGCGACCACCAGACGCTGATGACCTAAGCCACATAATTCAGCAGCCAGACGAATCGGCCAGGCAATTCTGGACACGGTTCTTAACCAAGAAAAACCAAATCGTCGACTGTCCGGATGCGGAGGCCCTCGCGGCCTTCAAGCATAACATCCACGACGAGTGGCTTGCCTGGCACCTGGGACAGGAAAAGCCGAAATCCATGGCAGCCCTCACATCACTCATGACCTGCTTTTGCGCAGGTGAGGATAACTGGCTAGCACGCAGCAACAACCTCAGCAAAATTTTTGGCAGTCCGGACTTCAAGGACCGAAATGGCAGGCCGCGTCGCAACAAAAACAAACGCCGCATTAACGGCAATCATATTGAGGATACAACAGTCAATGCCGGATTCAGAGGATCTAAACCCGGTCAGCGGAAAAAGCCATTCAAAAGAACTACTCCGGGTCCGTCCAATTTGGACCGAATACTCGACCGCTTGTGCCAGATACACGGCACCCCCGAAAAGCCAGCTAACCACACCAACAGGGACTGTTGGGTATTCAAGCAGGCAGGCAAGTTAATTACCGAAAACAATGACAAGGGGCTGCATAGCGATGACGAGGACGAGACCCAACCGCCGAACAATAGAGGACAGAAGGGTTTCCCCCCACAGGTGCGGACGGTGAACATGATATACGCAACGCACATACCCAAAAGGGAGTGGAAGCATGCACTCAGGGATGTCTACACGATGGAGCCAGTTGCCCCGAAGTTCAATCCATGGTCCTCCTGCCCGATCACTTTTGACCGAAGGGACCACCCACCAGCATCCGCCACAGCGGATTCGCCGCACTGGTCTTAGACCCAATCGTCGATGGATTTCACCTAACCAGAGTCCTGATGGACGGCGGCAGCAGCCTGAACCTGCTTTACCAGGATACAGTGCGCAAAATGGGCATAGACCCCTCAAGGATTAAACCTACCAAAACGACCTTTAAAGGCGTCATACCAGGTGTAGAAGCCAATTATATAGGCTCAATTACACTGGAAGTGGTCTTCGGATCCCCGGATAACTTCCGAAGCGAGGAGTTAATCTTCGACGTAGTCCCGTTCCGCAGCGGCTATCATGCCTTGCTCGGACGCACCGCGTTTGCAAAGTTCAACGCGGTGCCGCACTACGCATACCTCAAGCTCAAGATGCCATGCCCTCGAGGAGTCATCACGGTCAACGGAAACACTGAACGTTCTCTCCGCACGGAGGAACATACAGCGCTCTCGCGGCAGAAGTGCAATGCAGTCTCTTAAGGCAATTCTCGATTCCGGCCTTTCAGCGGCCGGACACAGCTAAGCGCGCCCGGAGTAACTTACAACAAGACCACCTGGCACGTTCCGAGCACGCGTAGTAGTGCGGCCCCAACCCCAGCTCCTGCGAAACGCCAAAGCAGGTCCTTCGCGTACACCATTACACTCTGAAGATACCATGGGCATGGGGAGAGGGGCACGACCACGATAAACCCAGACTGCGGCTCAACCACACCAGGGGCTCTCAAGTGTGTCGTTCTTTTTTCTTTTCTTTTTACCTTTTATTTTTTACCCACAGGACTCCGTTTGTCAGAGGCCCTGTCCGACAGCAGATCTGCCGAACTCACGATGCAACAGCCAGGGAAGGATAAAGGCTACAACAAATATACAGGTGGTCTCCGTTACGAGCATTTTTATACACCAATCTATAGCCTACCCCTGGAGGGGGACATGTTTAACAGTCCCATACCTTGCTTATCGCACTATTTGTATCATTCTGGATTCGTAGCAGCACTTATTGAATAAAACAATGCAGCACCTTTTTGCTTATAATTGCATTTCCTTTTCATGCATATGTTCATTCACGACATATTGCATCCGTACACTTTGGTACGGCTAATATACAACAGGGGCTTATGTTCCCCGCATCATGGTGTGATGAGTCCGAACACTTTCACAAGTGCGGCACCCCGAACTTATAGCACTATATGCTGTTGGAAATATGCCCTAGAGGCAATAATAAATTGATTATTATTATATTTCCTTGTTCATGATAATCGTTTATTATCCATGCTAGAATTGTATTGATAGGAAACTCAGATACATGTGTGGATACATAGACAACACCATGTCCCTAGTAAGCCTCTAGTTGACTAGCTCGTTAATCAATAGATGGTTACGGTTTCCTGACCATGGACATTGGATGTCGTTGATAACGGGATCACATCATTAGGAGAATGATGTGATGGACAAGACCCAATCCTAAGCCTAGCACAAGATCATGTAGTTCGTATGCTAAAGCTTTTCTAATGTCAAGTATCATTTCCTTAGACCATGAGATTATGCAACTCCCGGATACCGTAGGAGTGCTTTGGGTGTGCCAAACGTCACAACGTAACTGGGTGGCTATAAAGGTACACTACGGGTATCTCTGAAAGTGTCTGTTGGGTTGGCACGAATCGAGATTGGGATTTTGTCACTCCGTGTAAACGGAGAGGTATCTCTGGGCCCACTCGGTAGGACATCATCATAATGTGCACAATGTGACCAAGGGGTTGATCACGGGATGATGTGTTACGGAACAAGTAAAGAGACTTGCCGGTAACGAGATTGAACAAGGTATCGGTATACCGACGATCGAATCTCGGGCAAGTACCATACCGCTAGACAAAGGGAATTGTATACGGGATTGATTGAGTCCTTGACATCGTGGTTCATCCGATGAGATCATCGTGGAACATGTGGGAGCCAACATGGGTATCCAGATCCCGCTGTTGGTTATTGACCGGAGAACATCTCGGTCATGACTACATGTCTCCCGAACCCGTAGGGTCTACACACTTAAGGTTCGATGACGCTAGGGTTATAAAGGAAGTTTGTATGTGGTTACCGAATGTTGTTCAGAGTCCCGGATGAGATCCCGGACGTCACGAGGAGTTCCAGAATGGTCCGGAGGTAAAGATTTATATATAGGAAGTCCTGTTTCGGCCATCGGGACAAGTTTCGGGGTCATCGGTATTGTACTGGGACCACCGAAAGGGTCCCGGGGGCCCACCGGGTGGGGCCACCTGCCCCGGGGGGCCACATGGGCTGTAGGGGGTGCGCCTTGGCCTACATGGGCCAAGGGCACCAGCCCCTAGAGGCCCATGCGCCAAGATATAGGAAAAAGGGGAGAGTCCTAAAGGGGGAAGGCACCTCCGAGGTGCCTTGGGGAGGATGGACTCCTCCCACCTCTTAGCCGCACCCCTTCCTTGGAGGAAGGGGCAAGGCTGCGCCTCCCCCCTCTCCCCTGCCCCTATATATAGTGGAGGGGAGGGAGGGCATCCATACCTGAGCCCTTGGCGCCTCCCTCCCTCCCGTGACACCTCCTCCTCTCCCGTAGGTGCTTGGCGAAGCCCTGCAGGATTGCCACGCTCCTCCATCACCACCACGCCGTTGTGCTGCTGCTGGATGGAGTCTTCCTCAACCTCTCCCTCTCTCCTTGCTGGATCAAGGCATGGGAGACATCGTCGAGCTGTACGTGTGTTGAACGCGGAGGTGCTGTCCGTTCGGCACTAGATCATCGGTGATTTGAATCACGACGAGTACGACTCCATCAACCCCGTTCACTTGAACGCTTCCGCTTAGCGATCTACAAGGGTATGTAGATGCACTCTCCTTCCCCTCGTTGCTAGTCTCTCCATAGATAGATCTTGGTGACACGTAGGAAAATTTTGAATTTCTGCTACGTTCCCCAACAGTGGCATCATGAGCTAGGTCTATTGCGTAGATTCTTTGCACGAGTAGAACACAAAGTAGTTGTGGGCGTCGATATTGTTAAATATGCTTGCCGTTACTAGTCTTATCTTGATTCGGCGGCATCGTGGGATGAAGCGGCCCGGACCAACCTTACACGTACGCTTACGTGAGACCGGTTCCACCGACAAACATGCACTAGTTGCATAAGGTGGCTGGCGGGTGTCTGTCTCTCCCACTTTAGTCGGATCGGATTCGATGAAAAGGGTCCTTATGAAGGGTAAATAGCAATTGGCATATCACGTTGTGGTTCATGCGTAGGTAAGAAACGTTCTTGCTAGAAACCCATAGTAGCCACATAAAACATGCAAACAACAATTAGAGGACGTCTAACTTGTTTTTGCAGGGTATGCTATGTGATGTGATATGGCCAAAAGGATGTGATGAATGATATATGTGATGTATGAGATTGATCATGTTCTTGTAATAGGAATCACGACTTGCATGTTGATGAGTATGACAACCGTCAGGAGCCATAGGAGTTGTCTTTATTTATTTGTGACCTGCGTGTCAACTTAAACGTCATGTAATTACTTTACTTTATTGCTAACCGTTAGCCATAGTAGTAGAAGTAATAGTTGGCGAGGCAACTTCATGAAGACACGATGATGGAGATCATGATGATGGAGATCATGGTGTCATGCCGGTGACGATGATGATCATGCAGCCCCCGAAGATGGAGATCAAAAGGAGCAAAGTGATGATGGCCATATCATGTCACTATTTGATTGCATGTGATGTTTATCATGTTTATACATCTTATTTGCTTAGAACGATGGTAGTAAATAAGATGATCCCTTACAACAATTTCAAGAAGTGTTCTCCCCTAACTGTGCACCATTGCGACAGTTCGTGTTTCGAAGCACCACGTGATGATCGGGTGTTAGATTCTAACGTTCACATACAACGGGTGTAAGACAGATTTACACACGCGAAACACTTAGGGTTAACTTGACGAGCCTAGCATGTACAGACATGGCCTCGGAACACGGAGACCGAAAGGTCGAACATGAGTCGTATAGAAGATACGATCAACATGAAGATGTTCACCGATGATGACTAGTCCGTCTCACGTGATGATCGGACACGGCCTAGTTTGACTCGGATCATGTAATCACTTAGATGACTAGAGGGATGTCTATCTGAGTGGGAGTTCATAAGATGAACTTAATTATCTTGAACATAGTCAAAAGACCTTTTGCAAATTATGTCGTAGCTCGCGCTTTAGTTCTACTATTTTAGATATGTTCCTAGAGAAAATATAGTTGAAAGTTGATAGTAGCAATTATGCGGACAGTAGAAAGCTTATGTCCTTAATGCACTGCTCAGTGTGCTGAACCCCAAACGTCGTTTGTGGATGTTTCGAACATCGAACATACATGTTTTGATAACTACGTGATAGTTCAGTTAAATGGTTTAAGTAGAGGCACCAAAGACGTTTTCGAAACGTCGCGGAACATATGAGATGTTTCGAGGGCTGAAATTGGGATTTCAGGCTCGTGCCCACGTCAAGAGGTATAAGACCTCCGACAATTTTCTTAGCCTACAAACTAAGGGAGAAAAGCTCAATCGTTGAGCTTGTGCTCAGATTGTCTGAGTGCAACAATCACTTGAATCGAGTGGGAGTTGATCTTCCAGATAAGATAGTGATGTTTCTCCAAAGTCATTGCCACCAAGCTGCAAGAGCTTTGTGATGAACTATAACATATCAGGGATAGATATGATGATCCTTGAGGTATTCGCGATGTTTGACACCGCGAAAGTAGAAATCAAGAAGGAGCATCAATTGTTGATGGTTGGTGAAACCACTAGTTTCAAGAAGGGCAAGGGAACAAAGGGATACTTCATGAAACGGCAATTCAGCTGCTGCTCTAGTGAAGAGACCCAAGGTTGAACCCAAACCCGAGACTAAGTGCTTCTGTAATAAGGGGAACAGCCACTGGAGCAGAATTACCCTAGATACTTGGTAGATGAGAAGGCTGGCAAGGTCGATAGAAGTATATTGGATATACATTATGTTAATGTGTACTTTACTAGTACTCCTAGTAGCACCAGGGTATTAGATACCGGTTCGGTTGCTAAGTGTTAGTAACTCGAAATAAAAGCTACGGAATGAAACGGAGACTAGCTAAAGGTGAGCAGACGATATGTGTTGGAAGTGTTTCCAAGTTTGATGTGATCTAACATCGCACGCTCCCTCTACCATCAAGATTAGTATCAAAACTGAATAAGTGCTCTTGCACCTATAGGAATGGTTTATTGAATCTTGATCGTAGTGATACACATTTTCATGCCAAAAGATATAAGATAGTAATGATAGTACCACCTACTTGTGGCACTGCCACGTAAGTCATATCGGTATAAAACGCATGAAGAAGCTCCATATTGATGGATCTTTGGGCTCACTCGTTTTTGAAAAGTTTGAGACATGCGAACCATGTCTATTGGTGTATATGCATGAAGAAACTCCATGCAAATGGACCGTTTTGACTCACCTGATTTTGAATCACTTGAGATATGCAAATCATACCACATGGGCAAGATGACTGAAAAGCCTCATTTTCAGTAAGATGGAACAAGATAGCAACTTGTTGGAAGTAACACATTTTGATGTGTGCAGTCCAATGAGTGCTGAGGCATGCAGTGAATATCGTTATGTTCTTACTTCACAGATGATTTGAGTAGATGTTGAGTATATTTACTTGATGAATCACGAGTCTGAATTATTGAAAGGTTCAAATAATTTCAGTGTGAAGTTGGAATATCGTCGTGATAAGAGGATAAAAAATATCTATGATATGATCATAGAGATGAATATCTGAGTTACGAGTTTTGGCACACAATTAAGACATTGTGGAAATTGTTTCACAATTAATACCGCCTGGAACACCATAGTATGATGGTGTGTCCGAACATCATAGTTGCACCCTATTGGATATGATGCATACCATGATGTCTCTTATCGAATTACTACTATTGTTCATGGGTTAGGCATTAGAGACAACCACATTCACTTTAAATAGGGCACCACGTAATTCCGTTGAGATGACACCGTATGAATTATGGTTTAGAGAAACCTAAGTTGTCGTTTCTTAAAAGTTTGGGGCTGCGACGCTTATGTGAAAAAGTTTTAGGCTGATAAGCTCGAACCCAAAGCGGATAAAATGCATCTTCATAGGACACCCAAACAGTTGGGTATACCTCCTAATTCAGATCCGAAAGCAATATGGATTGTTTCTTGAATCGGGTCCTTTCTCGAGAAAAGTTTGTCTCGGAAAGTTGAGTGGGAGGATGGTGAAGACTTGATGAGGTTATTGAACAGTCACTTCAACAAGTGTGTAGCAGGGCACATGAAGTTGTTCCTGTGGCACCTACACCAATTGAAGTAGAAGCTTATGATAGTGATCATGAAGTTTCAGATCAAGTCACTGTCATACCTCGTAGGGTGACAAGGATACGTACTACTTCAGAGTGGTACAGTAATCCTGTCTTGAAGGTCATGTTGCTAGACAACAATGAACCTACGAGCTATGGAGAAGCGATGGTGGGCCCAAATTCCGACAAATGGTTAGAAGCCATAAAATCCGAGATAGGATCCATGTATGAAAACAAAGTGTAGACTTTGGCAGAACAACTCAATGGTCGTAAGGCTGTTGAGTGCAGATGGATTTTGAAAGGAAGACAGACAATGATGGTAAGTGTCACCATTGAGAAAGCTCGACTTGTCGTTAAGATGTTTTTTCGACAAGTTCAAGGAGTTGACTACGATGAGACTTTCTCACTCGTAGCGATGCTAAGAGTCTGTTGGAATTATATTAGCAATTACTGCATTATTTATGAAATCTTGCAGATAGGATGTCAAAAAACATTGTTTCCTCGACGATTTTTGAGGAAAGGTTGTATGTGATACAACCGGAAGGTTTTGTCCATCCTGAAATATGCTAATAAGTATGCAAAGCTCCAGCAATCCTTCTGAGGACTGGAGTGAGCATCTCGGAGTTGGAATGTATGCTTTGATGATGATCAAAGATTTTGGGTGTATACAAAGTTTATGAGAAACTTGTATTTCCAAAGAAGTGAGTGGGAGCACTATAGAATTTCTGATGAGTATATGTTGTTGACATATTAATGATCAGAAATGACGTAGAATTTCTGGAAAGCATATAGGGTTATTTGGAAAGTGTTTTCAATGGAAAACCTGGATTAAGCTACTTGAACATTGAGCATCAAGATCTATAAGGATAGATCAAAACGCTTAATAGTACTTTCAAATGAGCACATACCTTGACATGATCTTGAAGGTGTTCAAGATAGATCAGTCAAAGAAGGAGTTCTTGCCTGAGTTGTAAGGTATGAAGTTAAGACTTAAAGCTCGACCATGGCAGAATAGAGAGAAAGGAACGAAGGTCGTCCCCTATGCTTAAGACATAGGCTCTACAGTATGCTATGCTGTGTACCGCACCTGAAGTGTGCTTTACCATGAGTCAGTCAAGGGGTACAAGAGTGATCCAAGAATGGATCACAGGACAGCGGTCAAAGTTATCCTTAGTAACTAGTGGACTAAGGAATTTTCTCAATTATGGAGGTGGTAAAAGAGTTCGTCGTAAAGGGTTATGTCGATGCAAGCTTAACACCTATCCGGATAGCTCTGAGTAGAGATACCGGATACGTATAATGGAGCAACAATTTAGAATAGCTCCAAGTAGAACAGTTATTTGGAATAGCTCCAAATAGAACGTGGTAGCTGCATCTAGGAGATGACATAGAGATTTGTAAAGCACACACGGATCTGAAAGGTTCAGACCCGTTGACTATAACCTCTCTCACAAGCATAACATGATCAAACCCAGAACTCATCGAGTGTTAATCACATGGTAAATGTGAACTAGATTATTGACTCTAGTAAACTCTTTGGGTGTTAGTCACATGGGGATGTGACCTTGAGTGTTAATCACATATCGATGTGAACTAGATTATTGACTCTAGTGCAAGTGGGAGACTGTTGGAAATATGCCCTAGAGGCAATAATAAAAGTATTATTATTATATTTCCTTGTTCATGATAATTGTGTTTTATTCATGCTATAACTGTATTATCCGGAAATCGTAATACACGTGTGACTACATAGACCACAATATGTCCCTAGTGAGCCTCTAGTTGACTAGCTCGTTGTGATCAACAGATAGTCATTGTTTCCTGGCTATGGACATTGGATGTCGTTGATAACGGGATCACATCATTAGGAGA
Source organism: Triticum dicoccoides (assembly GCF_002162155.2). Classification (NCBI taxonomy): domain Eukaryota; kingdom Viridiplantae; phylum Streptophyta; class Magnoliopsida; order Poales; family Poaceae; genus Triticum; species Triticum dicoccoides. The sequence continues at coordinate 437,125,170 of NC_041389.1, read as the reverse complement.
ATCGTGTGATGGACAAGACCCAATCCTAAGCCTAGCACAAAAGATCGTGTAGTTCATTTGCTAGAGCTTTGCCAATGTCAAGTATCTCTTCCTTCGACCATGAGAGCGTGTAACTCCTGGATACCGTAGGAGTGCTTTGGGTGTATCAAACGTCACAACGTAACTGGGTGACTATAAAGGTGCACTACAGGTATCTCCGAAAGTATCTATTGTTTTATGCGGATCGAGACTGGGATTTGTCACTCCGTGTAAACGGAGAGGTATCTCTGGGCCCACTCGGTAGGACATCATCATATGCGCAATGTGACCAAGGAGTTGATCACGGGATGATGTGTTACGGAACGAGTAAAGTGACTTGCCGGTAACGAGATTGAACAAGGTATTGGATACCGACGATCGAGTCTCGGGCAAGTAACATACCGATAGACAAAGGGAATTGAATACGGGATTGATTAAGTCCTTGACATCGTGGTTCATCCGATGAAATCATCGTGGAACATGTGGGAGCCAACATGGGTATCCAGATCCCGCTGTTGGTTATTGACTGGAGAACGTCTCGGTCATGTCTGCATGTCTCCCGAACCCGTAGGGTCTACACACTTAAGGTTCGATGACGCTAGGGTTATAAAGGAAGCTTGTATGTGGTTACCGAATGTTGTTCGGAGTCCCGGATGAGATCCCGGACGTCACGAGGAGTTCCAGAATGGTCCGGAGGTAAAGATTTATATATAGGAAGTCCTGTTTCGGCCATCGGGACAAGTTTCGGGGTCATCGGTATTGTACCGGGACCACCGGAAGGGTCCCGGGGGCCCACCGGGTGGGGCCACCTGCCCCGGGGGGCCACATGGGCTGTAGGGGGTGCGCCTTGGCCTACATGGGCCAAGGGCACCAGCCCCTAGAGGCCCATGCGCCAAGATATAGGAAAAAGGGGAGAGTCCTAAAGGGGGAAGGCACCTCCGAGGTGCCTTGGGGAGGATGGACTCCTCCCCCCCTCTTAGCCGCACCCCTTCCTTGGAGGAAGGGGCAAGGCTGCGCCTCCCCCCTCTCCCCTGCCCCTATATATAGTGGAGGGGAGAGAGGGCATCCATACCTGAGCCCTTGGCGCCTCCCTCCCTCCCGTGACACCTCCTCCTCTCCCGTAGGTGCTTGGCGAAGCCCTGCAGGATTGCCACGCTCCTCCATCACCACCACGCCGTTGTGCTGCTGCTGGATGGAGTCTTCCTCAACCTCTCCCTCTCTCCTTGCTGGATCAAGGTGTGGGAGACATCGTCGAGCTGTACGTGTGTTGAACGCGGAGGTGCTGTCCGTTCGGCAATAGATCATCGGTGATTTGAATCACGACGAGTACGACTCCATCAACCCCGTTCACTTGAACGCTTCCGCTTAGCGATCTACAAGGGTATGTAGATGCACTCTCCTTCCCCTCGTTGCTAGTCTCTCCATAGATAGATCTTGGTGACACGTAGGAAAATTTTGAATTTCTGCTACGTTTCCCAACATATGCATCGGCTCCGAATCATGTCTTGGGTCAATAGTTGGGTTTGCCCGGCTCCCATGTTTTGGTACCTTATGTTCCGTTATATCGGCTAAGGTAGCACTGGGAGAACCACTGCGATTGCGCCCCAGTTGAGCTGGGTTAACGCCTCAGTGGAAAAAGCTAAAACTGACCGTCATGATGAGGCGAGAGCCGGTCGCTATTCGAGAGGTTTTTTGCGAGTCCTTAAAGACTTATGCCGCTTAGAGCGAGGAGCCGGATACTGTCCGGCCAAGGCGTGGATAGCGCCCCAAATTCGGCCTTTTGAAGACTAGGGGCTTCGCCGAAATTTAAAATTATAGAATTCTATGGCTAAGTGAGAGTGTTCAAGCATTATAAGTCCGGTTGCCTTGTTCGCTGTGTTGAGCGCCTCCCTAGATGGACCAAAAAATGGGAACAAGAGCGCTCAAGTTTATCCCGAACACCCCAGCACTCGTGGCATGGGGGCTGAAGCCGACGACTTGCCATCTCTCAGATTTGGTAAACAACCGCACAGAAGGTAATATTTTAAATTAACAAGCGTTGCTTAGCGCATATGAACCAAGTTTTCAGCGCACAGGATAACAAAATGCGAGTCTACTTAAATATTACATCTTTGGAGCACTCACCCGCAATAGTGTGGGCGCCCTTCAGCACACTCTTATAATACATCTCGGGCATGCGATGCTCCTTGCCCTCTGGTGGTGGGTCTGTCACGAGCTTCTGGGCATCCATCTTGCCCCAGTGCACCTTTGCGCGGGCAAGGGCCCGGCGGGCACCCTCAATACAAGAGGAATGCTTGATGACTTCAACCCATGGGCACGCATCCACCAGCCGCCGCACTAGGCCGGAGTAGCTCCCAGGCATGGCCTCCTTAGGCCATAGCTGAACTATGAGGCCCTTCATGGCCTGTTCGGCCGCCTTGTGGAGCTCGACCAGCTGCTTCAGCTAGTCGCTAAGGGGCACCGGATGTCCGGCCTCAGCATACTGAGACCAGAAGACCTTCTCCGTCGACCTCCCCTCCTCGGCCCGGTAAAATGCGGCAGCATCGGACACGCTGCGAGGAAGATCTGCGAATGCTCCTGGAGAGCTTCGAATTCGGGTAAGCAACAGGTAATTAACACTCACATGCTTCCTTTGCATGATAAATGCCTTACCCGCTGCTATTTTCTTCACCGCCTCAATCTCTTGGAGGGCCTTGTAGGCTTCGGCCTTAGCGGCTTTGGCACTCTCAAGAGCCGTTGCAAGCTCAGACTCTCGAGTCTTCGAGTCACACTCCAAGCTCTCATGTTTTTTCACGAGATCCTGGAGCTCTTGCTACACCTCCGCCACCCGCGCCTCCTGCTTCTCTCGCTCGGTGCGCTCCGCGGCCGCATTGCGTTCTGCCGCGGCCACCGCCTCCTTCAGGGTCGCCACCTCGTTAGTGGCCCCTGCAATACCCAAGTTATCCTTGTCATTTTTCTTGCAACCAAATCCTTTTCTGTAAGGTACAATTTTCATAAGGTATTACTCACCTTCTTTTTCCTCGAGCTGCTTCTTGGCATGGCCGAGCTCGTTCTCGGACCGCTCGAGGTTTTCCTTCAAAGTATTGACCTTCGCAGTCAGTACGGCGGAAGTCAGCAGCACAGCCTGCAATCCCATATTGACATATTTTTATGACTCCTGCGTTTATCTTTCTAAAGATCCTCAGTCCGGCTTTTCTTTCTGAACACCGAACCGAGCATCAGGGGCTACTGTCTATGCGGTACCATTTTACATATATTGAAATTCTTACCTCAAAGCCTGTTAGAAGGCTGCTACAGGCTTTGGTCAGCCCGCTCTTGGCGAGCTGAACCTTCTGAATCACCGCACTCATAACAGTGCGGTGTTCCTCTTTGATGGAGGCGCTGTTGATCGCCTCCAGAAAATTATCCGGCACCTCCGGTTGGACGGAGGCAGCCGGCATCGCGGTCTTGCCCTTCTTACGAAGGGGTCGCCCGCCGGACTCCGGAGCCACTGTGGCCTCCGGGGCTGAGTCCGGTGCAAAGTCCGAGAGGTTGTCCTGTGACACCTCCGGGGCCTCCTCCTCCTGGTAGGTCCCTTCCTGGGACCCCACCTCGGCGTCATCCGCGGCACGGGGGGTGGAGGCAGTCGGAAGGGAATCCATATCCGACGCACCCAAGGACCCACTCGACGAAACGGGAAGATCATCCTTGGGCAGACTGCAGGGTTGTATGCGGCATTAGAAAGACATTATGTGGCGAAAAGAAAAAACCTTGAAGTTATTCGGGAGTCCGGATACTTACGATCTCGCCAGGGGCTTGGCTCTTGGAGGCCAGTCCTCGTCGTCGTCACTGGCGTTAGCGGAGCGGTCCGGGGGAAGAGTTTTTCCCTTCTTGGACCCATCGACCTCCCTTGTTGGGGAGGCCTTCCTTTTCTTCCCTCCCCCTGCTGGGGGAGAGGCTTTCTTCTCCTCGTCGCCTTGGTGGGAGGAGTCGGCCTCGGATTCATCATCCGATAGCACCTGAAAACGGGAACTCTTCCGAGTCCCCGTGGCCTTCTTCTTGGCCTTCTTCTCCGGCACCACGTGGGGTGCCGGAGCCAGCAGCCCCGTTAGGCGGGCGTCCGCTGGGTCCTCTGGCAATGGGGCCGGACAGATAGTCCGTTCGGCCTTTGCTAGCCAGTCCTGTCAAAGGTAAAGGGAGTTTAGATCCCGCATAGAGTCAAACTATGGAAAACAAGTGGCAAAATCACTTACCTTGTCAGCCGGACGCTGCGAGTGGAATCCGCGATCTTCGGTAGCGGATGCGGGAGCTTCGGCGCCCTTGAACAACACCTTCCAGACATCTTCGTATGTAGTGTCGAAGAGCCCGCTCAGGGTCTGGTGCTACGCCGGATCGAACTCCCACATGTTGAAACCCCGTCGTTGGCACGGGAGAATCCAGCGGATGAGCATGACCTTGACTACGTTGACAAGCTTGAGCTTCTTGTCCACCAGCTTCTGGATACAGGCTTGGAGTCCGGTCAGCTCCTCCGAATTCCCCTAGATCAGGCCACTCTCTTTCCAGGAGGTGAGCCATGTAGGGATGCCGGATCTGAATTCGGGGGCCGCTGCCCAATCGGCGTCACGTGGCTCGGTGATGTAGAACCACCCCGATTGCCACCCCTTGATGGTTTCCACGAAGGTGCCTTCCAGCCACGTAATGTGGGACATCCTGCCCACCATGGCGCCTCCGCACTCCGCTTGGCTGCCCTTCACAACCTTCGGCTTGACACTGAAGGTCTTGATCCACAAGCCGAAGTGGGGCTGGATGCAGAGGAAGGCCTCGCACACGACGATAAACGCCGAGATGTTGAGGATGAAATTCGGGGCTAGATCATGGAAATCCAGGCCGTAGTAGAACATGAGCCCCCGTACGAAGGGATGAAGTGGGAAGCCCAATCCACGGAGGAAATGGGGAAGAAACACTACCCTCTCATGGGGCCTGGGGGTGGGGATGAGCTCTCCCTCGTTGGGGAGCCGGTGCGCGATGTCGCTGGACAAGTATCCGACGTCGCACAGCTTCTGGATCTGCCCCTCCGTGACGGAGGAGGCCATCCACTTGCCTCCCGCTCCGGACATAGTTGGAGAAGGTTGAGGTGAGAAGTGCGGACTTGGGCGCTGGAGCTCGAGTTCGCGGAGATGGATAAGCCAAGGAGGAAGAAGGCGCAGGTAAAAGGGTTGGATCTTTATCCCCTTATATGGGCGGACAGAAACACGCGTCCCCACCGGCCTGGTAAAACTCGCTTATCTCCCAAGCGTCACAATAAATGGCGCGGTTGGGTTACCCACGTCCGTATTGATGGGAATCCCGGAATAAGGGGAACACGATCTCTGCTTCGACAAGACGTGCCAAGGAAACCGCCTCGCTAAACACGCTGAGGTGGAACAATAAAAACAATTCGAGTAAAGGCTTGGAAGTGGTGTGACGTCATGCCACAGAATACGTCAGCAGATTGATCTTGTGTAATATTATTCTCTCTACGGTGGTATGTGGAATTTATTTTTGCAGAGCCGGACACTATCCTGGTGTTCACAATCTTCTATAAATTATTCAGAGGAGGAACCCGCCTTGCAATGCCGAAGACAATATGCGCGCCGGACTCGTCGTCATTGAAGCCTGGTTCAGGGGCTACTGAGGGAGTTCCGGTCTAGGGGGTGTCCGGATAGCCGAACTATCATCATCGGCCGGACTCCAAAACTATGAAGATACAAGATTGAAGACTTTGTCCCGTGTCCGGATGGGACTTTCCTTGGCGTGGAAGGCAAGCTTGGCGATACGGATATGTAGATCTCCTACCTTTGTAACCGACTCTGTGTAACCCTAGCCCTCTCCGGTGTCTATATAAACCGGATGGCTGTAGTCCATAGGACGAACAACAATCATACCATAGGCTAGCTTCTAGGGTTTAGCCTCCTTGATCTCGTGGTAGATCCACTCTTGTAACACACATCATCAATATTAATCAAGCAGGACGTAGGGTTTTACCTCCATCAAGAGGGCCCGAACCTGTGTAAAACATCGTGTCCCTCGTCTCCTGTTACCATCCGCCTAGACGCACAGTTCGGGACCCCCTACCCGAGATCCGCCGGTTTTGACACCGACATGTGGCTTATATAGAGTTCGCCAGACCCCTCTAGCCCTCAGTTATGCAGGGTTTAAAGTACATTAAGACAAGGAGTTACTGGTAACGCCCACATAAAGGACCATGAAGACTATTAAAGCTACTTAATGTCAGGCCGTTGCATGTTGAGTGACTTTAGGTCTCCTGGTAGTCGAGTGATTAGCTTCATGGTCGAGTGGCTGTCTTCATTGTCGAGTGTCCTTGAGTTCGTCGAGTGGAGTCTCTCTTGGTCGACTGGAAGGTAGCTTCTTCTAAGGATGTCCTTGGGTAGGGTATCCTAGATAGGTCCATGACCCTACCCTAGGTACATGACTTCATCATTAGCACCCGAATGGATCGAGGTTCGAGTGAGGAAGGAGTTGATAATTTTCTTCGACCTATTTCCCGTGCTCTGAGTATGTCGTATCCTGGATCAGCGATTTTTCTTTTTTAGCGTTGGCATTAACTTTTATTTTAGTCGCCTTGATCCATTCTTTTCCTCTGTCGAGTGAACTTTTGAACATGGTGAACTTCCGAGCGACGGATCGCAGGAAATCTTCCGTCTGATAGGTTGATCTGCTGTTAGCAGATTTTGCGGGATCCAAATTTTGGGAAGCGCGCGAAGCGGGGGGGACCGCGATACTCGGATGAGATAAGGCGTAGACACCTCGATTTCCGCACCGCCTTTTTCGCCACGTATCGCCTGCGTGCGACTGTTTCGGGATTTGACAGGTCCGCCCGGGCCTACTTGTCAGCCACTCGGAAGCGACCCTATACAATGCGCCGAGCGAGGGTTTTTGAACAGTGCCTCCCCATTCTCCTTTCCGCCTCCTCCCTCTCCGCCTACCATGCCCGCTTTTGCCTCCGCCCATCCACTCCTCGCGCGCTTCGCTGGCGACGATGGTGAAGGAGAAGACGGCGGCCTTGGAGCGCGCGAAGAAGGCGACGGCGACGGCGAAAGCGAAGGGAAGGGCCACCAGTCGGGGTGGATCTTCGTCGAGGTCTTGCCTGCTGCAAGGTTGGGTCCAAGGGGACTGGATCCGCTCGACCATCACCCAGGCGGATCTCAATGACCTGGCCAATGAGGGGCTAATCCCTCACGGGTCCGCAAGGCTTCCAGGGACCGAATGGCAACCGCAGCCACTGGAGGGTGAGTGCGTCCTCCTAGCAACTCATGTAGATCATGGATTCTCTTTGCCGCCAAGTCTTTTCTTCCAAGGGTTTCTGAACTTCTTTGGGGCGCAACTCCACCATTTTACTCCCAATTCTATCACCTACCTTGATGCCTTTGTATCTCTGTGCGAAAACTTCCTGGGTTATCGACCGCACTGGGGTCTTTTCAAGCACATATTCACTTGTCGCTCTCAGACGGTGAAAAAGGCGAGTCCGGATGACGATAGGACTAAGGTAATCCAGATGTGCGGGGGTCTTGGAATCCAAATGAGGAGTAAGAGCGCTTTTCCGGCCATGACTCTTCCCGAGTCGGTTAGAGGGTGGCAGTCGACCTGGTTCTACTGCCAAGACGAGTCGACGCCGGGGCAGTCGACCGGTCTCCCTCCGTTCTCCATGGACCGAGTGGAGAAGCCGTCTTCTCTGAAGGTGCTTCCGGAGGAGAAGGCTCAGGTAAAAATGTTGGTGGAGCGCGTAGTCCAGCTCATTCGGGACGGAGTGACCGGCATGGACCTTCTGGAGGTTTTCCTTCGACGGTGTATTCAGCCGCTCCAATACCGAGGCCACCCGATGTGGCTATACTGTGGCACCGAAGATACCACTGGGGTCCATCCAGAGGCAGTCGACGACACCACGCTGGAGAGGTGGATGGCGGCCATCATAGGGAATAAGGATAACCCTCGAGGGGCTAGGAGGATTCCACCACTCGACCATACCTACACACCGGACATGGTATGACCACTTATCTTCGGTTGTAATCTTGCTTTATTCATTCTGCTTCACTGCAAATTGGTCGATTGACCTTTGTCTTGTTCTGTTGTCTGTCAGGCCACCACTGAGTTATACTCGATGCCCAATGGAGCACAAGCGCCGACTGAGGAGGAGGAGGGAAGTGGGGGCGAAAGCCCGGAGGAGTGGGATTCGGATGCTGATGACGATGATGAAGATGGTGACTCTGATGTAGAGGAAGAGGCAGAGGAGGAGGAGGAGGAAGTTGCACCTCCTCATTCGGAAAGACGCTCGAAGCTTGTCCATGACCCAACAACTGAGCGTGGTAAGGGGGTTGCGTCCGTCGTGCAGTCGACCAAACGTCCTTGGACGACTTCTCCGGCGCCGATTGAAAAAGCTCCGAAGCAATCTCGAGTGGCGCCGTCGAAGCCGACGAAGGTCTTGCCGAAGTTGAAGATGGCGATCCCCACTATCTCAGGGTAATAGTGTAGCTTGAGTTTCTTTGTTTCACATGAATTTATTCTAGGCCGATTCGTGAGCTGACCGACTGACTTCTGGAACTATAGTGCTGCTACCTCTGATACCTCGGCCAGGGCTGAGGATCACGAGATGGAAGATGCTGTCACTTCAAGACCTGGTATGACCTTTGTAGTTCTGTTCTTCAGTCGGTTGGCTCTTTGTCTTTAATTTTGACTCTTTTCGGCAGCTCAATCTAACGTCGTGATTGACCTTCCTGACGACGATGACAAGGAACCACTGAGGCAGAGGAAGAACAGGAAAGCTTCTGCTGACAAGGAGACTCAGGACGTGCCAGCACCCGAGACGTTGGTCGTAGAAGGGGACAACGTCACTCGGCCTACCGTATCTTTTGCGGTGCCGTTGACGAGTGCTCGTCCTCCGTCGCCGAGTGCTGCTCAGCCTTCGCTTTCTCGACCCACCATGTTCCAGAATACCAAGCCAGTGCTGCTAAAGAAGCAATACGCCAGGCAGGGATCATGATGGAGCAAGTGAAGGGAATCCGAGACGCCAGTCAGGCGGCTTATGATGCCAGTTCAGCTCTTCAGAGCAATGTTCAGGTCAGTCGACCACTACCTTTTCTGTTAGGATATGATATCTTAAAATCCTTCTTTCTAAAATTTTTAGTATTCGCCGTACACCCAGTGGGTGTGTTGATTGACATTCCGGATTAGTGGGGGCACGCTGAGTGCACCCACTGGGTGTAGTCCCCAAGGCTATGGTCGACTGCTGGCAGTCGACCATAGTCTTTATGTCTTAAGTTTTTCCTTTATTCGATCAGGTCGAATGGATTGAGAAATCGGTGGGGGCACGCTGAGTGCACCCGCTGGGTGTAGTCCCCGAGACTGTGGTCGACTGCTGGCAGTCGACGTCAGTCTGAAGATAACCTCTCTCGCTCTTCTCTCTTTTTTTTGCTACTTGTTGGTCGACTGATCGACTCTAACTGATAGAACTAGTGGGGGCACGCTGAGTGCACCCACTGGGTGTAGTCCCCGAGACTATGGTCGAATGTTTATATTCGGCTGTAGTCTAGAAATGATATGATTTTTCCTTAGTCACTCGGAAGTGAACTGTCTTTGACATTTGTCGATTGGTTCTTCGCAGAAATCTTACGAGCTTGCGACTCGTTACACTGAGTTGGAGAAAAAACAAATCCAGCTTGAGCTTGATCTGAAACTGGTTCAGGAGAACTTCACGAAGTCGAAGGAGGAAGCAAAAGGTATGTTTGGTGAGAACCTCTACGACTGCTTTTGTTCTCTTGACCGTTTCAGATTCTGATCTTACTGTGACTTTGTAGACAAACTGAGGGATGCTCTGAAGAAAAAAGACCTTGACTTGGCTGACATGCAGAAAGCGGCTTTAGAGAAGACCAAGCTCGCAGATGAAAATCTGGCTTCAATCACCAAGCTTGAAGAAGAAAATACTAGTCTGAAAGCTGCTCTTGATGCGGCCAACAAGGAGGTCAGTCGACTGAAGAGTGACAAGATTGCCTTGAGTGACAAGGCCAGCGAGTTGACGGGAAAGAAGAATGATCTAGAGGCTTATCTGGGAGGACTCGCCAAAAAGCTATTCCTCATGCTTGAAGGTAATGTTTTGGTATCGAACAGGCACTTTAACTATGATCCCTCCATCCGACTGCGGTCTTGACTCTGGGGCTGTTTTTGCAGAGTTCTGCCAGAACTTTGAAGAGGAAACTGGTCGACTGGAAACAAACTTGGATCCCGTCAATTCTCCTGTGAAAGATGAAGTCGCCATGAATGTGTTTTGACTTGAATCTCGCGTTGCTGCCGTAGTGGACTATCTTGCAAGGCTGAAGGTCGCAACTTCCCGCATCGACACAACACTCTGGCCAAGAGAGACGCTCCAGAAAGACCTCGAGTCTCTGATGACTCGACTGAACGAGGTTCCAAGTCGGGTGCAAGAATGGAAGAAGTCTTCTGCCAGATGCGGCGCGGATGTTGCTCTATCTCTGGTACGTGTTCATTGCAAAGATGTGCGAGAGGACAAGCTGGCAGCCCTCAAGGTGGCTAATACCAAGAAGTATGACTTTCGATCTTTCATGGAGACCTTCATCACCGCTGCCACTCGGATTGCAGACGGAATCGACCTGGACGAATTTGTTGCGCCTTCCAGCCCTCCGCAGGAGGGGTAAAAAACTTCTATGCTTTGATACTTTAAATTTGCCTCGGTATGCCGAGTGAATTTTGTAACCGATAAACCTTAATGGGCTTAGCGCCTGAGCACTTTTGGTTCCGTTGGATGTTACCTGAACTTGGATTCGACATTGAATATGTTTGCATTTGGTTTGAGGTGTCTTTGCAGGCTAGGGTGAAGCGCTTGTTGCAATAGACATGTTCCTCAACACACTTAGGCGAGCACTGGGCTGCAGCTAAGCCCCCGAGTGGGAGGTTTGCTCTCCGCTCGGTAGGATTTTCAAAAACTTAGGCGAGCGCTGGGCTGCAGCTAAGCCCCCGAGTGGGAGGTTTGCTCTCCACTTGGTAGGATTTTCAAAAACTTAGGCGAGCACTGGGCTGCAGCTAAGTCCCCGAGTGGGAGGTTTGCTCTCCACTTGGTAGGGTTTTCAAAAACTTAGGCGAGCCCTGGGCTGCAGCTAAGCCCCTGAGTGGGAGGTTTGCTCTCCACTCGGTAGGATTTTCAAAAACTTAGGCGAGCACTGGGCTGCAGCTAAGCCCCCAAGTGGGAGGTTTGCTCTCCACTCGGTAGGATTTTCCAAAACTTAGGCAAGCACTGGGCTGCAGCTAAGCCCCCGAGTGGGAGGCCTGCTCTTCACTCGATAGGATTTTCAAGGCGTACCTCTGGAGAAGGAGGTAACAGTCGACCTGCACCTCGTCCTCCTTGCAGAGCGCATGTTGTATTTGTGGCGTGGCTCGGAAGGAGAGGGTAGCAGTCGACCTGCACCTCGTCCTCCATGCAGAGCGCACGTTGTATTTGTGGCGTAGCTCGGAAGGAGAGGGTAGCAGTCGACCTGCACCTCGTCCTCCTTGCAGAGCGCATGTTGTATTTGGACTTAGGCGAGTGCAATGCTGCAGCTAAGCCTCCGAATGGAAGGCTGGCTTACCACTCGGTAGGATTTTGTTTAACTTAGGCTAGTACTTGGACTGCAGCTAAGCCTCCGAGTGAAAGGCTGGCTTACCACTCGGTAGGATTTTGTTTAACTTAGGCGAGTACTTGGACTGCAGCTAAGCCTCTGAGTGGAAGGCTGGCTTACCACTTGGTAGGATTTTGTTTAACTTAGGCGAAACGGATTTCGCAGCTAAGCCCCCGAGTGGGAGGCTAGCTCACCACTCGGTTAGGATTTTGTTTAACTTAGGCGAAACGGATTTCGCAGCTAAGCCCCCGAGTGGGAGGCTGGCTCACCACTCGGTTAGGATTTTTTTTACAGACTTAGGCGAATCAAATTCGCAGCCAAGCCACCCACTGGGGATTGCTTTATGAGGACAAAAGTAATAACAATTACTGGGAAAATTATAAAGCTCTTGTCTTTGGTAAATAAACTACAGAAGTACTTTTATTACAACTCATCCGAGTGAATACTTAAGTGTAAAAGGGGCGGAGGAGCTCCGCGTTCCAAGCTCGCGGCTCGTTGATCTGATGGTCGACATTGTAAAGACGGTATGCTCCATTGTGGAGAACCTTGGTGACGATGAAGGGGCCTTCCCAAGAAGGAGCAAGCTTGTGTGGTTTCTGCTGATCCACTCGGAGAACTAGATCTCCTTCCTGGAAGGTTCGACTCCTTACATTTTTGGCGTGGAAGCGATGTAGGTCCTGTTGGTAAATGGTCGATCGGATCAAAGCCATCTCCCTTTCTTCCTCCAGAAGGTCGACTGCGTCCTGCCGGGCTTGTTCTGCTTCAGACTCCGTGTAAATCTCGACTCGAGGAGCATTGTGAAGTAGGTCGCTTGGCAAGACCGCTTCAGCTCCGTAAACCAAGAAGAACGGAGTTCTCCCAGTCGACCGGTTAGGCGTGGTCCTTAACCCCCAAAGCACAGACGGAAGCTCGTCGACCCATGCACCAGCCGCATGCTTGAGATCACGCATCAAACGGGGTTTCAACCCTTTGAGAATCAAGCCGTTGGCTCGTTCTGCCTGTCCTTTCGACTGTGGATGGGCGGCTGAAGCATAGTCAACTCGTGTGCCTTGAGATGTGCAGAAAGCTCTGAATTCTTCGGAATCGAAGTTTGACCCGTTGTCAGTGATGATGCTGTGCGGACTCCATATCTGAATATCAATTCTCTGATAAAGCTGACAGCAGTACCGGCATCAAGGTTCTTGATGGGTTTGGCCTCAATCCACTTGGTGAACTTGTCGACTGCTACCAGCACATGGGTGAAACCACTTCTGCCTGTTCTCAAAGGGCCGACCATATCCAACCCCCATACTGCGAAGGGCCAGACGAGTGGTATGGTCTTTAAAGCTGAGGCGGGCTTGTGTGACATATTGGAGTAAAATTGACATCCCTCACACTTGTCGACTATCTCCTTTGCCATTTCATTCGCTCTTGGCCAGTAAAATCCAGCTCGGTATGCTTTGTCCACGATGGTCCAAGAAGACGCATGATGGCCACAGGTCCCCGAGTGGATGTCGTCAAGGATTATTCGACCTTCTTCTGGCGTGATGCATTTCTGACCAACTCCAGTCACGCTTTCTCTGTACAATTGTCCCCTTATCACGGTAAAGGCTTTAGATCGGCGGACAATCTGTCGAGCCTCTTCTTCATCCTCTGGGAGCTCTTTCCTTAGAATATACGCGATATGTGGTACTGTCCAATCAGGAGTGATCACCAATGCTTCCATGATCAGGTCGACCACCGCTGGAATTTCAACTTCAGTCGGATCCGGAACACTCTTAGGCTGCGGAGCTTCTTCGGTAAAAGGAGCTTCTATGACTGATGGAGTATGGATATGCTCCAAGAACACATCACTGGGAATGGCTTCTCTCTTGGACCCTATCTTTGCCAAATCATCAGCCGCTTGATTTTTCAGTCGGGGTATATGGTGGATCTCTAACCCTTCGAATTTCTTTTCAAGCTTCCTCACTACATTGCAGTATCCAGTCATGGCTGGGCTTCTAATGTCCCATTCCTTCATCACCTGATTGACCACCAAATCTGAGTCGCCATAAACCATAAGGTGACGGACGCCGAGTGAAATGGCCATGCGCAATCCATACAAAAGTGCTTCATATTCTGCTTCATTGTTGGAGGAATCAAAGTGGATCTGGAGCACATATCTGAGCTTATCTCCTCGGGGGGAAACCAAAACCACCCCAGCACCAGAACCATTTAACAACTTAGAGCCATCAAAGAACATGGTCCAATGCTCTGAGTGAACTTGAGTCGGCTGCTGTTGTTCAATCCACTCGGCAAGGAAATCTGCTATAGCCTGGGACTTAATGGCTTTCTTTGCCTCAAATTTGATATCAAGGGGAAGGAGTTCAATCGCCCATTTAGCCACTCGACCAGTTGCATCTCTGTTGTGCAGAATCTCTGACAATGGTGCGTCGCTGACGACTAAAATGTCATGATCAGAGAAATAATGAGCAACCTTCTTCATGGTCATGTAGATCCCATATACGAGCTTCTGATAATGAGGATATCTTTGCTTCGATGGAGTCAAAACTTCAGAGAGATAATACACTGGGCGCTGAACTTTGAAGGTTTTCCCTTCTTCTTCCCGCTCGAGCGTAAGTACTGTACTGACGACCTGTCCTGTGGCTGCAATGTAAAGCAACAGAGGCTCTTTGCTGATTGGAGCAGCAAGCACCGGCTGGGTGGAGAGCAGAGCTTTTAGCTCGGCAAACGCTGCATCAGCTTCTGGAGTCCACTCGAACTTGTCTGCCTTCTTCATCAGTCGGTAAAGAGGTAATGCCTTTTCACCGAGGCGAGAGATGAATCGACTTAACGCGGCCAAGCATCCAGTAAGCTTCTGGACATCATGCACACGTACAGGGCATTTCATTCGGAGTATGGTGCCAACTTTTTCTGGGTTAGCATCGATTCCTCGTTCTGAAACGAGAAAACCGAGTAACTTTCCGCCAGGTACTCCGAATGTGCATTTTGATGGATTAAGCTTGATATCATACCTCCTGAGATTGGCAAATGTTTCAGCTAGGTCAGTCAACAGGTCGGAACCCTTTCGTGACTTGACCACGATATCATCCATGTACGCTTCCACATTCCGACTGATTTGGGTGAGTAAACACTTTTGAATCATTCTCATGAACGTGGCTCCGACATTCTTGAGACCAAATGGCATGGTGATATAGCAGAAGCACCCGAATGGAGTGATGAAAGCTGTTTTGATTTCGTCAGGTCCATACAGAAGGATCTGATGATACCCGGAATAGGCGTCTAAAAAAGACAATCTCTCGCATCCCGCAGTCGAGTCGACAATTTGGTCGATGCGAGGGAGAGGAAAATGATCTTTCGGGCAGGCCCGATTGATATGTTTGAAATCAATGCACATGCGAAGTGAGTTGTCCTTCTTGGGGACCATGACGACATTGGCGAGCCACTCGGAGTGGTATATCTCTCGGATAAACTCTGCTGCAAAGAGTCGAGCCACCTCCTCGCCAATGGCTTTTTTCTTCTAAACGGCGGACCGTCGAAGATGTTCTTTAACGGGTTTCGCTTTTGAGTCGACTCTAAGGCGATGCTCAGCCAGCCCCCTGGGAACACCCGGCATGTCAGCTGGCTTCCATGCAAAGATGTCCCAGTTCTCACGGAGGAACTGGATGAGCGCTTCTTCCTATTTAGAGTCGAGTGTTGTGGAAATATGGGTCGGAGCTGCGTTGCGGTCACTCGGGTGGATATGAACTGGCTTCGTCTCCCCAGACGACTGGAACGCTGACTCTGTGGCGGGCTTCTTGGCCCGCAACAAATCACTCGGATCTGCATTTTTCTTGTATCCTTCCAGCTCTACCACTGTTATCTAGGCATCCGCAATCTTTGAGCCTTTCTGGAAACACTCTTCTGCCTTCTTCCGGCTGCCAGTGATAGTGATCACACCTTTGGGGCCAAGCATCTTTAATTTGAGGTACACATAACATGGTCGAGCCATGAAGCGGGCATAGGCTGGTCTCCCCAAAATAGCGTGGTAAGCGCTCTGGAAATCCACGACTTCAAACGTCAGCTTCTCTTTGCGGAAATGCTTCGAGTCGCCGAACACTACATCTAGAGCTATTTGGCCGAGTGACTCAGCCTTCTTTCCAGGAATGACTCCGTGAAAACTCATGTTGCTGGAGCTGAGCCTGGACATCGGAATGCCCATTCCTTTGAGCGTCTCTGCATACAGTATATTCAACCCACTGCCGCCATCCATCAATACCTTCGTCAGTCGAGTGCCTTCGACGACTGGGTCGACCACCAACGCTTGCCTCCTAGGGGTGGCAATGTGAGTAGGGTGATCGGACTGGTCGAACATAATGGGAGTTTGCGACCATCTCAGATAGCTTGGTGTCGCTGGGGCGACCATATTTACCTCACGGTTGATCACTTTCAGTCGACTTTTGCTCTCTACATCAGCAAAAATCATCAGGGTGGAATTGACATGAGGGTACCTTCCATCACTGTCCTCCTTGTCCTCGGCCTTGTCCGACTCCTTCTCTTTGTCCTTGGGCTGTTTTCCTTGAAACTGCTGGATTAAGAGCCGGCACTGGCGAGTGGTATGTTTCGGGTAGATGAAATTACCCTCTTCGTCTTTCTTCGTGTGGATGTGACACGGCAGATCCATCACGTCATTTCCTTCTTTATCCTTTACCTTCTTGGGGTTCCAAGATCCTTTGGGCTTCCCTTTGAATTTGCCCTGAGTCACGGCCAGAGCCTCTCCAGGAGCAGCTGGCTCGGCCTTCCGCTTCTGCTTCCGACTGGAGTTTCCTTTTTCCGATTGACTTGGCTTATACTTGCCACTCCGGAGCCTGTCCTCTTCTTCACCGTTAGCGTATTTGGTGGCAATCTCCATCATTCGACTCAGGGTCATATCTCCGGTTCGACCAAACTTCAGGCTCAACTCTCTATTCTTGACACCATCCTTGAAGGCACATACCGCTTGATGGTCAGACACATTCTCCACGGTATGATGCAAAGTGATCCATCTCTGGATGTAATCTCTCAATGTTTCACTCGACTTTTGTACGCAGACTTGCAGCTCCGTCAATCCGGCCGGTCGCTTGCAAGTTCCCTCGAACGTCCTGACGAACACTCGGGAAAGATCTTTCCAAGTGTAAATGCTGCTAGGAGCTAACTGATTCAACCACGCCCTGGCTGAACCCTCTAGCATGAGTGGCAAATGCTTCATGGCCACCTCATCATTACCGCCACCAATCTGTACCGCCACTCGGTAGTCTTCAAGCCAAGTTTCAGGCTTGGACTCTCCGGTGAACTTACTTACCCCAGTCGCCAACCTGAAGTTGGGGGGTATCACTGCGGCTCTGATGGCTCTGCTAAAGCATTCTGGACCTGAAACATGGACTCGGCTGCTAGTAGGCACATCTCTGTCATGGCCACCTCTATGAGCTCTGTTCCGATTGACCAAACCTTGCATGATGACGGATCTCGCGTCAAAGCCTGGTTCTCTGGGGTCGACCGAAGCTCTCCGCCCAACACTGAGCTGGCGCCTGTCATCTTGCTACCGATGGGCGTTAGACCCACCTCTCGGGGGAGGAGTGGGCACTCGACGCCTATCGTCACAACCAAATCGGCCATCATAGTGGTTCTGCCGGTCTTCACGTCCCACGCGCCTCGGAGGTGACCTTGGGCTGTGAGCCGACTGAACAGTATTTGCAGCGACGGATCGACTGTGAATCCTGTTGCGCGACTGTGACACAACTGAATTCTGATCTCCTGCTGCCCGGAGCAAATCCCTGATCTGCATCAAGCCTCTTCCAGCCTCCGACTAAGAGGGCTGAATTGACTCCGCTATACGGGCTGCAACTGCTAAATTCTGAATCGGGGTTCGATATACCTGAGTTGGTTGCGGAAAGAGCTGACGTCGGCTGGAGTCGGGTACTCGTTGCCGCGCACGCTCGTCGAGTGCTCGCTGGAGGTTCTCCAGTCAAGTGCGTTCAGCCAAGTTGGCCAAACGCGCCTCTTCCAAGGCACGAGTCTCGGGAGTTTCTCCTGCGATAGGAGTATGCAGGGCATCCATGTTCCGGCGGCGAAGATCTTCTCTTTGCTGAGAAGTGAGTGGCTCGGGTTGATATTCTTCGTGAGCCTGAGCGTGGTCGCCTCCATCGTCCATCCCGTCGATGCGGGGGAAGCCGGGAGGGCTACGAGGTCCATTGACCATCAGGACCTCCGCCGCTGGATCACTACTGTCGCACTCGGATGCAGTCTCTACGGAGCCAGTCGACAGATCGAACAGGCCGTAGAGAGATTCGTCGGGCTCAATTGCCGCGACTTGGGTGGTGGCCGGTTGGCGAGCCGCTGCGTGTCTCACCCATCGCTGGAGCCTCGACCGACCGGAGCGCTTGCGCTGGCGGGAGACAGGGAGGGAGGACGGCACATGAGTCGACCGGTATGGGGTCGACGGCTGCCGCAGCAGGACGCCGCGGACACACGCCCGAAAGTGCGTCGCACCGCGGACGGGGAGCGCGTCGATGTCGAGTGGTGCCTCCTGGAGCCAAGTGGAGTCGTCGGCGATGAAAGCAAGCGCACCGAGACAGATCTCGTGGCCCTCGACCAGAACTCCGCCAGAAACCATGGTGAAGGCGATCGGTCAAATTGCAACTTCTCCAAAAAGTCGCTAAGACACCTGCCCCAAGGTGGGCGCCAACTGTGGTGGTTCTAAGTCTGACAGTAGAATGGGGGGTAGGTATGGAGAGGCAAGATCCTAGCTATGGAGTAGTTGTATACGCAAGGGATTTACGAGTTCAGGCCCTTCTCGGAGGAAGTAACAGCCCTACGTATCGGAGCCCGGAGGCGGTCGACTGGATTATGTGCGTATGAGTTACAGGGGTGCGAACCCTCTACACTGAGGAGGGGTGTGGCTTATATAGAGTTCGCCAGACCCCTCCGGCCCTCAGTTATGCAGGGTTTAAAGTACATTAAGACAGGGAGTTACTGGTAACGCCCACATAAAGGACCATGAAGACTATTAAAGCTACTTAATGTCAGGCCGTTGCGTGCTGAGTGACTTTAGGTCTCCTGGTAGTCGAGTGATTAGCTTCATGGTCGAGTGGCTGTCTTCATCGTCGAGTGTCCTTGAGTTCGTCGAGTGGAGTCTCTCTTGGTCGACTGGAAGGTAGCTTCTTCTAAGGATGTCCTTGGGTAGGGTATCCTAGATAGGTCCATGACCCTACCCTAGGTACATGACTTCATCAGCCTCCATTGTACTCCCTCCAATCTTTTTTACTTCGCAAATACGTAAGAATATTTTTAGCTGCTGCCCAATGACACTCACCTGGATCAGCCTGGTATTTGCTTGTAACACTTAGAGTATAAGAAACATCTGGTCTTGTATATAACATAACATACATGATGGATCCATCAAGCAAAGCATACAAAATCGCATCCATGTGACTTCACTCGTCAAAAGTTACGGGAGTCTGAGTCTTTCTGAGACTAATGCCATGTGACATAGGCAAGCACGCTTTCTTGGCCTCATTCATGTTGGACCGCTTCAAAACCCTATCGATGTATGTACTCTAGCTTAATCCAATTAGCCTTCTCAATCTACCTCTATGGATCTTGATCCTGAAAATATAAGACGTTTATCTCACATCCTTCATCTAAAAAGCAATTTCAAGTGGGTCCTTAAAATATTTAAGCATTGGAACATCATTCTCATTCAACAATATGTGATTTACATACAAGATTAGAAATACGACTCTGCCATCACTAAGCTTCATGTAAATAGAAGGTTCTTCTTTGTTTTTGATGAATCCAAACACTTTGACCACCTCATCAAAACATCCTTGCCATCAAGACTAGATTCATGCACGCTAATACGATCTGTCCTTACATGCACTGCCGCTACACCAATGATGGGAGCGCCACCACTTCCCCGGACCAGCGGTGCCCCAGTCGCTCTAGCCAACCACCAACACCCCCGGGACAAATTAAGAGCCTCCTGCCACCTTAGGTAGCAGGGCTGACCGCCACCATGGCGAAGGCCAAGGACAGTGGTGGCAAGAGAAGCCGATGCAGAGGAAGTGGTAAGGTGTTGGTGGGGGCAAAGTGCAGCCGCTCGGATGCAACACATGTGGATGCGTTTTTAGGCTCTCGTTCCCTTTGGGCCTTGCTTTTTACCTATATCCTTATTTCTTATTGGGCCAAACTTACACATATTTTGGCTGGTTCCGAACATTTTTTAAGGAAAAGACTAAAGGTGATATACTCCCTCCGTTTTTATTTACTCTGCATATTAGATTTGGTAGAAGTCAAACTTTATAAAGTTTGACCAAGTTTATAGAAAAAAATACAAACATTTAAAATAACATATCTATATGATGGGAAAGTGTATTCAATAATGAATCTAATGGTACTCATTAGTTATAATGAATCTAATGGTACTCATTCGTTATTGTATATGTTAATATCTTTTTCTATAAAAACTTTGTCAAAGTTTACAAAGTTTGACTTTGACCAAAGCTAATATGCGGAGTAAATAAATATGGAGGGAGTATTAAGTAGCAGAAACCCTTAGAAATCACGCTTTTATAAAATTTAAAACACATCCAAGTCCTGAGAGGTGCCAAAATCTTCTTCCTGGTGCATCCACCGACAGTGCATCGTGAGCAAAGCTTGTTTCCGCCTCCGGTCCTACGTCTTCGTAAAGCAAAATTCTCAAAATCCCGAGCCCTACCACTCAATCAAATCTATGGGGTCCCCGCCACCTCCTGTTGTCGAAACGATTGACGACGAAGAGGGGGCCCTCGGTCTCGTGGGGGAGTAGGGTAGACTGGCCCCGCCTGTCCCCTAGGTCACGGGTGCCAGGTAGGAGGAAAGTACGTTCTCTCAAGGAGACGCACGTCTTGTTGGTCTGGTTTGGGCTGCGTCCTGAGGGTGGCGAGTTTAGCTGTGTTACTTTTCTGTTTGGGCTGAGAGCATCTCACGTCCCTCTGCTTCGGTAGCCATGTTCACGCCTCCCGCGTTTGTATCATGCGTTGTATCACCCCTTACGCTTCTTAACTTCTTCTATCAATGAAATGATATGCAAGCTTTGCGTATTCGCGAAAAAAATGTGGGAGACGCATGTCCGTCAACTGTTGGTAAGCAGAAGTACTCGCACCTCAGTCTTGTCGTTTGGATTGTTTGCCTACAAGTGTCACCTCGGCATCAACGGCCAAGTTGGGTGTCGAGTTCATTGCTGTACGTATACGCCAAAAATGCCCGGCACTATCGAACGAAGATCAAGCATCGATGAGAAGTATGTATCTAGTAGCTATTAGCTAGCTAACTTCGGAGAACTCTAAACCGCAAAGTTTCTGCTTGGAATGTCCGAAATACCTACAACGTATCAGTATAAAAACACCAAGAAGATCTACGTAATTTGCTCGCAGCTTACGATGAGGAACAATACCATGTACTACGCGGTAGTAGCACTGGTGATCCTACTGGGAGGAGGATCGCTCGCGAATGCGGCCAACCAGAAGGAGGTGCTGAGGGCCTTCCTCAAATCGAGGGCCCAGACGAGCGCGAACGGGCCCGCGGAGCCGGACGCGTGGGCCGACCCGATCAGCAGCTTCCACCACCTTCCCACCAAGTGCGAGACCCCGCCGGCAGGCAACAGGGAGGCCGACAGGATCGCGGCGCTGCCCGGCCAGCCCCCGCGCGTCAACTTCGGCCAGTACTCCGGCTACGTCACCGTGAGCGAGGAGTACGGCCGCGCGCTCTTCTACTACTTCGTCGAGGCCCCCTACGAGGCCTCCTCCAAGCCGCTCGTGCTCTGGCTCAACGGCGGGCCCGGGTGCTCGTCGCTCGGCTCCGGCGCCATGGCGGAGCTCGGCCCGTTCCGTGTGAACCCTGATGGGAAGACCCTGAGCAGAAACAGGCATGCCTGGAACAATTGTGGGTGCCTGATAGATCCTGTTACAACTTCATGCATGCTGTGATCTCTGATGGTTTTTGGTGTCGTGCAGTGGCGAATGTGATCTTCCTGGAGTCGCCGGCGGGCGTCGGGTTCTCCTATTCGAACGCATCGATACCGAGCGGCGACACGAGGACAGCGGTGGACGCCTACATGTTCCTGCTCCACTGGCTGGAGAGGTTCCCCGAGTACAAGGGCCGCGACTTCTACATCTCCGGGGAGAGCTACGCCGGACACTACGTCCCCCAGCTCGCCACCGTCATCGTCGCCCTCCGCGAACTCGGTGCCACGGACATGAACCTCAAGGGCATCTTCGTAAGTTGCCTTCTAATCATGGCCGCCGGCGTTGTTAGCTTTGATCTCTATTGGTGGTATCTCTGACTAACAGAAATCGTCTGCAGGTCGGCAATCCGCTCCTCGATAAGTCCAATAACTCATATGGAAAGTTAGAGTTCCTGTGGAGCCACGGGGTGATCTCCGACGAGGTGTGGGCCAGCGTCAACGCGCCGTGCAACAACGGGTGCGACGACTCGTTCGATGAGGGCGACATCGATACGTACAACATTTACGCCCCGGTCTGCATCCAGTCGCCAGACGGGGGTATCCACCCCAGCAGCTACGTACGTACTAATGCACAAGATAGATGCGCTCTTTCTATTTTAGAAAACAAAAGAAAAAATTATCCAGCATTAGCAAATCAGAGGTGATGGTATACTGACTAATTAGCCGCTGTAATTAATTGATACAGTTACCAGGCTATGATCCGTGCATCGATGCCTATATCGACGCCTACCTCAACAATCCTGAGGTGCAGAAGGCTATGCATGCTAGAACCAACACCGATTGGTCAGAGTGCTCGTAAGTAACGCACTTGCTAACGAACTCTCTCTTATATATATTCAGTAGAGGCTGCGTATACTTGATATTTACCCTCTATAGATTTATAGTCAAATTTCATAAATTTTGACTTGGAACAAAACTAATATGCATTACATTTTGACATAGAGAGTCGTTAAACGGCTGGACCGATTCCCCAGTTTCCATGATGCCAACCATCGGTTGGCTTGTCGACAACGGATTAAGAGTCTGGATCTACAGGTAACTTTATTACTTCAAGCATTCATAGGTCCTTCAAAACACAAAATGGAGATCTTTTTTATTTCTGCCATAGTTGCTATACGTACTCACTCCTGTCTCGTAACATGGCGGCTAATTCGATGACAGTGGCGACATGGATGATGAGTGCCCGATTACCGCGACGAGGTACGCTGTCAGGGATCTCAATCTGACCATCACAAAGCCGTGGCGTCCATGGTACACCCCTGACAACGAGGTAACCGTGTATATGCAATAAACCCTACAATATGTACTACTACTAGTTTTTCGACTGGATTGTGTACTAAACTGAATTATGGGCAAATTTAGGTTGGAGGCTACGCTCAGCAATACGAGGGTGGGTTCACGTTTGCGTCGGTGCGAGGAGCTGGCCATTTCGTCCCTAGCTTCCAGCCCAAGAGATCACTTGTTCTTTTATACTCCTTCATGAAAGGAGTTCTGCCACCTGGTGCTCTGCCACCTGGGGTCTCAGAATGGAGCGGGGCCTAAGTTTGCAAGAGGCTGGAAAAACCAATTAGTCCAGCCGGACACAAATAAATAAGTGTGATATCATATCAAGGTCCCTGGTTAGATCTTGGAGAAGTTCTTTTGTAAAATGATTCGTTGTCCACCTTGTGTATGTTGTCCCCACAAATGTTACGGTTATTTATATTAACTCAACAATATAATGCATTATGCTTGGCTTAGTGTTGTTGAATAAATTCTACATGTAGTGCAGAAGAAATCGGTTAAGAAGTAATAAGGCATCGGCATGAGCGTTGATGGAGTACCTAGATTAGCGTTGATTACTAAACCGAAGGCTGAGGGTGAGATGGTCATTTATTTGTTAAACATTTTAATAAAAGATGGATCCAATTATATATACAAGCTATGCACAAAATGAGTAAGGGTCGGAGATCTGCAAACAAACGTAAAAGAGCATACGATAACTGATCTAGTGGGGGTGTGGACTACAAGTTAGTTTGGTTGGTGAACTCGCAGGTCGGCACATTAGTCTGTACACAAAATTATTGAGAAAAACAAACCAGTCTCATTAGATTTTTTGTTAAAAAAATTCATTATGTACTAGGAACACAATCATACTACATATATCTCAACGCAGAATAATTTTTCTTTTCAATGAAGGACACATTTATTGACTCATAATATAGCCTCAAGGCGTCAAAGAGCAAAGTCATCCATACCGAGTAGGTATGCTACATTTTGATGAAGAAAAAACAATGATGATCCTTAGCATGGCAGTTGTATACCCAACAATATGATGCAAGCAAACAAGATCCGTACATCGACACAAGCATGCGATCTGAAAACTATGCACACACTATGCGAGCAGCCTAGCTGTCGGGAACGGTTTATAGAGCCGAGAACATACTGGAAGGAAGATCTTGTTGCCAAAAATCTCATATTAGAGACGTTGAGGCGATTTCACGCCTTTGACATAAGTGTATGCAAGTGGTAAATCTGAGAAGGTCCGCTGTTCCCCGAACAATACACCATGAGTCGTCACACGCACGGCCATGTTCGCAATCTGCCGCTGCAAGATCCATCGAGCATCCGCCATCCATCATCACTAGCACTACTGCAAAGAGAATCTTAGCTTAGTGGTTAGGCCTGAGGTTGTGCAGCCTAACCACCCGGTTTTTTTTTTAGAATTGACAGGTGATGCACAGGGGGTTTTCCTCATTTACTGAGGTTCAAGCTTGGTGTGTGGTGGGATCACTCATCAAGATAAAATGATGGTGCTAATAAAAAAATCTCCGAGGACCATGCTTGATATGTGGTGGGAATGCAATTCATGATAAAAATCATGGTATTCATACTAAAAAGGCTATGTGCAACCGTGGTTGGTGTAGAGGCCGGGAGAAGTGAAATTCTCTCCCAAATGTATATGATGTCAAGTTTCATGTGCGATCGAAATTTGATGGCTTCAGGTGGGATCTGATTGCGGTATATGGGCCGGCCAAACTGACTTCAAATCTGACATCCTCGCTAACTTAGTGTGTATTTGCGGGAAGGAGAGGTTGCCCATCATGGTTGGAGGGGATTTAATTTGTCGGAAGTAAGAGAAAAATAAGGATAATTTTGATGGTTGTTCGTTGTTTATATTTATTGCTATAAGTGAAAGTCTGGACATGAAGGAGATAGCTCTCATAGGTCGGCAATATATCTGAGCAAACAATTTTAATCCAACATATGAGAAGTTGGACCGGGTTCTAGCTAGTGTGGAATGAGAACAGAAATTCCCTCTAGTAATGGTGCGAGCATTACAAAGGGGGTTGTCTGATCATACTCATCTACTTTTTTACTTCGGTGACACGGCTCACGTGAGAAACAAAACTATCTTCTCTTTCGAATTATCATGGTGTGAAAGGGTGGACTTCCTGAAGTTGGTGGCCATGGACCGGGGCAAAGAAAACCAAGGGGAGTCCAATGTGGAAGATGACAATTTAAAATATGACATTTTAGAAAATCTTACTGGGTTGGGCTAAAAATGGTTGTGTGATTTATAAAGTGGAAAAAGGCTCTTGCACCTAATCAACGAGTTTGATATTAAGGCTGAAAGAATCCTCTCGATATGGCTGATAGTGTGGCTAAGAGAGAGGCTGGAGAGAGTCTTGAGGAAATTCTCAGACAGGAAGATATTAAGTGAGCATAAAGAGCTAAAGTACGAGAGATCGTACAAGGGAATAATAACACTCAGGTCATATTCAATATAATTGCTAATGGAAAGCATAGGAAATATACAACTACCAAACTTGAACTGGGTGAAGGTACACTTGTAGGTCACAAAAAGCTTAAATTGCACATCTAAAATTTCTATAAAAAGCTCTTCGGCGCTCTGATAGATAATTTTGTATCTATAGATGAGAGTACGATGAGGGATATCCACAATTATGTTAGGAGGAGAATGAGGTGCTCAATGCCCCCTTCACGAAAAAGGAGGTTTTTGAGGCCATTGCACAAATGAGGAATAATAAGGCACCTAGTCTGGACGGATTCCCGACGGGATTCTGTCAGAGATGTTGGGGACTATTAAGGAAGACTTGATGCACATGTTCCATGACCTTTTCAACGGTCAACTTCAGTTGTTCCAACTTAACTTTGGGACAATTACTGTGTTGCTTGATTGCTTGTAATCTGCGTTGGTATTTCCTCAAAGAGGAAAGGGTGATGCAGCACAACAAAGGTAAGTATTTTCCTCAGTCATGAAACCAAGGTTATCAATCCAGTAGGAGAACCAAGCAACACTATGTAAACATCACCTGCACACAAATAACAAATACTTGCAACCTAACGCGTGAAGGTGTTGTAAATCCCTCAACGGTATTGAGATAGATTAAATTGTATGAGATTTGATAAATAGATCTAACTAAACACAAAATAAAATAAATAAAAGAAAATTACAACAAGGTATTTTTGGTTTTAATATGATAGGAAATAGACCCGGGGGCATAGTTTTCAGTACAGGCTTCACTCGAGAAAATAGCATACAGTGGGTAAACAAATTACTATTGGGCAATTGATAGGAAAGCCAATAATAATGACGATATCCAAGGAAATGATCATGTATATAGGCATCACGTCCAAGATTAGTAGACCAAAATGATTCTGCATCTACTACTATTACTCCACACATCGAGTGCCATCAAGCATGCATCTAGTGTATTAAGTTCATGGAAAAAACATAGTAAATGCAATAAGAACGATGACATGATGTAGACAAGATAAACTCATGTATGAATAAACCCCATCTTGTTACCCTTAATAGCAACGATCCATGTGTGTCACGTCTCTTTCTATCACTGAGATTGAGCACCGCAAGATCGAACCCATCACAAAGCACCTCTTCCCATGGCAAGATAAATCAATGTAGTTGGCCAAACCAAACCAATAAATCGGAGAAGAAATACAATGCTATAACAATCATGCATAAAAGAGTTCAGCAAAGACTTCAATAATATTTATGGATAGAACTGATCAGAAACTCACAATTCATCGGATCCCAACAAACACACCGCAAAAAAGAGTTACATCAAATAGATCTCCACGGACAACATGGAGAACATTGTATTGAAGATCAAAAAGAGAGAAGAAGTCATAGCTACTAACTACGGACCCGTAGGTCTGTGGTAAACTACTCACGCATCATGGGAGGGGCAACAAGGATGGTGAAGAACCCTCCGTGATCGTTGCCCCCTCCGCCACAGTGGCGGAAAAGGCCTCTAGATTGGATCTCGTGGTTCTGGAACTTGCCGCAGTGAAAAAAGTATTTCTTCGACTCCCCTAGGGTTTTGGGGATTTTAGAGTATTTACAGAGGTGGAGGTAGGTCAAGTCGGTGCCCGAGTGCTCGACTACCCACCAGGGCGCACCTGGGCCCTCTGGCATGCCCTAGTGCCTAGTGTGCCCCTCGGGCCTCTTCTCGTGGCCTCCAGAAGCTTCTAGGGTCTCTTCCTGCCAGAAAAATTTCTCCAAAAAGTTTTATGGCATTTGGACTTCGTTTAGTATTGATATTATGCAAAGCAAAAAAGCAAAAAACAGCAGATGGCACTGGGCACTATGTCAATAGGTTAGTCCCAAAAATAATATAAAGTTGCTAGTAAATGTATATAAAACATCTGAGATTGATACTTTAATAGCATGGAACAATATAAAATTATAGATACGTTGGAGACGTATTAGCATCCCCAAGCTTAAAACTTGCTCGTCCTCGCGTAGGTAAATGATAAAAACAGAATTTATGATGTGGAACACTTCCTATCATATTCATCACATTCTTTTGTTTTGTAGCATGGACAATTGGACTTTAGATGATTCAAAGCAATAGTCTATAATTGACATGAGGACATCAATACTCAAGCATATCAATAAGCAACCATGTCTTTCAAAATATTAGCACTAAAGAAAGCTATCCCTAGCCCATTATCCTCAGTCATTAATCCATTCATGAAACACACTCAAATATTAGCTACATCCAATGCACAAGTATGATTATAGTGTTCCCTAGTTAGTGCTTTATAAGAGAAGATGGGAACTTAGTAAAAATAAAAATTGCATAAAAGTAAATAGATAGGCCCTTCGTAGAGGGAAGCAGAGATTTGTAGAGGTGCCAGAGCTCAAAGCTTAAATTGAGAGATAAAATTGTTTTGAGAGGCATGCTTTTCCTGTCAACGAAAACGACCAAGAATTCCCAATATCTTCCATGCTAGGTAAATCATAGGCGGTTCCCAAACATAAAATAAAGTTTACTCCTTTTCCACCATTGTTTCACAATGCATGGCTAGCCATATCCACAGGTGCCTTCCATACCAACACTTTCCAAAGAATTTATTATGAACAATATAAATAAAAAAATCATTTCGGGACAGGGCATCCCTATTATTTGCCACACTCTCATGTAATGACAAGTGAATAAACACTCATCTTGAGAATAACATACCTATCATGGAAAATATTGGCCACCCCCTGCCGCTTCATGAGTGGTACGGGCACACAAAATGGAAATTCATTTTGAATATTAGAGTTGGCACATACAAATTTACTTGGAACGACATGGAAATACCACGTATAGGTAGGTATGGTGGACTCATTTGGCACAACTTTGGTTTAGAATTTGGATGCACAAGCGGCATTCTCGCTTTAGTAAAAATTAAGGCTAGCAAATAGATTGAGAAGCGATCAACCAAAAAAGAAAAATGGTCATAAACACGCATTAAACATAACTAACACTGAATAATGCACCAGAAGTAGGATATAACTTTGGTGCATAACTATTGGCTTTTATGCTTGCATAGGGAATCACAAACCTTAACACCAATATTCTTACTAAACCATAACTACTTACCAACATGAATCACATATTACTATCTCCCTATCTCAAAACTATTGCAACGAATCAAGTTTATAATATCCAATGATCTTCATGAAAGTTTTTATTATATCCCTCTTGAATATCTACCACTTTGGGGTTAAATTCATATCTTAAGCAAATTACTGTTGCTAATAACATGCTCTCAAATAAATTAAAGTGAAGCACAAGAGCATGAGAGGATATTTCTTCAAAATTTTCATGTCTCAAAATAATATAAGTGAAGCATGAGAGGATATTTCTATAAAATTTACTAACTCTCAAAATGATCTAAGTGAAGCATAAGAGCATATTTCTTCAAAATTTACTAACTCTCAAAATGATTTAAGTGAAGCTTGAGAGCATATTTCTTCAAAAATTAAACCACCACCGTGCTTAAAAAGGTATAAGTGAAGTACTGGAGTAATTCCATAGCTCAAAAAAATTTAAGTGAAGCACATAGAGCCATTCTAACAAATCATAGGATCATTATGGTTCTCTCAAATAGGTATGTCCAGGAAGGGTGATTGTGACAAACTAAAAAGCAAAAGAAGCAAAGACTCGTATAATACAAGACGCTCCAAGCAAAACTCATGATATTTGACGACTAAAAATATAGCTCCAAGTAAAATTACCGATGGTCGTTGGAAGAAAGAGGGGATGCCTTCCAGGGCATCCCCAAACTTAGTTGCTTTGTAATCCTTGAATATTACATTGGGGTGCCATGGGCATCCCCAAGATTAGGCTCTTTTCACTCCTTATTCCTTCATCCATCGTGATCTCACCCGAAACTTGAAAACTCCAATCACACAAAACTTAACAAAACCTTCGTAGATCTGTTAGTATAATAAAGCAAATCACCACTTTAAGTACTGTTGCAAATCCATTAATATTTTATTATTTCATTATACCTACTGTATTATAACTTTACCATGCTTATACCCCACGATACAATCCATATATTCATCAAAATAAGCACACAAGAAAATACAATCTGTCATAAACAGAACAGTCTGTAGTAATATGTACTTTAACCATACTTCTGTAACTTTTCTGACAAATTAGAACAACATAGGAAATTTGTATGTCAATCACGTGTAAAAATTTCAGAATTTTATCATGCTCCAGCGAATTTTAAAAATTCGGCTACTAGACACAAAACTTTATGTTTTCCAACAGGATCAAATCATCTATCACCCAACATGATCCTAAAGGCGTTACATGGCACAAACACTAACTAAAACATAGAAAACACAATCATAACAGTAGCATAATTGTGTAAACACACAAGAATAGAAATAAAAATTGAAAATTTTATTTTATTCATTGGGTTGCCTCCCAACAAGCGCTATTGTTTTATGCTCCTAGCTAGGCATAATGCATAGATTCAAGTATTATCTTCTTTAGTTTATGTTCCATAGGTTGCCCTCATGATTGATTCATATGGTGGCTTAATTCTAGTTCTAGGGAAGTGTTCCATATCCTTTCTCAGTGGAAACTGATATTTAATATTCCCTTCTTTCATACCAATCACATCATCTATAGTTCGTAAAAACGGTCTATTAAGTATTACGGGATAAGATGGATTGCAATCAATATCAAGAATAATAAAATCTATGGACACCTAGTTCCTATTTTCAAGAATAAGAACATCATTAATACTTCCCAAAGGCTTTTTAATAGTGGAGTCCGCCAAGTGCAAATTAGGAGAACATTCTTCCATATTGGTAAAACCTAGCACATCACATAGAGATTTCAGAATTGTGGAAACACTAGAACCCAAATCACATAAAGCATTACACTCATAATTTTTTATCTTGACTTTAATGGTGGGTTCCCATTCATCATATAATTTTCCAGGAATCAAAATCTCTAATTCTAACTTTTCTTCTAAGGCTTTCATCATTGCTTCAACAATATGTTTAGTAAAAGCTTATATGCATTGTGCGAATTTAGCATGGACTGCAACAAAGAAATGGAATAAATCAAAGAACAACTATCATAATTAAAGTCTTCGTAATCCAAAAGAGTGGGCACATCACTAGTTAAAGTTTTTACCTCTTCAAACCCACTTTTATCAAAATTTCCAACAAGATTTTCACCCTCCGAATTATGAGGTTGCCTTCTAACTAAAGTTGACTCTTCTTCAGTCATCTTATCATCAATTTTAATATTACTAAACAAGGAATCAATAGAAGAAACACCAATAATCTTGACATCTTCATCATTACTATGAAAGCAATCGGGCAAAAACACTCTTTCTAAAAATTCTCTTTTAGCTCTAAGCATAGCGATTCTTTTCTTACTTTCATCCATGCAAACATATAAAGCTTTAGTTGATTCATTGACATCAACCTCGGGTGGAAAATTTTTAATCTTGAGATTTTCTACATCATGAGTAATTCTTTCAATGCTCCTAAACATATCATCAATCTTATTCAATTTTTCTTTCACCATAGTGTTGAAAACCTTTTGAGCATTGATAAATTATTCAGTATTACTCTCAAGATCAGAGGCCATCCTATTAATAATAATAATAATGTTATTATTATTATTATTATTATTATTATTATTATTATTATTATTATTAGTAGTAGTAGTAGTAGTAGTAGTAGTAGTATTAGAATTATCATAGGAATTGTCATAATTATTGGAGGAATTTCCAAGGAAAGGCCTAGGATTAAAATTAATTCTCGAAGCATTATTATTGAAATTGTTTCACGAGATAAAATTCACGTCTACGAGATCATTATTTTGCTCAATCAAAGTAGACAAACGCATATCATTCAGATCAATAGGAGCATTTTTACTAGCAACCAATTTCATAAGTGCATCAACTTTTTTACTCAAAGTACTAATCTCTTCATTAGAATTCATTTTTTACTAGCAGGAGCTCTTTCAGTATGACATTGTGAATAATTAGCCATAATATTATCAAGCAATTTATTAGCTTCACCCAAAGTAATATCCATAAAAGTTCCACCCGGGGTGAAATCTAAAAGATTTCTAGAAACAAAATTCAATCCCGCATATTTTTTTGTATAATCATCCATAGATTTAAACCATGAGTAGGACAGTTTCTTAGCATTAATTTCATTCTTTCCCAAGATTGCGCAACATGTTCATGCTCAAGTTGCTCAAAATTCATAATTTGATTTCTAAGGGAAATAATTTTCACAGGAGGAAAATACTTAGTAATAAAAGCATCTTTGCACTTATCCCAAGAATCAATACTATTTCGTGGAAAAGATGGTAACCAAATTTTTGCAAGATCACGCAAAGAGAAAGGAAATAATTTTAATTTCACAATATCATTGTCCACATATTTTTTCTTTTGCATATCACACAATTCTACGAAAGTGTTTAGATGGGACGCGACATCCTCATTAGGACTACCGGGACATTCTCTTTCATAGCAAGATTCAACAAAGCGGCATTAATATCATAAGACTCCACACTAGCAGCGGGAGGAGAAATAGGAGTACTAATAAAATAATTATTATTACCATTGGAAAAATCACACAATTTGGTATTTTCTTGAGACATCGTGACTACGCAAACAAGATCACAAGCAAACAAAAGATCAAACAAGAAAAGGGCAAACAGAAAATATTTTTGTATTTTTGTAAAAAACTTTTAGAAGTGGGGGAGATTAAAATGAGGGGCAAATGATACACAAAGTAATTGCAAGGAGATGAGAGTTTATGCGCAGGTACTTGATAGATGTTGATGATGTCTCCCCCGCAACGGCGCTAGAAATTCTTCATGATTGCTTGTAATCTGCATTGGTATTTCCCCAAGAGGAGAGGGTGATATAGCACATCAAAGCTAAGTATTTCCCTCAGTTATGAAACCAAGGTTATCAATCCAGTAGGAGACCAAGCAACACTATGTAAACAACACCTGCACACAAACAGCAAATGCGTGCAACCCAGCGCGTGAAGGGGTTGTCAATCCCTGAACGGTATTGAGATAGATTAAATTGTATGAGATTTGATAAACATTTCTAACTAAAACACAAAATAAAATAAATAAAAGAAAATTAGAGCATGGTATTTTTGGTTATAATATGATAGGAAATAGACATGGGGGGCATAGTTTTCACTAGAGACTTCTCTGGAGAAAATAGCATACGGTGGGTAAACATATTATTGTTGGGCAATTGATAGAAAAGCGAATAATCATGACGATATCCAAGGCAATGATCATGTATACAGGCATCACATCCAAGATTAGCAGACCGAACCGATTCTCCATCTACTACAGTTACTCCACACCTCGACCGCTATCTACCATGCATCTAGTGTATTAAATTCATGGAAAAATGGAGTAATGCAATAAGAATGATGACATGATGTAGACAACATACAGTCACACATGAATAAACCCCATCTTGTTACCCTTAGTAGCAACAACACATGCGTATCATGCCTCTTTCTGTCACTGAGGTTGAGCACCGCAAGATCGAACCCATCACAAAGCACCTCTTCCCATGGCAAGATAAATCAATGTAGTTGGCCAAAAAAAACCAATAAATCGGAGAAGAAATATGAGGCTATAACAATCATGCATAAAAGAGTTCAACAAAGACTCAAATAATATTTATAAATAGAACTGATCATAAACTCACAATTCATCGGATCCCAACAAACACATCGCAAAAAAGAGTTACATAAAATAGATCTCCACGAACAACATGGAGAACATTGTATTGAGGATCAAAAAGAGAGAAGAAGCCATCTGGCTACTAACTACAGACCCGCAGGTCTGTGGTAAACTACTCACGCATCATTGAAGGGACAACAAGGATGATAAAGAACCCCTCCGTGATCGTTGCTCCCTCCGATAGAGTGCCGGAAAAGGCCTCTAGATTGGATCTCATGGTTCCGGAACTTACGGCGGCGAAAACAGTATTTCTTCAACTCCCCTAGGGGTTTGGGGATTTTAGAGTATTTATAGAGCTGTAGGTAGGTCAAGTTGGTGCCGGAGGGCTCCACTACCAACCAGGGCGCGCCTGGGCCTTCTAGATCTCTTCCTGCCAGAAAAAAATCTCCAAAAAGTTTCGTGGCATTTGGACTTCGTTTGGTATTGATATTCTGCAAAGTAAAAATAAGCAAAAAACAAAAATTGGCACTAGGCACTGTGTCAATAGGTTAGTCCTAAAAAATGATATAAAGTTGCCAGTAAATGTATATAAAACATCAAAGGTTGATACTTTAATAGCATGGAACAATAAAAAAATATTTATAAGTTGGAGTGCCTACTGACGACCAGAGTCATGGGATATAAAGATTGAAAAAACCCCACTTACACGTCGTTATTGATGTAAACTTCACTTCCTACTTAAATGATAATCCGCTCTAATGAGACATATGACAAAATAGGGGTAGCTTGTTGGAGTACAAAGAAATTTTGGATCAATACATGCCGATCAAGCGATCCAACTATATGTTAGTTTTCGATATTATATCTACAGAGACCTCTACAATTAACACGGATCACAAGAGCATCTTCAGCCAATCCCCTAAACTTTAACTCCTTATACTTAGCTCCTTATAATTTGAAGACTTAAATAGTGGCCAAACTTAACCAAACCCTGAAATTTAACTCCTCAAACAAATTGACTCCACATGAAGGTTTTTTGTCCATCTTCTTCCTTCTTCCTTCCCGCGACTAGGATAGATATAACAACGGGTTAGAAGAGGTGCGTGGGACGGTTATGGGAGGCCGAAACGGAGGCACATAGGACACACCACCACGCCCGAGTGTCAGACAAATACACATGCACACCGGCCACAACAGACCACACACGCATCTAGCTAATACACCAGGCATGAACAACACACAAAAGGGGGAACAGTCCACATCCGCAAATTTCCTTCCACATCCGTCTGCGGATAGGGAGGACTAGTCCATGGACACGTATGCGAAAGAAAGTTATCCAACGCTGCTCATATACATTTCAACTACCATCCAAATGAAGCTGACGAAATTCATGCAAACATGGTTGGATTTCATTCAAGTTCGGATACAATTCATATTAACGGACGACATTCATGCAAACACGACAGATTTGCATGACACTTCTAACATTTAGAACAAAAAAAACTATGATGGACGCCAGTGTCCAAGCCCTAGTTGTTCTCTTCCTGGGACAACCTCCTTCATCCATTGTCTCCATGAGCACCGGTGATGAGAACCGTGAAGTGAATGTGCGGTCTCCGACGAGGAAGAGTAGAACACCGGAGACAGACCGGGCCACATGGGACACTAGACCGTGCCGCCTCCCGTGTCCTACTCACCGTCGGAGGAGTTTGCACCCTTTCCGTCACTGATGGACGTCCACACTGGAAATGGTGGCGCCGGCGCTGTCGTTGTCCCACTGGGCGTCTTGATTGTTCATTGGCAGCGTGTAGGAGGCTAAAGTAAATATGCCCTAGAGGCAATAATAAAGTTGTTATTTTATATTTCCTTATTCATGTTAAATGTTTATTATTCATGCTAGAATTGTATTAACCAGAAACTTGATACATGTGTGAATACATAGACAAAACACCGTGTCCCTAGTATGCCTCTACTTGGCTAGCTCGTTGATCAAAGATGGTTAAGTTTCCTAGCCATAGACATGTCTTGTCATTTGATGAATGGGATCACATCACTAATAGAATGATGTGATGGACAAGACCCATCTGTTAGCTTAGCATAATGATCGTTCAGTTTTACTACTACTGGTTTCTTCATGTCAAATACATATTCCTTCGACTATGAGATTATGCAACTCCCAGATATCGGAGGAATACCTTGTGTGCTATCAAACATCACAACATAACTGGGTGATTATAAAGGTGCTCTACAGGTATCTCCAAAGGTGTTTGTTGGGTTGGAAAAGATCGAGATTAGGATTTGTCACTCCGAGTATCGGAGAAGTATCTCTGGGCCCTCTCGGTAATGCACATCATAAGAAACCTTGCAAGAAATGTGACTAGTGAGTTAGTTGCGGGACGATGCATTACAGAACGAGTAAAGAGACTTGCCGGTTACGAGATTGAACTAGGTATGAAGTACCGACGATCCAATCTTGGGCAAGTAACATACCGATGACAAAGGGAATAACGTATGTTGTCATAACGGTTCGACCGATAAAGATCTTTGTAGAATATGTCAGAGCCAATATGAGGATCCAGGTTCTGCTATTGGTTATTGGCGGGAGAGGTGTCTCAGTCATGTCTTCATAGTTCTCGAACCCGTAGGATCTGCACGCTTAACGTTCGATGACAATTTGTATTATATGAGTTATGTGATTTGGTGAACAATGTTGTTTGGAGTCCTGGATGACATCATGGACATGATGAGGAGTCTCTAAATGGTCGAGAGGTAAAGATTAATATATTGGATGATAGTATTCTGACACCGGAAGTGTTTCAGAATGTATGGGGTACATATCGGAGTACTGGGGGGGGGGGGGGGGGGGTTAACCGGAACCCCCCCGGGGGAAGATATGGGCCGTATGGGCCATAGGAGGGAGGCATACCAGACCACAGGGGGTGGCACCCCCCCATGGAAGGAGGCTGAATTGGATTATGGGAGGGGGCGGCGCCCCTCTCTTTCCTTCTCCCCCTCTCTCTCTTCCCCTCTTTCCCCCTCCGATAGGATTCCTCCTACTTGGGCGTGCCTAGGGCTTGCTCCCTCCCCCTCCCTCCTTTATATACGTGGAGAGGGAGAGCCTAGAACACACATAAATTGTTCCTAGCCGTGTGCAGGCGCCCCCTCCACAGTTTACGTCTCCGGTCATATTCTCGCGGTGCTTAGGCGAAGCCCTGCGCGGATCACTTCATCATCACCGTCACCATATTGTTGTGCTGACGGAACTCATCTACTTCCTCAACACTCTGCTGGATCAAGAGCACGAGGGACGTTATCGCACTGAACGTGTGCAAAACCCGGAGGTGTCGTACGTTCGGTACTTGATCGGTCGGAATCAGAAGAAGTTCGACTACATCAACTGTGTTAAGCAAACGCTTCCGCTTTTGGTCTACGAGGGTACGTGGACACACTCTCTCCCTCTCATTGCTATGCATATCCTAGATAGATCTTGCATGAGTGTAGGGAATTTTTTGAAATTTCATGCTACGTTTCCCAACAGTGGCATTCGACCCAGGTTTATGCATAGATGATATGCACAAGTAGAACACAAAGAGTTGTGGGCGGTGATCATCATACTGCTTACCATCAATGTCTTATTTTGATTCGGCGGTATTGTTGGATGAAGCGGCCCGGACCAACCTTACATGACCACATTCATGAGACCTGTTCCACCGACAGACATGCAACTAGTTTTGGATAAAGGTGGCTGGCGGGTGTCTGTTTCTCCAAATTTAGTTGAATTGAATTTGACTGCGGCCGGTCCTTGTTGAAGGTTAAAATAGCAAACTTGATAAATCACCGTTGTCATTTTGTTCTGTAGGTAAGAACGGTTCTTGCTAGAAGCCCGTAGCAGCCACGTAAAACTTGCAACAACAAAGTAGAGGACGTCTAACTTGTTTTTGCAGGGCATGTTGGGATGGGATATGGTCAAGACATGATGTGATATACGTTGTTGTATGAGATGATCATGTTTTGTAAAAGTTATAGGCAACTGGCAGGAGCCTTATGGTTGTCGCTTTATTGTATCAAATACAAACGCCATGTACTTGCTTTACTTTATCACTAAGTGGTAGTGATAGTCGTAGAAGCAATAGTTGGCGAGATGACCACAATGCTACGATGGATATCAAGGTGTCGAGCCGGTGACGATGGAGATCATGATGTTGCTTTGGAGAGGGAGATCCAAAGCACAAGATGATGATGGCCATATCATGTCACATATTTTGATTGCATGTGATGTTTATCTTTATGCATCTTATTTTGCTTAGTACACGGTAGCATTATAAGATGATCCCTTAACTAAATTTCAAGGTATAAGTGTTCTCCCCGAGTATGCACCATTGCAAAAGTTCTTTGTGCTGAGACACCACGTGATGATCGGGTGTGATAGGCTCTACGTTCACATACAACGGGTGCAAGCCAGTTTTGCACATGCGGAATACTCAGGTTAAACTTGATGAGCCTAGCATGTACATACATGGCCTCGGAACACTAGAGACCGAAAGGCTAAATGTGAATCATATAGTGGATATGATCAACATAGAGATGTTCACCATTGATGACTACTCCATCTCACGTGATGATCGGACATGGTTTAGTTGATTTGGATCACGTATCATTTAGATGACTTGAGGGATGTCTATCTAAGTGAGAGTTTTTAATTAATATGATTAATTGAACTTAATTTATCATGAACTTAGTCCTGATAGTTTTTGCATATCTATGTTGTAGATCAATGGCCCATGCTACTGTTCCCTTGAATTTTAATGCGTTCCTAGAGAAAGCAAAGTTGAAAGATGATGGTAGCAACTACACGGACTGGGACCGTAACTTGAGGATTATCCTCATTGCTGCACAAAAGAATTATGTCCTGGATGCACCGCTAGGTGAAAGGCCTGCTACAGGACCAGAAGCTGACGTTATGAACGTCTGGCAAGCTCGATCTGATGAGTACTCGATAGTTCAGTGTGCCATGCTTTACGTCTTAGAATCGGGACTTCAAACATGTTTTGAACGTCATGGACCATATGAGATGTTCCAGGAGTTGAAGTTAATAGTTCAAGCAAATGCATGAGTTGAGAGATATGAAGTCTCCAACAAGTTCTATAGCTGCAAGATGGAGGAGAATAGTTCTGTTAGTGAACACATACTAAGAATGTCTGGATATCATAATCACTTGACTCTACTAGGAGTTAATCTTCCAGATGATTGTTGCTACCTCTTGAGCATGCGTTGGTTTTTCCCTTGAAGAGGAAAGGGTGATGCAACAAAGTAGCATAGGTATTTCTCTCAGTTTTTGAGAACCAAGGTATCAATCTAGTAGGAGACAATGCACAAGTCACCTATTACCTGCACAAATAATCAAGAACCTTGCAACCAACGCGATAAAGGGGTTGTTAATCCTTTCATGGTCACTCTCAAAAGTGAGATCTGATAGAGATAGTAAAGCAAATATTTTTGGTATTTTTATTGTATAGATTGGAAAGTAAAGATTGAAAAATAGTAAACGAGATACGATGTAAATAAAAGAGATGTAATAAAATAGGAAAGAGACCCGGGGGCCATAGGTTTCACTAGTGGCTTCTCTCAAGATAACATGTATTACGGTGGGTGAACAAATTACTGCCGAGCAATTGATAGAAGAACGCATAATTATGAAGATATCTAAGGCAATGATCATGAATATAGGCATCACGTCCGTGTCAAGTAGACCGAAATGATTCTGCATCTACTATTAATCATGCATCTAGAGTATTAAGTTCATAAGAATGGAGTAACACATTAAGCAAGATGACATGATGTAGAGGGATAAACTCAAGCAATAATATATAAACCCCATCTTTTTATCCTTGATGGCAACAATACAATACGTGCCTTGCTTCCCCTACTGTCACTGGGAAAGGACACCGCAAGATTGAACCCAAAGCTAAGCACTTCTCCCATAGCAAGAAAGATTAATCTAGTAGGCCAAACTAAACCGATAATTTGAATAGAATTGCAAAGATATCAAATCATGCATATAAGAATTCAGAGAAGAACCAAATAATATTCATATATAATCTTGTTCATGAATCCACAATTCATTGGATCTCGACAAACACACCGCAAAAGAATTATGTCGAATAGATCTCCAAGAACATCGAGGAGAACTTTGTATTGAGAATCAAAGAGAGGGAAGAAGCCATCTAGCTAATAACTATGGACCCGAAGGTCTGTGGTAAACTACTCACGCTTCATCGAAGAGGCAATGGTGTTGATGTAAAAGCCCTCCAAGATTGATTCCCCCTTTGGCAGATTGCCGGAAAAGGCCCCAAGATGGGATCTCATGGGTACGGAAGGTTGCCGATACGTCTTCAACATATCTATAATTTTTGATTATTCCATGCTATTATATTACCATTTTGGAAGTTTATGGGATTTACTTTACACTTTTATATCATTTTTGGGACTAACCTACTAACCGGAGGCCCAGCCCGAATTGCTGTTTTTTTTGCCTATTTCAGTGTTTCGAAGAATAGGAATATCAATGGAGTCGAAACGGGATGAAACCTTTGGGAGCGATCTTTTTGGAACAAACACAACCCAGGAGACATGAAGTGGATGTCAAGTAGCAAATGAGGCAGCCACAAGGGTGCTCGGCGTCCTAGGGAGGTGGGCGCGCCCCACCCTTGTGGGCCCCTCGTGGCTCCACCGACCTACTTCCTCCTCCTATATATATCCATGTACCCCAAGAACATCCAGTAGCACCACGTAAACCTAATTCCACCGCCGCAACCTTCTGTGTCCGCGAGATCCCATCTTGGAGCCTTCGCCGGCGCTCCGCCGGAGGGGGAATCGACCATGGAGGGCCTCTACATCATCTCCAAGGCCTCTTCGATGAGTTGTGAGTAGTTTACCACAGACCTTTGGGTCCATAGTTATTAGCTAGATGGCTTCTTCTCTCTCTTTGAATCTAAACACCAAGTTCTCCTCGATCTTCTTGGAGATCTATTTGATGTAAGTCTTTTTGCGGTGTGTTTGTCGAGATCCGATGAATTGTGGGTTTATGATCAAGTTTATCTACGAGAAATATTTGAATCTTCTCTGAATTCTTTTATGTATGATTGGTTATTTTTGTAAGTCTCTTCGAATTATCAGTTTGGTTTGGCCTACTAGATTGATCTTTCTTGCAATGGGAGAAGTGCTTAGCTTTGGGTTCAATCTTGCGGTGTCCTTTCCCAGTGACAGCAGGGGCAGCAAGGCACGTGTTATTTTGTTGCCATCGAGGATAAAAGGATGGGGTTTATATCATATTGCTTGAGTTTATCCCTCTACATCATGTCATCTTTCTTAATGTGTTACTCTGTTCTTATGAACTTAATACTCTAGATGCAGGCAGGAGTCGGTCGATGTGTGGAGTAATAGTAGTAGATGCAGAATCATTTCGATCTACTTGTTGCGGACGTGATGCCTATATACATGATCATGCCTAGATATTCTCATAACTATGCACGTATCTATCAATTGCTTAGCAGTAATTCGTTCACCCATCGTAATACTTACGCTATCTTGAGAGAAGCCACTAGTGAAACCTATGGTCCTCGGGTCTATCTTTTATCGTATAAGTTTTCCATCTATCTTTATTTTGTAATCTTTACTTTCCAATCTATATCATAAAAATACAAAAATATTTATCTTATCTTATTATCTCTATCAGATCTCACTTCCGCAAGTTTCCTTGAAGAGATTGACAACCCCTTTATTGTGTTGGTTGCGAGGTTGTTGTTTGTTTGTGTAGGTATGAGGGACTTTTGAGGAGCCTCCTACTGGATTGATACCTTGGTTCTCAAAAACTGAGGGAAAATACTTATGCTACTTTGCTGCATCACCCTTTCCTCTTCAAGGGTAAACCAACGCAGTGCTCAAGAGGTAGCAAGAAGGATTTCTAGCGCCGTTGCCGTGGCGGTCTTCGATCAAGTCAAGACATACCAAGTACCCATCACAAACTCATCTCCCTCGCATAACATTATTTGCCGTTTGCCTCTCATTTTCTTCTCCCCCACTTCACCCTTGCCATTTTATTCGCCCTTGCTTTCCCGTTCTCCTCTTTCTCTTTCGCTTGCCTCTCGTATGCCTGTTTGCCCTTATGGCTTTTCCTAAGAACGTTGATCTCCATCTTAAAAGGTTGGAAGAGATTGAACTAAATATTAGAAGCTTTATGACTTCACAATTTGAGCATAATAATTTCTTTAGAAAAGAGCTTAAAGAACAAAAAAGCTTTATGGAGTACATGAATAAAGAGCTTGATGATATGTCTAAGGAATTTTATGGTTTGAATTCTCAGATTGCTCGTCTTGAAAAATCAATAGCCCAAATCTCTGATAAGCAAGCCACCTTAGTTAATAACATGGCTGCCAAACCAGAAGGGTTAGGGGAAAATAATGATGAATATCTAAAAGTTATTGATGTGTCCCCTATTAATCTTTGTTTTGCAATATGAATCTTGATAATGATGGGATTGGAGATGAGTCAACTTTAGTTAAAAGGCGTCCCAATGATTCAGAGTTTTTAGATCTTGATGCTAAATTTGGTAAAAGTGGAATTGGAGAGGTCAAAA
Source organism: Triticum dicoccoides (assembly GCF_002162155.2). NCBI lineage: Eukaryota > Viridiplantae > Streptophyta > Magnoliopsida > Poales > Poaceae > Triticum > Triticum dicoccoides. The sequence continues at coordinate 437,083,371 of NC_041389.1, read as the reverse complement.
CTTTACATAGCAATGAACCCACTATTACGGATTTCAAGAATTTAATTATGATAATTGTTCTTTAATAAATTGTATTTCTTTGTTGCAATTCGTGTTGAATTCTCCACATGCTTATAGTCAAAATAAAGCTTTTACCAAACATATTATTGATGCTTTGATGCAATCTTATGAGGAAAAACTTGAATTGGAAGTTTCTATACCTAGAAAACTTTATGATGAGTGGGAACCTACTATGAAAATTAAAATTAAAGATCTTGAATGGTGTGCTTTGTGTGATTTGGGTGCTAGTGTTTCCACAATTCCAAAAACTTTACGTGATGTGCTAGCTTTCCATAATTTTGATGATTGCTCTTTAAACTTGCACCTTGTGGATTCCATCATTAAGAAACCTATGGGAAGGATCAATGATGTTCTTATTGTTGCAAATAGGAATTATGTGCCCGTAGATTTTATCGTTCTTGATATAGATTGCAATCTTTCATGTCCTATTATTCTTGGTAGACCTTTACTTAGGACGATTGGTGCAATTATTGATATGAATGAAGGGAATATTAGATTCCAATTTCCATTAAGGAAAGGCATGGAACACTTTCCAAGAAAGAAAGTCAAATTACCTTATGAATCTATCATGTGAGCCACTTATGAATTGAATGCCAAAGATGGCAATACATAGATCTATTCTCGCTTTTATGCCTAGCTAGGGGCGTTAAACGATAGCGCTTGTTGGGAGGCAACCCAATTTTATTTTTGTTTCTTGCTTTTTGCTTCTGTTTAGTAATAAATAATTCATCTAGCTTGTTTTTAGATGTGGTTTTTATGTTTTAGTTTGTGTTTGTGCCAAGTAGAACCTATAGGATAACCTACGGTGATAGTTAATTTGATTCTGCTGAAAAACAGAAACTTTTGCATGCACGAGAATAATTTTAATAAATCACAGAAACGTGATTTTGCATCGATTAGTTTTGCAGTAGATCCATAGACAAATTTCCCAGGACTTCCTATTTGCTTAGGATTTTTAGACTTCCAGAAGTTTTCGAAAGTTACAGATTGCTACAAATTGTTCTGTTTTTGACAGATTCTGTTTTTCGTGTGTTGTTTGCTTATTTTGATGCATCTATGGCTAGTATCGAGGGGTATGAACCATAGAGAAGTTGCAATACAGTAGATTTAACACCAATATAAATAAAGAATGAGTTTGTTATAGTACCTTATGTGGTGGTTTTTGTTTCTTGCACTAACGGAGCTTATGAGATTTCCTGTTGAGTTTTGTGTTGTGAAGTTTTCAAGTTTTGGGTAAAGATTTGATGGACAATGGAATAAGGAATGGCAAGATCCTAAGCTTGGTGATTCCCATGGCACCCAAAGATATTCAAGACAACCAAAATCCTAAGCTTGGGGATGCCCCGGAAGGCATCCCCTGTTTCGTCTTCGTTTATCGGTAACTTTACTTAGAGCTATATCTTTAGTTGCCACATGATATGTGTTTTGCTTGGAGCGTCTTGTATGATATGAGTCTTTGCTTTTTAGATTACCACAATCATCCTTTATGTACACACCTTTTGGGATAGACACACTTGATTTGGAACTTATTAGAATACTCTATGTGCTTCACTTATATCTTTTGAGCTAGATAATTTTTGCTCTAGTGCTTCACTTATATCTTTTAGAGCACGTCGGTAGCTTAATTTTGTAGAAATTATTGATCTCTCATGCTTCACTTATATCATTTTGATAGTCTTTTAGAGCAGCATGGTATTTGCTATGGTTATAAAATTGGTCCTAGAATGATGGGCATCCAAGTTGGGTATAATAAAAACTGTCATAGAAAGTGAATTGGATGCTATGATCAATTTGATGCTTGATAATTGTTTTGAGATATGAGGATGGTGATATTAGAGTCATGCTAGTGGAGAAATTACGAATTTGAGGAATACTTGTGTTGAAGTTTGTGATTCCCGTAGCATGCACGTATGGTGAACCGCTTTGTGATGAAGTTGGAGCATCATTTATTTATTGATTGTCTTCCTTATGAGTGGCGGTCGGGGACGAGCGATGGTCTTTTCCTACCAATCTATACCCCTAGGAGCATGCGCTTAGTACTTTGTTTTCAATGACTTGTAGATTTTTGCAATAGTTATATGAGATCTTTATGACTAATGTTGAGTCCATGGATTATACGCACTCTCACCCTTCCACCATTTCTAGCCTCTCTTGTGTCGCACAACTTTCACCGGTACCATACACCCACCATATACCTTCCTCAAAACAGCCACCATACCTACCTATTATGGCATTTCCATAGCCATTCCAAGATATATTGCCATGCAACTTCCATCATTCCGTTTATTATGACACGCATCATCATTGTCATATTGCTCTTTGCATGATCATGTAGTTGACATCGTATTTGTGGCAAAGCCACCTTCATAATTCTTCCATACATGTCACTCTTGATTCATTGCATATCCCAGTACACCGCCAAAGGCATTCATATAGAGTCATATTTTGTTCTAAGTATCGAGTTGTAATCTTGAGTTGTAAGTAAATAATAGTGTGATGATCTTCGTTATTAGAGCATTGTCCCAAGTGAGGAAAGGATGATGGAGACTATGATTCCCCCACAAGTTGGGATGAGACTTCAAACTTCCTAAAGAAAGGCCAAATAAAAAAGAAAAAAATAAGAGAAAAAGAGAGAAGGGACAATGCTACTATCCTTTTACCACACTTTTGCTTTGAAGTAGCACCATGATCTTCATGATAGAGAGTCTCCTATGTTGTCACTTTCATATACTAGTGGGAATTTTTCATTATAGAACTTGGCATGTATATTCCAATGATGGGCTTCCTCAAAAGTCCCTAGGTCTTCGTGAGCAGGCAGGTTGGATGCACACCCACTTAGTTTCTTTTGTTCAGCTTTCATACATTTATAGCTCTAGTGCATCCGTTGCATGGCAATCCCTACTCACTCACATTGATATCTATTAATGGTCATCTCCATAGCCCGTTGATATGCCTAGTTGATGTGAGACTATCTTCTCCTTTTTTGTCTTCTCCACAACCACCACTCTATTCCACATATAGTGCTATGTCCATGGCTCATGCTCATGTATTGTGTGAAAAGTTGAAAAAGTTTGAGAATACTAAGGTATGAAATAATTTCTTGGCTTGTTATCGGGGTTGTGCATGATTAAATACTTTGTGTGATGAAAATAGATCATAGCCAGACTATATGATTTTGTAGGGATAACTTTCTTTAGCCATGTTATTTCGAGAAGACATGATTGCTTTGTTAGTATGCTTGAAGTATTATTGTTTTTATGTCAATACGAACTTTTATTTTGAATCATTTGGATCTGAACATTCATGCCACAATAAAGAAAATTAGAATTATACTAGGTAGCATTCCACATCAAAAATTCTGTTTTTATCATTTACCTACTCGAGGGCGAGCAGGAATTAAGCTTGGGGATGCTTGATACGTCTCCAACGTATCTATAATTTTTTATTGTTCCATCCTATTACATTACCCGTTTTGGATGTTTATGGGCTTTAGTTATCATTTTTGGGACTAACCTACTAACCGGAGGCCCAGCCTGAATTGCTATTTTTTTGCCTACTAACCACGAGGCAGGAGGGCGCGCCCTAGGGTGGTGGGCGCGCCCCCTGTCAGTGTCAAAATCGGCAGATCTTGGGTAGGGGGTCCCGATCTATGCGTCTAAGGCTAATGGTAACAAGAGGCAAGGTACACAATGTTTACCTAGGTTCAGTCCCTCTCGATGGAGGTAAAACCCTAGTTCCTGCTTGATTGATATTGATGATATGAGTGTTACAAGAGTTGATCTACCACGAGATCGCAGAGGCTAAACCCTAGAAGCTAGCCTATGATGATTATGAATGTTGTGATCATCCTCATACGGACTAAACTCTTCGTTTTATATAGACACCAGAGAGGGCTAGGGTTTACATGGAGTCGGTTACAAGGAAGGAAATATAATATCCGAATCGCCAAGCTTGTCTTCCACGCAAAGGAGAGTCCCATCCGGACACGGGACGAAGTCTTGAGTCTTGTATCTTCATGGTCCAACTGTCCGGTCAAAGTATATAGTCCAGCTGTACGGATACCCCCTAATCCAGGACTCCCTTAGTTTGGTGCTTTCATTGAGAGTTCCTCTATGTCATCGCTGCAAGGCTCGATGGCTCCTTCAATCATCAACAACAACGCGGTCTAGGCTGAGACTTTCTCCCCCGGACAGATCTTCGTGTTCGGCGGCTTTGCACTACGGGCCAATTCGCTTGGCCATCTGGAGCAGATCGACAGCTACGCCCCTGGCCATCAGGTCAGGTTCGGAAACCTAAATTACACGGCCGATATCCGTGGAGACTTGATCTTCAACGGATTTGGGCCTACGCCAGGAGCGCCGGACAGTCACGATGAGCACGGCTTAGACCTGCTGTCGGACGATGCTCGGGATATCGCCCCTGCAGGAACCCCGGACCTAAATCCAGGGCAGATTGCGTCGCCCGAGGATGGGTGGATCGACCCCGCCCCGGAGGCCGCACACCCATCAGAGGTGGAGCCGAACATAGACTTCACCCCCAAGGAAGCCTGTGACACCGGACCCCCGGACTCGTATCCGGCTGTAGGTTCCAGTCCGCGCACCTCCGAGCCCGCCGAATCTGGTTGGGCTCCGGTAATGGAGTGCACCGCTGCGGATATCTTCCAGCACTCGCCCTTTGGAGACATGCTAAGATCGTTAAAGTCTCTCTCTTTGTCAGGAGACTCTTGGCCGAACTATGTCCGGCTCGAGTGGGAAGCCAGCGACGAAGGAATTCGTTGCCCACCCACCACCCACTTCATAGCCACGGTCAATGATTTGACCGACGTGCTTGACTTCGACTCTGAAGACATCGACAGTATGGACGACGATGTCGGAGAAGAACAGGAACCACCACCCTCGGGGCGGTGGACAGCCACCTCTTCATATGACATATATATGGTGGACACTCCGAAAGAAACCAATGGCGATGAGGCAATGGAGGATAACCCCTCAAAGAAGAAAGCAAAGCATGGGCGGCGTCGGCACCGCTCCAAGCCCCGCCACAGCAATACCGGCACTGGAGACGAAAACAATCCAGACGGTGCCGAAGATGAATACAATCCCGATCAGCCTGCCTTCGAGTAGGCCGAGCAGGAAGACGGATAGGTCAGCTTAGACGAACTGGCGACAGACGGGTATCCAGAGGAAGACAACTACATGCCCCCTCTGAAGACGAGATTAGCCTCGGCGACGACGAGTTCGGCGTGCCTGAGGACCCCGTGGAGCAGGAGTGCTTCAAGCGCCGGCTTATGGCCACTGCGAGGAGCCTGAAAAAGAAGCAGCAGCAGCTCCAAGCTGATCAAGACCTGCTCACAGACAGATGGACAGAAGTCCTGGCAGCCGAGGAATATGGACTCTAGCGCCACACGGCTGACCGGCCACCTCGTGGCCGGGATAAAACGGCATATCAGCCGAATACCAGCCCGCACCCCAACGCCAGTTTACTACGGCCGGGGCAATATGCGGGACCTGCGAGACATATTGGAAAACAACGCAGGACAACCAAGATCAATCTATGGATCATGGGGGCACGCCACAGCACATGACGATGACCGTCATACCGGATACACTAATAATAAATCCGGCCGGGCTGAACACAACCAACCAGACTTAGTCGGACTGCGTTGCGACATAGCCCGGCACAGAGGCGCCGCACACCCCCTCTGCTTCACTGATGAAGTAATGGATCATGAATTCCCAGAAGGGTTTAAACCCATGAACATTGAATCATATGATGGCACAACAGACCCCGCAGTATGGATCGAAGATTTCCTTCTCCACATTCACATGGCCCGCAGAGACGATCTACACGCCATCAAGTATCTTCCCCTTAAGCTCAAAGGACCAGCCAGGCACTGGCTAAATAGCTTGCCGGCAAATTCCATTGGCAGTTGGGAAAACCTGGAGGACGCTTTCCTCGACAACTTCCAGGGCACATACGTGCGATCACCGGATGCTGATGACTTGAGCCACATTACCCAACAGCCCGGAGAGTCTGCCAGAAAATTCTGGACTCGGTTCCTAACTAAAAAGAACCAAATTGTTGACTGTCCGGATACCGAAGCCCTGGCAGCCTTTAAGCATAATATCCGCGACGAGTGGCTCACCCGGCACCTCGGCCAAGAAAAACCAAAATCCATGGCGGCCCTCATGACACTCATGACACGCTTTTGCACAGGCGAGGATAGCTGGTTGGCTCATAGCAGCACCACGCCAATAAACTCCATCACTTCAGACGTCCGCGACAATGACGGCAAGCCATAACGCAATAGACATAAGCATCAGAGCAATGGCGATAACACTAAAGACACGGCAGTCAATGCTGGATTCAGTGGCTCAAAATCCGGTTAGCGGAAAAAGCCGTTCAAAAGAAACAATCAGGGACCGTCTAGTCTGGACCGCAAACTTGACCGCTCATGTCAAATTGACGGCACCCCGGATAAGCCAGCAAATCACACTAATAGAGACTGCTGGGTTTTTAAGCAGGCCAGCAAGATAAATGCCGAGAACAAGGACAAGGGGCTGCACAGCGACGATGACGATGAGCCCCGGCGTCCGAACACGGGGGGACAGAAGAAATTTCCTTCCCAGGTGAAAACGGTCAACATGATCTACGCTACCCACATTCCCAAATGGGAATGAAAGCGAGCACTGAGGGACGTCTATGCGATGGAGCCAGTTGCCCTGAAATTCAAGCCATGGTCAGCCTGTGCGATCACCTTTGATCGTAGGGATCACCCTACCAGCATCCATCACGACGGTTCGGCCGCATTGGTTCTAGACCCAATCATTGGCGGATTTCACCTCACACGAGTCCTTATGGATGGATGTAGCATCCTGAACTTGCTTTATCAGGACACAGTGCGCAAGATGGGCATCGACCCTACAAGGATCAAGCCCACCAAAACTACCTTTAAAGGTGTAATTCCTGGGGTAGAGGCCCGTTGCACGAGCTCTATAACACTGGAGGTGGTCTTCGGATCTTCGGATAACTTCCGAAGAGAGGAGTTAATCTTCGATATCGTCCCTTTCCGCAGTGGTTATCACGCACTGCTTGGATGAACCGCATTCGCTCGATTCAATGCGGTGCCACACTATGCATACCTTACGCTCAAGATGCCAGGACCTCGCGGGGTCATAACAGTCAACGGAAACATGGACCGCTCTCTCCGTACAGAAGCACATATTGCAGCCCTCGCGACAGAAGTACAAAGCGGCTTCCCCCGGCAAACCACCAATCCGGCGATAACAACTCCGAACACCATCAAGCGAGTCCAAAGTACCCCGCAACAGGATCGCCAGGCACGCCAAGAGCGCGACTAGCAGTCCGGCTTCTGCTCCAGCCCCATTAAGGCATCATTCGTCCCGCGCATCACTACAAAAAAAATACACTTCTGTGATGATACGCGTTTGTCACAGTAGGTCACGTTTTTTGTCATGCATGTACATCCATGACAAATTTATGATAGAATCAAGATAGTCATACCTGTGCTATCGTAGAAGTGTTCCATGACATGACCAAAATTATCTTCACGAAAGTGTCCACTTCCATGACGATAAATCATGCGTCATAGAAGTGCTTTCGTCAAGGGTGACCGACACGTGGCATCCACCGTAACGGAACGCCGTTAAGCTATTGGGTTGGGTTTTGGATCCAATTACCCGCTAACAGCCCCGATCAATGGGGATTTTCCACGTGTAAAATCATCATTGGCTGGAGGAAACACGTGTCGGCTGACCGCTGGGACAGATGTCATCCACTCATTGGACAGAAGGCGCCTATGATACATCGACACGTGGCACGGCCCAACAGAGGCCCATTCCTGTGAAAAGGCCGGCCCATTTGACTTGGTCAAAAGGTGGTGGGCCGGCCCATGTAAAGCATGTTAACAGCATGTTCGCATATAGCCCATTTACAGCCCGCTAACCCAAGGCCCGTTACGCCCTATCCGAATTAGGCCCAGTAGCATCATCTGGGCCACCCAATATGATTCCAGCCCATTTTCACTTCTGGCCCATGTATGGCCCATGACGTCTTTCGGCCCATATGAGGCCCTATGTAACTCTTAGCCTATTAACGGCCCGTGGTGAAACTGGCCCGTAATGAACAGTGTATTACTTTACACTCATTAACGGCCCGTGGTGAAACTGGCCCGTAATGAACAATGTATCACTTTATACCCATTAAGGGCCCGTTATTCCGTTGGGCCGTTTCCAGCCCATGTTATCTTTCGGCCTTCTCAGAGTCCATTTATTCTTGGGCTCATTTCTAGCATTCGTTTACTTACGGCCTGTTATTGTCATTTTCTGCTTATGGGCCAAATTCAGCCCGTGGTTACAGTCGGCCCGTTTGTGGTCCGTTAACACGTTGGGCCATTTTCATAGCGTCATGAAATACGGCCTATTAATGATGGCCCGTTATGGTCAGCCCATGAACGGACGATTCCAACTCTAGCCCGTGTACGGCCATAATGCGGCCTGTTATTGGCCCATGTTTGGCCAATCGATCATACTGCCCGTATAAGGCCCATTGATGATACGGCCCGTAGAAGGCCCATTGTTTCTGCGGCCCGTAGAAGGCCCATTGTTTCTACGGCCCGTGGAAGGCCCACTGTTTATAAAGCCCATAGAAGGCCCACTATTTCTACGGCCCGTAGGTGCAGTGTCACTACAGTAAATATTAGCCCATGGTTATTGTGGCCTAGTTTTAAAAAATAGGTTGTTGCAGCCACTAGCAAACCACAGAAAAAGAACTGCACCGAGTACAAGCAAACAAATAAACAAGACAACAAGGAAATAAATAAGCAAGCAACTTACACTAGGCTATCATGGCTATTACACATATTACATCCACTAGGCATCAAAGTTCGCCACCAGTGCAAATATAGGGAACACAACAGCATATAAACGCCGCAGCAAAACAAGTCCAGAACTGAAACCACTTCAGAAGAGCTCAAGAAACTATATCCTGGGTACCCATAATGCTGGCAAGATGCTTAGAAAGCTTATTAACTTTGTCTTGTTTAGCGCTTAAGTCCTCCAGCGCCCGCTGTTGCACCAGAAAGTATGCATCTGAATTCTGCAGGGACTTCCTCAGTCCTTCGGCTTCCTGTTGCATAACATCTGATCGATGTCTTTCAACTTGAAGTTGAGACTCAAGAAGCCAAACTGATTCAGGCAACGAGTTCGAAGAGCTGGTGCCGGCAGTGGTAGCCAGTAACTCGAACACTACATCAAGACAGGACTTTGGGGTTGTCTTAGTGTCCTCAATATAGTTTTTATCAGCTTTCTTGGAGACCAACAGGGATGTCTCACTATCTTGAACCTTATCTGCATTGCTTCCTTTACCATTGCATAACAGGGTACTCTTCTCCAATATTTTATCCGCGTTCTAAAACGGAAACAAACAAACACATCTCAGGTTTACAATGTAGTATATGAAACTCATTTTGGTAAACCAGTTCAGTAGTAAGGTGGACAGGATAACAACATGAAACAAACATATATCTATGTAGTATGGTCACTATATGGTCTATATCATTCTAGTTTATGTTGCCAAATCAAGATAGATACAGTTCGAATCATATCTATTTAAGACAAAGCAGCATAGACAGAATATAAGTGTGGGAAACTACACAACAATAACAACACTTGTAATGTGCATGGCATGAGAACATAACTGTTTATTCAATTGAAATTGAAATCAACATAGAGCAAGTTACAACAGCAAACAGCCAAACACGTTGAAGAAACAGGTTTAAAACATACCTGTTGCGCCATTGGAGTTTCAATTGCATCCTTCAAATTTGAAATTGGTTGGTATCAGTAAATACAATGATGCAAGAGCAAAGTAATATGAACCATAGCTACGGAACCTGACCTAAGAACAATTCTTCTTCTGCTTTAAGCGTTGACTTCAGGTTCGGAGTGGTGGTCCTCGTGATTTGGGCACTGCAGTTGCCTTACTAACTGCTCCTGTTTGGCTGCTCTGTGATGGAGACAGTGCTGTGTCAACGGGAACTGGGTGTCTAGCTGCTGGGGTTGGGGTTAGAAGGGGTGTAGCTGGTTCTCTGTCCAACTGGGTAGGGTTACAATCTGCATGAGTGTAGGTTATGTGTGGTGGGGCTGATTCTTGGGCAAGTACAACCATGGTTCTATCTGCATCGACAGGTAGCACGATCTTTTCTAAAGACCGTGTTTTTACTCCCACAGATACTGCCATCACTCCCTCCAATTGAAATGGCTGATAAACAAGAAAAGTAATTGAATGTATAGACATTGTAAGATAGACAGGTGCAATGGATAGTAGGGAAGAAAACAGGGCATGAAATAATTCACATTTATGTTGTCTAAGCAAACAGAATAGCAGGACATAATTTCACATATATGATGGCTAATTAAACAGGATAGCATGACACAATTTCACATGTATGATGGCTAACTAAACAGGATAGAATGACATACTTCAAAATATGATGACTATGTAAACAGGATGACATGATATAACTATACGATGTGTCTATTAAAGTGGTTAGCATGCCATAAATCACAAACATGCCGTCGATGGAAACATGATGGCATGATATAATTCACGGATAGAATGACATAATTTAAAATATGATGACTATGTAAACAGGATGAGATGATATAACTATGTTATGTCTTTAGAAAATGGATTGTCATGCTATTCAGATACATGCTGTCTATGTAAACATCATGGCATGACATAATTCAAATATATGATTTATATACTAAGGAAGTGAGCAGAGGGCAATTGCATCTATGATGTGTCAACTAAGGAGATGGCACTCAATATTGTGTATATGATGTAAAAAATAAGCATTGCAATACAACATATGCATTATATGAGTAATATAACCCTGCCAAGTTTGAGCATACACCTCAGGGGGATAATAGGAATGGTCATCTACCTCTGAATCCTCCTCTGAAGAGCTATATGTAACCAGCAAGATATCTGCTTCAGCAGGTAGCATTGTCTGCTCTGAAGACCTTGTTTTCACTCCAGATTTCTCCATCACCAATTCAAATGGCTGATGCACAGGAAGAGCAGTTGAATATACAAACATTGTCGTAAAAATCAATGAGAAATACAAAAAAAGGACGACATGATATAATTCACATATATGACACTTGCCTAAGCAGCATGGCATTGCATAATTCACATACATAATGCCTTGCAACAAGATAACATTGCATAATTCACATATATAATGTCTTGCAACAAGATGGCATTACATAATTCACATATATGGTAATTAGACACTAAACAGGTGGCATTCACACAAAGCATGTCTAAACTAAGCAAATGATATAGCAATGCAAGATACCATACACACGATATGAGTAACATAACCATGCCAAGTTAGGGCATGCATCTCAGGGGGGAAATATGACCGGTCATCTGTCTCTGAATCCTCCTCTGAGGAGCTATCGGTAACCAGCAAGACATGCGCTTTGTCAGATAGCATTGTCTGCTCTGAAGATCTTGTTTCCACTCCAGATTTTTCCATGACCGTGCCGAATGGCTGATGCACAGGAAGAGTAATTGAATGTACTAAAATTGTTGACAAATTTAACACATAATAAAAAAATGATGGCATGATATAATTCACATATAAGATGACTGGCTAACCAGGGTGGCATTGCAAAATTCACATATATGATGCCTGGCTAGACAAGATGGCATTGCATGATTCACATATACGATAAAGAAACAAAACAGATGGCATTGACACAAAGCATGTCTAAACTAAGCAGATGACATCTTTAATGTATATAGTAAGCAAGCAAGGCACCATATGCATGATATTACCAACATCAGCATGCCAAGTTAGAGCGAAGACCTCATGGGGTAAATAGGAGTGGTCTTCTCCTTCTGAATCCCCCTCAGAATAGTTATCTTCCTCTTGATTACGATCCGAAATGGGTGGAGGGGGGGCTGCCTTTGCGCCCACCATGGAAAGACATCTGCATGAAATTTTATTGCCACGCAAGGCTCGTCTCTTTTGCTCTACATGATCAGTTCCATTGTGTACAATAACTGGCATGCATATGAATAAAACATAGTGAGATAATGTAAGGAGTGCATGAACAAATCCAGAGTGATGGTAGCAAACTGTGGATAGACAACAAAACCAATGATAGCAAGCAGATAATAGCTTTAGTTAAAAAATACAGATAATGGCTCCTTTAATGTTTGTTTGCACCCAACATGAAACTCATAGTAGACACCGGAGATTAACCAGATAGTACTGATTGCTGCCCCAATATGTACCCCACAACCATTTAAAAACTCAAGTTTCAGCATTAGTTTGGACCTGACTCGGAGTCTAATAGGTGAACACAACGATAATGTAGCATGTCATCATATTAAGCGACGCATAACGTAAGCAGACACGGAAGAGTGCGACCTCTCTTGCGGACCCGTGTAGTCCTCAAGGTCATCTTCTCAGTTGATGATGGTAATGCAGTTGTCGTGGCTGTCAGCGGCGGGGAAGAAGATCTGAGGCGGCGAAAGATAGTCTGGAGAGCAGATCCCTGCTGTGGTGAATCGTTCCATCGTTGGAGCAGCTGAGCTGGGGTGGAACACAGCGCCGCAGGAGAAGGACAAACCACACAAGGTTTTCTTTGACACATATCTCTAACAAAAGTAATTGAGTAAGGTCTTGTTTGAATTTGAGGATTCTAACAATGCAGGGATAGGAAACAGACAGGAATAAGATAGGAATGCACGTGCAAAACAGAGAATTTAAAAACACAGGATTTCTGCCAATCTGGGTGTTTGATTCACAACAATTGGAAGATCACAGGATGCAAAGAAGCATGGTGATATTAAGTCAAACCACAAGAAAATGTACGATTATAATGCTATTATGCTACTATCTGTTAGTCTTGTGCTTGATGAATAGGAATATGAAAAGGAGGAGAAGTGGAAATTAGAATTCCTACGGTTTTTCTTTCAAGGAGACACTAAAGGAACAAATCCTACAGTTTTCCTTTGCTCCATTCCTTTGCACCAAATTCATGAAAAGTAGTACCATAGGAAACTTTCAATTCCTATGTTTTTCATTCACTTTTCCTTTCAAGCACTGGCGATTCTAGTAGGCAGGCTTGGGCAAGGAAAATCCTACACTAAAAAAATGTTTTTGTGCTACTTCTATTACTTTGGACCCAGGCCACTGCCATACTAGCTCAACTCCCAGGCCCATCGACAAATGCACAGCTCAAACGTGCAGAGATAAATAATGATGGCATTCAAGAGAGTCCATCACAGATAGCTAAGTTTCCGGGTACCTCACTGCTTGTCATATAGTAGGATAAAATAATCGTATTTCCCGTTACTACGAGTGCTCAGTGGACAGTATATATAACATGTAGAGTAAAAAAGAGATGGAACAAGTGTACAACCTCTTTGGCGAAGCCATGTCAATCTCAGCGTGATTGGGTTGGCCGGTAAGGATGCTCCGGCTGACTTTGCTGTCGGAGGAGGGGAAGAAGATCTTAGGCGTCTGGAGATGGAGCCCGAGGTACTGCTCCGCTGTGATGGAGGGTTTCGTCGTTGGAGCAGCTCCGGTGAGTTGTACGACACCGAGGCTGAAGCAGGACAAGAGAGACAACGAACAACGTTAACCTGAGTGGAATTCTAATAGCATCTCCAATACATGATGTAAAATACATAACCACAAAGTGCTAGATGTAAAATACATCAGCCGCTCATCTCTGAACTTAACTGTCGAAACTGAACTTAACTGTTGAAACTGAACCTAACTGTCGACACTGAATTTTGCTGCCGAAACTGAATTTTGCTGTCGAAACTGAACGCACTAGTAAGGTGAGGCTACACATCGGTCTACTGACTTTTTCGTCTCTGGTCAGTCGATTTTACAGCCGTTGGATACGAAATCAAGGGCCTACGGTTCATCTTCAACCTCCACCCCCCCCTGAGATGCCAGCCACCACCGGCCAAACAGCAGCCCCCCGCCGCCCGTGGTCGGCGGTGCGCCGCCCCGCCCGCCCCGAAAACACTCCCCACCGCTGGTCCGCCGCCACCCCGGCCATCCCTCTAGGCCCCCCCGTGTCGAGCTATTTCTCCGGTGATCCCCACGCCACCGCCCCGCCAATGCCTCGCCACCGCCGGCGACCACCGCCCCCATCCTGAACCCTAAGATAGATAGTGGGGTACCTCTCCGGCGAGCCCCCCTCCCCACTGCATCTGGTTCTTTCTTCACCCCGGCGAGCCCACCCCTTGGAAATCGACAGACCCAAAAGTCGATTCAGTCAACTGAAGTGTAGCCAAATCGGAGCAGCATCACAAGCAAGAGCAAGAGCGAGAGCAGCAACGCGAGCAAGAGCAATAGCAAGAGCAGACCAGGCAGGGGACCGAGAGCAAGAGCATAGCAGCAGTGTGAGCGAGAGCTAAAGTAGCAGCAGCTCCTACTGATGTGGACGTCACCGCCGAGGGAGCGACGCCATGGAGGAAGTGGCCGGCGACGCCGCCGTAGATCGAGCCGCGCCGTGTCGGCTCGGGACCGAGCGCCGGCAGCACCGTGAGATCGAATCAAGAAGAAAATGCGGCGATTAGTGTACAACCTCTTTGGTGGCGCCGATTAGGCCGTAGATTCATCCGAGGAAACGGTGATGATGATGCTCTTCCGGTGGTGCAGGTGAAGACGGCGGTGTGGGAATGGAGGTGGCGCGAAAGACGAGGGGAACATCAGGGCAGCTCCTTGGAGGTGGAGGACGGGGTGCTCAACCAGCAGGACGATGAGATCGACGATGGATCCTCATCCGGTACGGTGGATGAGGGACGTCGAGGTGTTGCTGTGGACGATGTCGTCAGGGAAGAAGCTCCAGCTGGGTGGCGGACGGAGCAGGGTGTGGGGTTTCGTCGCGTGTTTTCGCGGCCTCGGTGTACAAATGGGTGGGCGGATGGGATGGCAGTGGGGAACCATGGCTTAGAGACGCGCTTGTCCGAAATGTGGGGTAAGTTACGAAAGTAGCCCCCACCGATTTGAGGCGGTTCTTTCGGTTCAGGGGTACCACGGGCATTTTGGGTGTCGGGATTTCACAGGAGGTGGGAGTTTTCGCGTGCGTTGTAATTTCGGAATAGCAAGGAGCGGGTTGAGATGGAGGGAGTTGTCGGAGCACAACGAGACAAAGATATATCTTAATATTTCGGGCTAACAAGGCGCGGGTTGAAGAGGCGGGAGTTTTGCAGCATGATAGACAGAGACGCTAGCTTCAATTTTTGGCATAACAAGGCGCGGCTTGAAATTTCGGAAGAACAATCTTAACGTGTACCCAAAAAAAGATAATTTGCACCTCAACACGCACAACACACACACAAACACCATTTAGACAAGAGTAAGGTACACGTGCATTGAACGCATGAGATTTGGCAACCAAATTATGAATAAATACCACATTATAGCATGCAAGCTTTGAGTCATAAATGCATGATGTAGATGTTCATTTAATTCTTATAGTTCATTTCATTCAAAATCATCTAGTTTTTATAAGAAAGCTAATCTATTTTAAGATTCATGGAATTGTGCGTTGTAAGACATAAAGTAAAAACAAATAATGGCAAATCATGTAGAAAAACATTTGGGCAATTATGATATGGAAGATTCTAGAACAAATAAGAAGTGCTTGTGTTTTGATGTTTGTGCATTATGCTTAAGTTCAACCATGGAGTCTTCTAGATTATACATGTGGCGAAATCTGGTGGAATCTAGATGATATCTAACGGCCAATAGTGCTCAAATTTTCCATCTTTGGATCTTCGGATTCGCCTCATCCAACGCCCATCTTTCAAAGTTAAAGTTACCCACTCACAATATAAAAATATAATATATATATATATATATATATATATATATATATATATAGGAGTATACAGCACGCACGTCGCGTTCGCGTCGCACCCCAGATGGTCGGTCGGTCTGGCACACTGCTCTCCGAATGGAACGCGCGTCATATTGCGTTCGCACACACATGTGGGAAGGCAATTGAGAACCGACCATAGGCACACTTCCCGGCCCCGCAAGTCAGGTGACTTAATATAAGAGGGAGACGAGCAATAGTACTAGAGAAGTGTTGTACTACGTTGGTGCCTGGAGGATCCCTGCAAGACACGGAAGATCAGTTCGTCCATGCATGTGACTAGACTCCAGCAGACACGCCTGGATTGGCTACTGTCTACATATCGTGCAGGCTGTGTTGTACATGGCTGTAGTTGTGGTGAGAAATCTAAAAAAAGGTTTCTTGTCATCTCGCAAAATTATGTGTCATGTGCTTTGGATCACTGCGAGGGTTAAACAGCGACAACTGCATTGGGCTAGTCATTGGGGGCACATGCACGAACAGTGACTACTCGGCTGCCATCTAGGTCAAGCCGGCTATGTTAATTGGACATCTATCGACGGACCCCTTTTCTACAAGTTTATCTTTAATTTGAGCTTTGTTCCTCGTCTAGTTTGTCCGTCGGGATTCATGTTGTCTCCTTTGGGCAGTGAGGTTATGATTTCTTGTCATGTGGCATTTTTTCGTGTTATATGTTATAATCCGGCGCTTCAGATCAAAATGACGACAACTGCGCCTCCGGGCCACGTGCATGAAGACTTCTCGACAGTCATTGATGAGGTCAAGCCGGCTCCGGTAGACAAAAGAAAATTAAGGGCCTGTTTGGTTGCCAGCCTTGCCTTGCCACGCCAAAGTGCGGCACGCCACAGCTCCATAGGCAGTTGTTTGGTTGCTGAAGAAGGTTTGGCTCGCCACACATGCAAAGAGCTTTTTGCAGCAGAATTTCTCACCACAAGTGTGGCGCTGGTTTTGTTCGCCACAATCCTTGGCGTGCCACAAGTGTGGCATCTTGAGTAACCAACCAAATAGCCTCTAAGTACTACTCCACTATATAGGCAGGAGCCTCCGCGCTTGCTTGCTAGTGTTGCTCTCTTCACACCGTCTCGGCCTCTCCAGATCTAAACACGACAGCGGTGGCCACACACACTCTCTCTTTCTCTGCTCACCGCTGGTCACAGATCCATCCGGATCCTCTCCACCGGGGAAGGTGAGAAGGTGCAACGTTCACACGGTCGTCCTCGGCGACGACTCTTACCCACTGCTGGGCACGTCCCGATCAGCCTGCCTTGCCGTTCTCTCCCAAGCACCGCTGGTGAGGGAGGGCCTCCGACCTCTTCTTCCTCGCTGCCGTAGTGTGGGCAGATCCGGCCTCCTGCCGCCCACCTAGCGACATCCCAGCGACCATCAAGTATAACTTCCTTCGAAACCGGCCTTGCTCTACTTCTCGAGCTCCTGACGTCGCTGCATTTGTAACTTTTACTATTTCTCAGGCCCCCTCGTAGATAGGATCGATTGGCTGTTCGAAAACCACCTAATGTTTTTTACGTTTAAGAGGTAAAACTAGTTCATGCACTCGAATCTAGTACTACTTGGTTCAAACAAGGAAGAAAGTGGGTGGGGGGTGGGGGAGGATTTGTTACCTGAATCTAGGACTTGGTCGAAAGAGAAAATAATGGGGGCGAAAAGTAGCAGAGACTGGCTATCCAACCGGTCTCTAGGTCTAATAGGGAAATAAAGGGAAACATAGTACAAACTCAATATAAACCCGATCTATTGGTTGAAAAAGGAAAGAAAGTGGGGACTGGGGGACAAGTCAACAGGGTAAGTCCAGCACTAGATTTGCTAGCTTCACACAGTATAAGGTGGCTATACCGAACAAAAATGGGACCAACCCAGATATCCTGTTCTGATGTTTCTTGCCCCGAGCCACTCTTATGTAATACCACTGGTAAAATGTAGCAGTCGCACTATTAAAAGTAAGGACACGTTAAACCAATGTTGTTTTCGATGTAATGCCTCCAGTAATATGAATCAATGGCACTTCTTTACATGTCCTGCTAAAATTTCCCATTAAGATAAGTTGGTTCTTTTCGTTACAAATGCAACTGTCCTGGTCCGCCTACTCTCCCGTGCCCAAAGTAATGTCGTATTTAATGGTTGTCATAGTTAATCTTGATGCCCACACTAATATCTAGAAATGCCACTTCTTTAAAAATTGCTACTGTCCTTGTAGGATTGCCATTCAGATAAGGAACATGCTTCTTTTCATTTGATGCATGTTTCATCACTTGTTACTTGTTAGTCACCCTCCTTTCCACCTTTTTTGTGCAAACAAAGATATACATTTCACGCTCGATCTTAGTTGAACTGCACAAATGATATCCAAATTATAGTTGAGCATTCCAGGAGCTTCACAACCAACCTTGATGTTGCTCAATTTTATTGCAACTAATGAAGAAGAAGCTCTGTGGGTTTCATTTTCTGATGGAAATGAAACTGGGGCTGGAGCCCTTTTCTTAAAAAAATTGAAGAAGAAGCTGCTAGCTCATGGGACATTGCTTCATTTTAGGTGAACTGCACCAAAAGGTCCCATGAATTGAATCATCCATGTTGGTGACTGAAAGAGCCAGCTTCAGCATCCCAGTCTAAGCAGCCCCGGCCTCCACCCTTGCGACACACGGTACACCTCGTTTGCCGCCTGCTCGACCCTAGTGTCATTGATAAAATGAGGTAATAATACAGTTAAAATAGAGCGAGTGTCATCTCTATCATTTCATTTCCAATGTAGATAAAGAAAGTGCATCTCTTTATTAAAGTATGTTTCATCAACTAGTCCCATTGTTAATGTTTAAGCATTTCTGCAAACTAGGGTGCTTAATTTTAGTTGATATGTACAAAAATAGAGTTTGAACGTCTCAAGGCGCCTCCTTGTACTACTGCTATACACTGATGTTCATCACTGGCAGAAGGTGTATCTAGGAGACTTGGGACGATGTCCAGTATGAGGCGTACCGTATGAGGCGTCGCAGGGCCCATCTCGCCCTCGCAGCATGGCATACTATGATACTATCGCAATATTTTCTTCTATTTATTTTTGTGTGTTTCATCAACTAGTGCCACTATAATGTAATCACGCTTTTTCATTATCTGTGCAAACAGGGTTATTCAGCTGCATTTTGGTGGAACTGCACAAATGTACGTATGGAACCGACATATATGCAGAGTGCGAGGTTTGCCAAGTAAAAATTACCGACACCAACCATGCTGCATGCATGCATTGGCATCCACCACAACCAGTGGGATGTGTGGCACTCTATGTGGACGGATCTTTCTCGGCAGCAAATCCTCTAACCAAATACTAGTAGCTTATATTGGCAGTTTTCTAGGGAGTACTCTTTTCTGAAAGAAGCACCAATCTATTTTTCTTTATTTGTACACTGTGTCACAGCTTTGACCCAAAGGTCCAGAGCTATTTTAGGGTGATTGGCGAATTACTCGGAGACTGATTGTAAGCAAGATTTTCATTAGCTGTCACACTGATTGTAAGCATGAGCAGGTGAAAGGTTAGGTTAGTGCGAAGCTTACCTTAAACCCTACCGCCACCATTGAAACGAGGCGAGCGTCGAGGGAACCGTGGAGAACGTCGGGGAAGCGACATCACGCCATCCGGCCTCCTTTTGCGGTGGGAGAACGAATACTCCTGTGGCTCCGGCTGGCTCTGCACCCTCACGAACGGCACACCATACTCGATCGATTCGTTATCCTCTGGGTGCTCGACCTTCGACCTGTACGCCCACCACCTCCGCCTGACTGTTGCCTCGGGCGAATCTATCTGCTCCATCGCCCATAGGAGATACTCGATGAACTCGGAGGACTGCGGCGTGACTGCCGCCGAGGAGTACATGTACATCGCCGCTCTCATCGTTGCCGTCTTGCTCTTTCGCATACATTGCCACATGGCCCGCACCGTCCTCGAAATCTCCCACTCATTGTCAAACCAACTAAGGATCTCCTTCAACTTGGCTAACTTTGCCTGGTCGCCACCGGTGATCTGCCTGATTCGCTGCTGCATCGTCTCCATAGATGTCGTTTTGAGTGGTCCGGTGCTAGCTTTGGAATATGGGAGTAGATACGGTGGTCTTGCAATAGAGAAGAGAGAGAGGAGAGGAGGTGTTTTTGGAATGGAGATGATGGAGAGGAGAGGAGGTGGTTTTGCAATGGAGAGAAGATCAGAAGAGGGAGAGGCGAGACGGTGGTTTTAGAATGGAGATGATGGAGAGGAGAGGAGGTGGTTTTAGAATGGAGATGATGGAGAGGAGAGGAGGTGGTTTTTCAATGGAGAAGATCAGAAGAGGGAGAGGCGAGACGGTTGTTTTGGAATGGAGATGATGGAGAGGAGAGGAGGTGGTTTTGCAATGGAGAAGATCAAAAGAGGGAGAGGCGTGATGGTGGTTTTGGAATGGAGATGATGGAGAGGAGAGGAGGTGGTTTTGCAATGGAGAAGAAAGAGAGGAGCGTGCGGCAGAGATTTAGGATTGGGCGAGAGGGCCGGCGCGCTGTGACTGGATCAAAATCAAAATCAATTTACCCTTCAATTAAGAAGGCGACCCCACATTAACTAGTCTCCCTTTTATCCTGGGTCATAATTGACCATGATTTTCGCACATAAAATATATGTTATACGTTGCAAAAATAATATAATTTGAAAGTACATTCAGATATGAACCAAACGATACAATTTTTGGTGACATGCATTCACATTTTTCTTGTCACATACAGTACGTGGTCAAACTTTGACTCAAAATACGCAAAACAACAAAAAAATACTTCCAACACCAGCACCGCTTTTCCGCTCTTCTACTGTTCCAATCTAAATCCACCGCCGCTCCTCTCCTGCTCCAATCTAAATCCAACGTCGCTCCTCTCCTCTTCCATTTCAAAACCACCGCCACTCCTCTCCTGTTCCAGTCCAAAACCAGCATCGCTCCTCTCCTGTTCTAATCCAAAACAAGCGCCGCTCCTCTCCTATTCCATTCAAAAACCACCGCCGGCGAGTGAAGGTGCTGTGGATAAGTAGATCGATGGAGGAGTACAACCGATACATGAGGATCACAGACGGCAACCCTGTGAAGCTAGCTAGGATGTCGGAGATACAGTCTTAGTTTGACAACAAGGACCAACTAGCAGTGACGGCAACATCCATGGACAAATATCTGCAACAGAGCGAAAAGGCAGCGATACTCCCGGAGGGAGTCACGCCGGAGTACATAGAGCTGCTCCTCTGGGCCATGGAGCAAACAGATTCACCGAATCCGATTGTGAGGGAGCGGTGGTGGGAGTATCGATCCCAGATGGAGCATCCACCAGAGATTGAAGGATCGAGCATCTACAGGGTGCCGTTTCTGAGGGTGTCCTGCCAGAGCGAGCCGGTGGAGTCTTCGTCGACTGAACCCAACTACAAGAGGAGAAAAGCAGTTGGCCCGATGATGCTTCCCCGCCATCGTGTCCCTCGCCATTCACAACATCTCACGGGGCGGTTGTCTGCCGCCGAGGAATAGGAGGGGACGGCCCCCCAGCCCAATAGACGGGAAGGTTGTGAATTGTCAGGAGGAGCTTAGGGTTGTCAGTATTTGCAGGTTGTGAATTGTATTTTGTGTTGTGTATTTTGAGAGTACTTTCAGATATGAATGTCTTTTGAATTTCAGATTTGCAGTATTGAGCATATGAAGAATTTTATGAATTCTAGAGATCTATTTTTAGCACTTAAAAAAATGTAGTTTCGTAGGAGTATAAAAGTGCAGACGAGAAGAAACTGCAAGTTTCAGTTTCAGATAAGAAACTGCAACTTTCATAGGCAGAGCATTTATATTAACACGGCCTTTTCAAACAGGGTTAACATCATGTTGGAAGTTTTATTCGTGGTCGAAAATGGAACTACCAGCCAGTTAACATCATGCTGATCAACATTCATGCATAGCACATCTTCATATGATGCACAGTCAAAATGCCCACACAATGTTGAGTGTGCAAAACACAGAGAAAACGAGGGATGGAGTTTTGGCAAGTGTTGGACATGGTTTTGGGCTGCCCCGTCTAGGCTTTCATTTTTAACATGCGCAACCCACAACCTCGGATGGGAGGGCCTGTTTGTATTTTCTTAGGGCCGTCATGTATCGACCGGCCTATGGACCTCTCATCCGAGGTTTTATTTTTGGCAGCCCAATTTATGTATTTTTTTGAAGAAAACGCAGCGGCCTGTTCTATTTTTCTATATAAGAATAGGAACGCCAGGTACAACTTATGTTTCCCTTTTAACTATATTATATATATTTAAATTATTTTATATGTTATTATATATTATTTTTATTGTCATCATATATTTAACAGATACTTACATATGTAAGAAAACAATATCCCACGTCTTATTAACTTATAAAAATAATTTCTTAACAAATAAAACCCTGGATTGTTTTGACACGAAAATCCTAGTGATTGTGTACAAAAGCTTGGTAAGATTTAAGGACGAATGTAATAATATCACTTATTATTTAAATATATTTATAACAAAATGCTCAGCCCTTTTTTATTTTTTGATAACATTGCTGGCCCAACCCAACATTATAATTAGAATCAGCCCAGCAAAATCGTGTATCTAGATAAAGTGCAAATGGCCTGTAATTTTTTAGGAAATAAAATAAATGGGCCGCATGAAAGTTACATTAATTGTTCACCCAGCCCAGCTAATGGTTGTAATTCAAAAAAAAGATCAAATTGACTGTAAATTCTACCACGCAAAAAAAAGACTGTAAATTCTAAAAACATGGGTTGAATACGTGCCACATTTTTGGAGGCTAAAATGTGGGCCAATAGGTCGAAGCCAACGCAAGTCATTGTAAATTTAGTCAACAAATGATTCTGACATGTTAGCCGTTGGATTTACATCCAACCGTCGGCATCCATGTTCAATCTCTCGTCTTCTTCCTCCAGCGCTGCCGGGACCACCTCCCACCTCCTGCTGCTAGCAGCTCTGCTTAGCACGCTTCGCTATGAAGCTCTACTCCACTGTTGGCCAGGCCATCCCTCCAACCCTCCACACCTCATGTTCTTCTCCACCGACTGCCGAACCACACCGCACTAGAACCAATTAACCCTCGTACACCTCTCCGTCTGCGACTCTACTCCCGCATCTTCCCATCTCCGGCTCATTGCTGTCCAGGGCCTCGCCGTCGTCCACCACCTTGGATGCGCTCGGTGTGGCATGGTCAACGTGGTCAACGAACGACACCATCGGAAGTAGGCTGTGCATGAAGAGGCCGACAGCTGGGTCCATGGTCGCACACAAGGAAATGCCTCCTTATTACGCGCAAAATAATGATTCCTCCACCTAACATCTGGGACCCACCGAAGGGCCTCTGTATTTCGTGAAAAAAACGTGCCCCCGCTGACTTGTCGGACCCACCAGCTATCTTCGCACGCAAGGAAGTGCCTCCTTATTACGCAAAAAAAATGAATACTCCCCCTGCCAGCTGGAACCCAGCATACTGTGAGGCTAACTTGTGGGCCTACCAAGTTGACAGGGACGGAGGGCTTTGTCAACTTAGTCAATATGAACGATTCTAGCTCCTGTTACCGTACGATGTTCATCCAACGGTTGTAGTGCTTCTTCAACCTCTGGGCTTCTTGCTCCAGTCGCCCAAACTAGCGCTGGTCGTGCCACATGCTCCTGCCTCTCATGGCCGGCTGTGATGCCACGGAGGCCTCACCGCCCCTACTACTCCAGCCGCTGGCCAGGCCATCCCTCTACTCACCCACACCCCTGTTAATCTATGGCGACAGCAGCCTCATACCGCAGCCGAACCAGTGAACCCTCGTACTCCTCTTCGCGTGGGCATCCACTGTTGCGTCTTCCCCGGCTCCGAGTCGTCCCCTTCCTAGGCCTCGCCGTCGTCCACCGCCGTGGTGCTCTCGGCACGGCGTGGTCAACATGGTCAAGGAACGACTTCCACGGACGTGGACTATACGTGGAAAGGCTGACAGCTGGGTCCACGGCCATAGCAAGGAAGTACCTCCTTATTACGCGGAAAATAATGATTCCTCAACCTGACAGCGGGGACCCACCGGACGGGCCACCGTATTTCGCGAAAAAAAGTTTCCCCCTGACTGCTAGGACCCACCAGCTACATCTTCGCATGCAAGGAAGTGTGTCCGGGCAAAAAAAAAACGATTCGCCCCCTGACTACTGGGACCCACCAGTTACATCTTGGCACGCAAGGAAGTGTGTCCGGGCAAAAAAACAATTCGCCCCCCTGACTGTTGGTACCCACCAGCTACATCTTCGCACGCAAAGGAAGTGCGTCCAGGCAAGAAAAACGATCCGCCCCTCTGACTGCTGGGACCCACCAGCTACATTTTCGCATGCAAGGAACTGCCTGACAGTCGGGACCCACCTGGTCGAAGCGTACGTAGCGTTGTCATTCTGGTCGCGAACTTGTGCGTACATATATACTGGTCGATGTAGAGGCGCCCACGTGTCATAGTAGAGGCACGTACGTGTCGTAGTAGAGGCGCGCACGTAGCATGTACACGTACGTACAGAGGCCAGGGTGCAAGAAAGAAAATACGACCACGTATGTGTACATACAGGCGGGGTCTCGAACGCCTAGTTTCGCATATGTACGGTGAGGGCTCGTGATCATGGGGAGGCAACGGAATGCGTCGTGTTCATGGGGAGGCAACGGAATGCGTCGTGTTCATGGGGAGGCAATGGAATGCGTCGTGTTCATTGGGAGGCAATGGAACGCATGGGAGCCAACCGGCTTGGACGGAACAGGCAATGGAAACGAGGCCTGGCGTACCGCAGAACGGAGGAAACGAACTTCCTACGGTCGAAACAGGGGTCCTGTTGATCGGGAGGGGTGTGGCATACCGCAAAATGGACGAAATGCACCTCCTACGCTCGAAACGAGGGTCCTGTTGATCGGGAGGGGTGTGGCGTACCGCAAAACGGATGAAACGGACCTCCTACGGTCGAAATGGGGGTCCTGTTCATCGGGAGGGGTGTGGCGTACCACAAAACGGGACTCCACGGGATACTGTTCATCTCCACCGTCGACCTCCTCCATCCTCCACAGGCTACCGTCGACCTCCTCCAGCCTCCACGGGCTCCTGTTCATCCAGCCTCCACCGCGCGCTACTCCACCGGCTACTGTTCAACCACCCCTCCACGGGCACCCCTCCACCGTCTACTGTTCATCCAGCCCTCCACACCACGGGGTCCTGTTCAACCACCCCTCCACCGTCTATTGTTCATCCATCCCTCCACCCCACGGGTTCCTGTTCATCTAGAGG
>NC_041389.1:437042089-437057273 GCF_002162155.2 Triticum dicoccoides | reverse complement strand
CATGGACGGCCCAAAGAATGTCATGCAGCTGCATCTCCGGCCCGCCCAGGACGAAAAGCCCATTTTCTGTCATGATTTTTTGTCATAGAAGTAGGAGCCCACCACATCTATGATGATACCGGGTTTTGTCACAATTATCGTCATAAAAGTGTCATATGTATGACAGAATTTTTTTTTGTTCGGCCCAAAATGTCACGGATGTGTCTTTTTTTGTAGTGCATACACAATTACGCACTCAAAATACCATGGGCATAGGCGGAGGAGCAATAGTGGCACAGTCAACAGTGCGGGTCAGCCGCAACATACTTTAATAACCCCCTTTATCTTTCAGGAACCCGCTTTCGGGCAGCCTCTCCAGAAGAGCCGGATTATCGAACTTTCACAGGAGAGAAATCCAAGGAGGCAAAAGGCGTCGCGCACAAAGGGAATAACCAGGTGGAATCTATTCATGATCGTTAATACCTTTTTTATATACCTATATGCGACCTGCCCTTGGATAGGACATGTCAAATAGTCATATTTATCTCTGCTTAATGCATTCATTGTAAATATACGCTTAGATGTATTGTACATCAATGGGATATTATATACAACGTCAGCTTATTATTCCTATCTGCACATTTTTTCTATATATGTTTATTTGCTATTGCATTCGTACACTTTGGTACGTTTAGTTTGCCAGGGGCTTCTTATGGCGCCCCGTAATACGGCAAGACAAGTCCGAACACTTTCAACAGTGCGGCACCCCGAACTTATAGCACTATATGCATCAGCTTCGAATCATGTCTTGGGTCAATAGTTGGGTTAGCCTGGCTCCCTTGTTTTGGTACCTTACGTTCCGTTATATCGGCTAAGGTAGCGCAGGGAGAACTACTGCGATTGTGTCCCAGTTCTTCCGGACAAGCACCTCAGTAGAGAAAGCCGCAAACTGACCGGCATGATGTGGCGAGAGCTGGTCGTTGTTCGAAAGGTCTTAAAATCCTTAAAGATTTTTCCGCTCTAGGCGAGGAATCGGCCTCGTCCGATTTAGGCGTATATAGCACCCCAATTCGGCCTTCCGAATTCTAGGGGCTTCGCCAAAATTTAAAATTGTAGACTTCTATGGCTAAGTGAAAATTATAAAGCCGCATAGTCCGATTGCCTTGTTCGCTGTGCCAGACACCTCCTTTAGGGACCAAATATTTGGATAAAGAGTGTCTGGGTTTTCCACGAACACCCCAGTACTAGTTGCATGGGAGCGGAAGCCGACGACTGGCCTACTTTCAGAATTTTATAAACAGCCGCACAGAAGATAATATTTTAAATCAAACAACGCTATATAGCAGAAGTAACTCATACGTCTCCAACGTATCTATAATTTTTTATTGTTCCATGCTATTATATTACCCCTTTTGGATGTTTATGGGCTTTATTTTACACATTTATATCATTTTTGGGACTAACCTACTAACCGGAGGCCCATCCCGTATTGCTGTTTTGTTTTTGCCTATTTCAGTATTTCGAAGAAAAGGAATATCAAACGGAGTCCAAACGGAATGAAACCTTCAGGAGCGTGATTTTTGGAACGAACGTCATCCAGAGGACTTGGAGTGCAAGCCAAGAAGCAGCCAAGGCTCCCACGAGATAGGAGGGCGCCCCCCTATAGGGCGCGCCCCCTGTCTCATGGGCCTCTCGGGCGGCCACCGACATACTTCTTCCTTCTATATAAACCTACGTACCCCGAAAACATCCAGGGAGCACCCCAAACACAATTTCCACCGCCGTAACCTTCTGTATCCACGAGATTCCATCTTGGAGCCTTCGCCGGCATTCTGCCGGAGGGGGAATGGACCATGGAGGGCCTACATCAACATCCTTGCCCCTCCAATGAGTTGTTAGTAGTTTACCACAGACCTACGGGTCCATAGTTATTAGCTAGATGGCTTCTTCTCTCTTTTTGGATCTCAATACAATGTTCTCCCCCTCTCTTGTGGAGATCTATTCGATGTAATATCTTTTTGCGGTGTGTTTGTCGAGATCCGATGAATTGTGGGTTTATGATCAAGTTTATCTATGGATAATAATTGAATCTTCTCTGAATTCTTTTATGTATGATTGAGTTATCTTTGCAAGTCTCTTCGAATTATCAGTTTGGTTTGGCCTACTAGATTGATCTTTCTTGCCATGGGAGAAGTGCTTAGCTTTGGGTTCAATCTTGCGGTGTTCTTACCCAGTGACAGAAAGGGTTGCAAGACACGTATTGTATTGTTGCCATCGAGGATAAAAAGATGGGATTTATATCATATTGCATGAGTTTATCCCTCTACATCATGTCATCTTGCTTAAGGCGTAACTCTGTTCTTTGTGAACTTAATACTCTAGATGCAGGCAGGAGTCGGTCGATGTGTGGAGTAATAGTAGTAGATGCAGGCAGGAATCGGTCTACTTGTTATGGACGTGATGCCTATATACATGATCATGCCTAGATAATCTCATAATTATTCGCTTTTCTATGAATTGCTCGACAGTAATTTGTTCACCCACCGTAATACTTATTCTATCTCGAGAGAAGCCTCTAGTGAAACCTATGGCCCCTGGGTCTATATCTTATCATATTTACTTCCAATTTACTTTTATTTGCATCTTTACTTTTTGCATCTATATTATAAAATACCAAAATTATATTTATCTTAGTATACTATCTCTATCAGATCTCACTTTCGCAAGTGGCCGTGAAGGGATTGACAACCCCTTTATTGCGTTGGTTGCGAGTTCTCAGTTTGTTTGTGTAGGTGCGTGGGTCTTTTGAGGAGGCTCCTACTGGATTGATAACTTGGTTCTCAAAAACTGAGGGAAATACTTACGCTACTATTGCTCCATCACCCTCTCCTCTTCGAGGAAAACCAACGCAAGCTCAAGACGTAGCAAGAAGGATTTCCGGCGCCGTTGCTGGGGAGGTCTTCGCTCAAGTCAAGACATATAGAGTACCCATCACAAACCCATCTCCCTTGCATTTACATTATTTGCCATTTGCCTCTCGTTTTCCTCTCCCCCACTTCACCCTTGCCGTTTTATTCGCCCTTTCTCTCCCAATCTCCTTCTCTCGCTTTTTTTTCTTGCATTTTTCCGTTTGCCCGTGTGTTAGTTCATTTACCTCATCGTTATGGCTAGTCTTCCTATCCTCATTATTACTCCCGAACATGAAATCCTCAATTTTAAACAAAGGGAGGGAGAAAATTTAAAAGATGCTTGGCATAGAATTTGTAATGCTCAAAATAGATCTACTAGGAAGCTTTCTACTTCCGTTCTTCTCTGCAATTTTTATGTAGGCATCACTCCTTGGAATAGATGTGTTCTTGATACTGTCACTGGAGGTGATGTCTTGAGTAGCCATACGTTTGATGCTTATAATGCTATGTTAGATTTGTTTGGCCCACCACCTCTTTTCGTTAATGGAACTGTTTTAACTTTAGAACACGTTATGCAACGGCTTGATATTATTGAAAATAAAATTGCCACTGTTGAATTGATTGAAAATTTGGATAAAAAGATTCATAATCTTATCACCCAATATGAATCTAGGGTTGGATTTACTTTGAAAAAACTTAAAGAGAAACAACCTATAGTTAATGGAAAAATAGATCTTGATTCTGCTAGAATTGGTAAACTTGAGGATATAATTACCAACTTAGGTTCGGGATTTTCTCCCAAGAAAAACACTCCAAAACCCCCTACAAAAACCACCAAGTTTATCTATGTTCCTAAAAATAAGGGTGAAACTTCTAGTAAGGGAGACGCGGACCTCAAATCCATAAGAGTTCATCCCAATTGTCTTTCTATCGTTAAGGAACCTTTTGCTACAAACAAATTTCTTGATTTTTTGCCCAAAGGTTTAATCATTGCTAAAAAGGTAGAAACCCCTAAAGATTATAAGTGCTCTATTGAAGAATCAAGTGCCAAAGATGTCTCTCGTTAGATCTATCTTTGCTTTTATGCCTAGCTAGGGGCCTTAAACGATGGCGCTAGTTGGGAGGGAACCCAATTTTTCTGTATGTTTTTTTGTTTTTGCTCCTGCCTAGTAATAAATCTTGCATCTACTCTCTGTTTAGATGTGTTTTTTTCCTTTAATTAGTGTTTGTGCCAAGTAGAACCTATAGGATAAACTATGATGATAGTTGATTTGATTCTGCTGAAAAACAGAAACTTTGCACTCACGAGAAACAATTAAATAAATCACAGAAACGTGCTTTTGCATTGATTCTTTTTGCTGCTGATCAATAGACAAATTGTTCAGTACGTCCTATTTTGGTAGGAATTTTAGAATTCCATAAGTTTGCGTTAGTTACAGATTGCTACAGACTGTTCTGTTTTTGACAGATTCTGTTTTTCGTGTGTTGTTTGCTTATTTTGATGCATCTATGGCTAGTAAAATAGTTTATAAACCATAGAGAAGTTGGAATACAGTAGGTTTAACACCAAAAAAAATAAAGAATGAGTTCATTGAAGTACCTTATGTGGTGGTTTTGTTTTCTTTCACTAACGGAGCTTATAAAATTTCCTGTTGAGTTTTGTGTTGTGAAGTTTTCAAGTTTTGGGTAAAGCTTTTATGGACTATGGAATAAGGAGAGGCAAGAGCCTAAGCTTGGGGATGCCCAAGCCACCCCAAGATATTCAAGAATAGCCAAAAGCTCAAGCTTGGGGATGCCCCGGGTAGGCATCCCCTCTTTCGTCTTCGTTCATTGGTAACTTTACTTGGAGCTATATTTTTATTCGCCACATGATATGTGTTTTGCTTGGAGCATCGTGTATTATATTAGTCTTTGCTTTTTAGTTTACCACAATCATCCTTTCTGTAAACACCTTTTGGGAGAAGCCTACTTGATTAGAATTTGCTAGAATACTCTATGTGCTTCACTTATATCTTTTGAGCTTGATAGTTTTTGCTCTAGTACTTCACTTATATCTTTTAGAGCACGGTGGTGTCTTAATTTTGAATAAATTTCTAGTCTCTCATGCTTCACTTATATTATTTTGAGAGTCTTTTATAACAGCATGGTATTTGCTATGGTTACAAAGTTGTTCTTAGAATGATGAGCATCCAAGTTGGGTATAATAAAAACTATCATAGAAAAAGAATGGGATGATATGATCAACTTGATGCTTGATAATTGTTTTGAGATATAAAGGTAGTAATGTTAGGTCATGCTAGTGGGTAATTATGAAATTGAGAAATACTTTTGTTGAAGATGGCAAGTCCTGTAGCATGCATGTATGGTAAAAGTTGTGTGACAAATTTGTTGCATGAGGTGCTCTTTTGATTGTCTTCCTTATGAGTGGCAGTCGGGGACGAGCGATGGTCTTTTCCTACCAATATATCCCTCTTAGGGCATGCGTAGTTGTACTTTGCTTCGAGGGCTAAGTAGACTTTTGCAATAAGTATATGAGTTCTTTTTTTGACTAATGTGAGTCCATGGATATATGCACATTCATCCTTTCACTTTGCTAGCATTTATTATTACCGCACAACTTTCACCGGTATCATAAACCCTTTATTTACCTTCCTCAAAATAGCCACCATACCTACCTATTATGGCATTTCCATAGCCATTCCGAGATATATTGCCATGTAACTTTCCACTGTTCCGTTTATTATGACACGTTCCATCATTGTCATATTGCTCTTTTGCATGATCATGTAGTTGACATCGTATTTGTGGCAAGGCCACCTTCATAATTTTCATACATGTCGCTCTTGATTCATCGCATATCCCGGTACACCGTCGGAGGCATTCATATAGAGTCATATCTTGTTCTAGCTTTGAGTTGTAATTCTTGAGTTGTAAATCCATATAAGTGTAATGATCTTCATTATTATAGCATTGTCCAAGTGATGAAAGGATGATGAAGGCTATGATTCCCCCACAAGTCGGGATGAGACTTCGGACTTTACAAAAAGAAAAAAAAGAAAAAAAAAGAGAAAGGCCAAAAATAAAAAAAGAAAGGCCAAAGAAAAAAAATAAAAAAAAGAAGAAAAGAAAAAAAAGAAAGAAAAGAAAAAAATAAAATGAGAGAAAAAGAGAGAAGGGACAATGCTACTATCTCTTTTTCCACACTTGTGCTTCAAAGTAGCACCATGATCTTGATGATAGAGAGTCTCCTATGTTGTCACTTTCATATACTAAGTGGGAATTTTTCATTATAGAACTTGGCTTGTATATTCCAATGATGGGCTTCCTCAAAATGCCCTAGATCTTCGTGAGCAAGCAAGTTGGATGCACACCCACTTAGTTTCTTTTGTTGAGCTTTCATATATTTATAGCTCTAGTGCATCCGTTGAATGGCAATCCCTACTCACTCACATTGATATCTATTAATGGGCATCTCCAAATAGCCCGTTAATACGCCTAGTTGATGTGAGACTATCTTCTCCCTTTTTGTCCTCACAACCACCACCATATACCACCATAGTGCTATCTCCATGGCTTGCGTTCATGTATTGCGTAAGAGTTGAAAAAGCTGAAGCGCGTTAAAAAGTATGAAACAATTGCTCGGCTCGTCATCGGGGTTGTGCATGATGGGAGTATTTTGTTTAATGAAAATGAAGCATGGCCTAACTATATGATTTTGTAGGGATAACCTTTCTTTGGCTATGCTATTTTGATAGGACAGATTATTTGTTAGTATGCTTTGAAGCATTATTATTTTTATGTTTTATAAGCTTTTATTTTGAATCATTTGGATCTGAACATTCATGCCACAAAAAAGAAAATTACATTGAGAATTATGCTAGGTAGCATTCCACATCAAAAATTCTCTTTTTATCATTTACCTACTCGAGGAAGAGCAGGAATTAAGCTTGGGGATGCTTGATACGTCTCCAAGGTATCTATAATTTTTTATTGTTCCATGCTATTATATTACCCCTTTTGGATGTTTATGGCCTTTATTTTACACATTTATATCATTTTTGGGACTAACCTACTAACCGGAGGCCCAGCCCGTATTGCTGTTTTTTTGCCTATTTCAGTATTTCGAAGAAAAGGAATATCAAACGGAGTCCCAACGGAATGAAACCTTTGGGATCATGATTTTTGGAACGAACGTGATCCAGAGGACTTGGAGTGCAAGCCAAGAAGCAGTCGAGGCTCCCACGAGATAGGAGGGCGCCCCCCCTTGTAGGGCGTGCCCCCTGTCTCATGGGCCCCTCGGGCGGCCACCGACATACTTCTTCCTCCTATATATACCTACGTACCCCGAAAACATCCAGGGAGCACCCGACGCACAATTTCCACTGCCGTAACCTTCTGTATCCATGAGATCCCATCTTGGAGCCTTCGTCGGCGTTCTGCCGGAGGGGGAATCGACCACGGAGGGCCTCTACATCAACATCCTTGCCCCTCCGATGAGTTGTGAGTAGTTTACCACAGACCTACGGGTCCATAGTTATTAGCTAGATGGCTTCTTCTCTCTTTTTGGATCTCAATACAATGTTCTCCCCCTCTCTTGTGGAGATCTATTTGATGTAATCTCTTTTTGCGGTGTGTTTGTCGAGATCCGATGAATTGTGGGTTTATGATCAAGTTTATCTATGGATAATAATTGAATCTTCTCTGAATTCTTTTATGTATGATTGAGTTATCTTTGCAAGTCTCTTCGAATTATCAGTTTGGTTTGGCCTACTAGATTGATCTTTCTTGCCATGGGAGAAGTGCTTAGCTTTGGGTTCAATCTTGCGGTGTTCTTACCCACTGACAGAAAGGGTTGCAAGACATGTACTGTATTGTTGCCATCGAGGATAAAAAGATGGGGTTTATATCATATTGCATGAGTTTATCCCTCTACATCATGTCATCTTGCTTAAGGCGTAACTATGTTCTTTGTGAACTTAATACTCTAGATGCAGGAAGGAGTCGGTCGATGTGTGGAGTAATAGTAGTAGATGCAGGCAAGAGTTGGTCTACTTGTTATGGACGTGATGCCTATATACATGATCATGCCTAGATAATCTCATAATTATTCGCTTTTCTATCAATTGCTCGACAGTAATTTGACCACCCATTGTAATACTTATGCTATCTCGAGAGAAGCCTCTAGTGAAACCTATGGCCCCCCGGGTCTATCTCTTATCATATTTGCTTCCAATTTACTTTTATTTGCATCTTTACTTTTTGCATCTATATTATAAAATACCAAAAATATATTAATCTTATTATACTATCTCTATCAGATCTCACTTTTGCAAGTGGCCATGAAGGGATTGACAACCCCTTTATCGCGTTGGTTGCGAGTTCTCAGTTTGTTTGTGTAGGTGCATGGGACTTTTGAGGAGGCTCCTACTGGATTGATACCTTGGTTCTCAAAAACTGAGGGAAATACTTAGCTACTATTGCGGCATCACCCTTTCCTCTTCGAGGAAAACCAACGCAAGCTCAAGACGTAGCAGTAACTTCGTCTTTATATTACAAAAATGACAGAAGTGAATTCACTCCAAGATCGTGTCCTTGGTACATTCGTCGGTCACGAGACGAGCGCCTTTCATAATGCCATCATAATATTTTTCGGGATAGTGATGCGCCTTGCCCTCTGGTGGACCATCCTTGACCAGCTTCTCCGCGTCCAGATTGCCCCAATGCACCTTCGCATGAGCAAAAGCTCGGCGGGCACCCTCAATGGAAACGGATCGCTTGATCACTTCAAGCCGCAGACATGCATTTACCATCCGCTTTATCAGGCTGAAGTAGCTAGCAGGCAGGGGCTCACCAGGCCACATCCGGACTATGAAATCTTTCATAGCCACTTCGGCCGCCCTGTGGAGTTCCACCAGCTACTTCAGTTGGTCACTCAGAGACATCGGGTGTTCGGCTCCAGCATCCTGGGACCAGAACAGCTTCTCTGTTGAGCTCCCCTCCTCGGCGCGGTAGAACTCCGCAGCATCAGATACGCTGCGTGGCAGATCTGCGAATGCCTCTGGAGAGCTCCGAATCTGGGTAAGTAAAAGAAACGTCTCCTCCACATGCTTGCTTTGCATAAAGAATGTCTTACCTGCCGCTATCTTCTTGGCCGCCTGGATTTCCTGCTGGGCCTTTTCGGCTTCGGCTTTGGCGTCTTTCATACTCGCAAGGGCCTTTGCAAGATCCGACTCCTTCATCTTGAGGTCACGCTCCAAGGACTCGAACTTTTTACCGAGCTCCTGAAGCTCTTGTTGTACCTCGCCCACCCTAGGATTCTGCTTTTCGCGCTCAATACGCTCCATGGCCGCCTTGTCTTCGGCCTCGGGCAGCGCCTTCTTCAGGGACGCCACTTCGGTCGTGGCCCCTATTACCAAATCATGACACTTTCTTAGGGTCACCAATTTTTTCTATCCTTTGTGATATGTGAATGGGGTATTACTCACCTTTGTTCTCTTCGAGCTGCCTCTTCGTGAGGCCGAGCTCCCCCTGGGCCTGCTCCAAGCCCCGCTTGAGTCCAGAGACTTCTGCTGTGCGGGCAGCAGCGGCAACCAGCGCCGCCTGTTTATTCACGTGAACACCTACTATTAAACTCCTATGGATTATAATTGACCCTCTGTTTGGCTTTTCGTTCCGAACACCAAACAAAGTATCAGGGGCTACTACCTATCGGGTGAAAACTTCACACATTTTTTACTTACCTCAAAGCCTGTTAGGAGGCTGGTGCAGGCTTCGGTTAGTCCGCTCTTGGCGGACAGAACCTTCTGAATCACCGCACTCATAAGAGTGCGGTGCTCTTCGTCCATGGAAGCGCCGCGAAGCGCTTCCAGCAGACTATCCGACGCCTCTGGCATAGCGGAAGTCATCAGCACGGATGGCTCGCCCTCCTTAGCGAGGGGCTGCCTTCCTGAATCCAGAGCCTTTGGAGGCTTCGGTAGTGTCCGGCTGGGAGCCTGACTTGCTGTGGCTCCCGTCGGCACAGTCTACGGGGATCTTGCGCCCCGTGAGCCCGACGTCTGGGGTTTCGCCTTGAGGTGTCTCCGGAATCGCCTCCCCTTGCTCAGGGAGCCTTTGGGATAACACCTCTGTGTCATCCGCATGCCGAGGGGAAGTGGCCGTTGGAAGCGAATTCATCACCGAATCGCTCAAAAACCCATCCGATGAGGATACCTCGGGATGGGCCCTAGCCGGACTGCATATGCATGTTCGACGTTATAACAGACTATGAAACTAAATCACACTAAAATACAACAGAAGTGTGGATACTTACGATCTTACTAGGGGCTTCCCCCTGGGCAGCCACTCCTCCTCGCTGTAGGCGGCCGTGGTGGAATAATCCACTAGGGACACCTTTCCCTTCTTGGGTGTCCTGGACTCCCTCTTCGGGGTGGCTTTCCTCTTCTTCTCCTTCCCAGTGTGGGGAGGTGGCATTTCTTCGTGATCCTCCCCGCTTCCGCGGGAGGAATCCGCCTCGTCATCCTCGGACGACGAGCCTATGACGACCTTGCCTCGGGGACCTTTCCTGGTCCCCTGGGCCGCCTTCTTAGACCCTTCGGCCTCCCTGGACCAGGGAGGCCGAAGGGTCTAAGAAGGCGGCCCAGGAGGAGAAAGAGAGGGAAGAGGTGTTTCGGTACCCTTAAACAACACGTTCCATGCGTCCTTAAGTGTCCTGTCGTAGAGCTCTCGGAGTGTCCGGTGTTCGGCCAGGACGAAATCCCACAGATTAAAAGCCCGTCTTTGGCACGGAAGAATTCGGTGGACGAGCATGACCTGGACCACGTTGACAAGCTTGATGTTCTTGTCAATCATATATTTGATACAGTTTTGAAGTCCGGTCAGCTCCGCAGGCTCGCCCCAGGCCAGCCCTTCTTCTCCTAGGAGGTGAGCCGCATGGGGATTCCGGATCGGAATTCGGGGGCCGCCGCCCAGTTGGCGTCGCGTGGCTCGGTGATGTAGAATCACCCCGATTTCCACCCTTTCACGGTCTCCACGAAGGAGCCGTCAACCTAGGTAACGTGGGGCATCTTGCCCACCATGGCGCCTCCGCACTCCGCTTGCTGGCCGCTCACTATCTTCGGTTTCACGCAGAAGGTTCATAGCCACAAGCCGAACTGAGGTTTGATGCGGAGGAAGGCCTCGCACACGATGATAAACGCCGAGATGTTGAGGGAGAAATTTGGGGCTAGATCATGGAAATCTAGCCCGTAGTAGAACATGAGCCCGCGGACGAAGGGATGAAGTGGAAATCCCAGTCCATAGACGAAGTGGGCGAGAAACACGACCCTCTCATGGGGCTCCGGAGTTGGAATGATCTGCCCTGCATCCGGTAGCCGGTGCGCGATGTCTGCGGCCAAATATCCGGCCGCCCGAAGCTTCGTGATATGCTCCTCCTTCATGGTGGAGGCAACCCACTTGCCTCCTGCTCTGGACATGTTTGGCTGTGCGGAGAAGGCGTGGACTAGGGCGTTGGAGCTC
This sequence comes from Triticum dicoccoides, assembly GCF_002162155.2. Classification (NCBI taxonomy): domain Eukaryota; kingdom Viridiplantae; phylum Streptophyta; class Magnoliopsida; order Poales; family Poaceae; genus Triticum; species Triticum dicoccoides. The sequence goes on along the minus strand of NC_041389.1, from coordinate 437,045,871 downwards.
GAGGAGGCAAGAAGGGATTAGCGAAGGAGGAAGAAGGCGTGGGTGAAAATGGGGAACTCTTATCCCTTTATAGAGGCGACGAAAGCAGTGCGCCTCCCCACTTGCCCGTTGAGGGTCGCTTATTTCCCAAGCGCCACGATAGATGGCGCGGTTGGGTTATCCATACCTGTATTGATGGGAATCCCGTGATAAGGGGACATGATCTCTGCTTTGACAAGATGTGCCTAGGAAACCGCCTCGCAATATGCGCTATGGCTGGTTGTGGGAAAACGGTTCGAATAATGGCCCGACCGTAGTGTCGTGTCACGTTGTCTAAAGTTGTCAGCAGATTACATTTGTGAAATATTATTCTCTCTACGGTAGTATGCGAAGATCATCTTGCAGATCCGGACACGGTTTAAGTGTTTGATAATTACTTTGGAGTATTCGGAGATGGAACCCGCCTTGCAATGCCGAAAACAAACTGCGGGTCGGACTCATCGTCATTGAAGCCTGGTTCAGGGGCTACTGAGGGAGTCCTGGATTAAGGGGTATCCGGACAGCCGGACTATATACTTTGGCCAGACTATTGGACCATGAAGATACAAGACTCAACGCTTCGTCCCGTGTCCGGATGGGACTCTCCTTTGCGTGGAAGACAAGCTTGGCGATTCGGATATTATATTTCCTTCCTTGTAACAGACTCCATGTAAACCCTAGCCCTCTCCGGTGTCTATATAAACCAGAGATTTTAGTCCGTATGAGGACGATCACAACATTCATAATCATCATAGGCTAGCTTCTAGGGTTTAGCCTCTACGATCTCATGGTAGATCAACTCTTGTAACACTCATATCATCAATATCAATCAAGCAGGAAGTAGGGTTTTACCTCCATCGAGAGGGCCCAAACCTGGGTAAACATTGTGTCCCTTGCCTCATGTTACCATTAGCCTTAGACGCACAGATCGGGACCCCCTACCCGAGATCCGCCGGTTTTGACACCGACACCCCCACCCTCGTGGGCCCCTCGTGGCTCCACCGACCTACTTCTTCCTCCTATGTATATCCACGTACCCTGAGAACATCCAGGAGCACCATGAAAACCTAATTCCAGCACCGCAACCTTCTGTATCTGCGAGATCCCATCTTGGAGCCTTCGTCGGTGCTCCGCCAGAGGGGGAATCGACCATGGAGGGCCTCTACATCATCTCCAAGGCCTCACCGATGAGTTGTGAGTAGTTTACCACAGACCTTCGGGTCCATGGTTATTATCTAGATGGCTTCTTCTCTCTTTTTGGATCTCAATACAATGTTCTCCCCCTCTCTTGTGGAGATCTATTCGATGTAATATCTTTTTGCGGTGTGTTTGTCGAGATCCGATGAATTGTGGGTTTATGATCAAGTTTATCTATGGATAATAATTGAATCTTCTCTGAATTCTTTTATGTATGATTGGTTATCTTTGCAAGTCTCTTCTAGTTATCAGTTGGTTTGGCCTACTAGATTGATCTTTCTTGCAATGCGAGAAGTGCTTAGCTTTAGGTTCAATCTTGTGGTGTCCTTTCCCAGTGACACTAGGGGTAGCAAGGCACGTATTGTATTGTTGCCATCAAGGATAAAAAGATGGGGTTTATATCATATTGCTTGAGTTTATCCCTCTACATCATGTCATCTTTCTTAATGCGTTACTCTGTTCTTATGAACTTAATACTGTAGATGCAGGCAGGAGTCGGTCGATGTGTGGAGTAATAGTAGTAGATGCAGAATCGTTTCGATCTATTTGTTGCGGACGTGATGCCTATGAACATGATCATGCCTAGATATTCTCATAACTATGCACTTTTCTATCAATTGCTCGACAGTAATTCATTCACCCACCGTAATACTTATGGTCCTCAGGTCTTGAGAGAAGACACTAGTGAAACCTATGGTCCTCAGGTCTATCTTTTATCGTATAAGTTTTCCATCTATCTTTATTTTTCAATCTGTACTTTCCAATCTATATCATAAAAATACCAAAAATATTTATCTTATCTTATTATCTCTATATCAGATCTCACTTTCGCAAGTTTCCGTGAAGGGATTGACAACCCCTTTATCGCGTTGGTTGCGAGGTTCTTGTTTGTTTGTGTAGGTAAGAGGGACTTTTGAGGAGCCTCCTACTGGATTCATACCTTGGTTATCAAAAACTGAGGGAAATACTTCCGCTACTTTGCTGCATCACCCTTTCCTCTTCAAGGGAAAACCAACGCGGTGCTCAAGAGGTAGCAGTTGCAGCGGTGGAAAAGTGGTTTCGTGGCTCTCCCTGATGTTTCTAGGGCACAAGAGTATATATTTATATGCAAAAGAAGTACGTTGGTGGAGCTACGAGGGGCCCACGAGGTCGGGGGCGCGCCTACCCCCTGGGCGCACCCTCGTGCCTCGTGGCCTCCTCGTGGAGTTCCAGACTTCAACTCCAAGTCTTCTGGATTGCTTTCGGTCCAAGAAAGATCACCGCGAAGGTTTCATCCCATTTGGACTCCGTTTGGTATTCTTTTTCTGTAAAACTCAAAAATGGGCAAAAAAATAAAAACTGGCAGTGGGCCTCGGGTTAATAGGTTAGTCCTAAAAATAATATAAAATAGCATATTAAAGCCCATTAAACATCCAAAACAGATAATATAATAGCATGGAACAATCAAAAATTATAGATACGTTGGAGACGTATCAAGCATCCCCAAGCTTAATACCTGCTCGTCCTCGAGTAGGTAAATGATAAAATCAGAATTTTTGATGTGGAATGCTTCCTAACATAATTATCAATGTAATTTTCTTTATTGTGGCATGAATGTTCATATCCGAAAGATTCAAGACAAAAGTTTAATATTGACATAAAAACAATAGTACTTCAAGCATACTAACAAAGCAATAATGTCTTCTCAAAATATCATGGCCAAAGAAAGTTATCCCTACGAAATCATATAGTCTGGCTATGCTCTATATTCATCACACAAAGTATTTAATCATGCACAACCCCGGTTTCAGCTAAGCAGTTGGTTCATACTTTAGTATTTTGAAACTTTTTCATTCTTCACGCAATACATGAGCGTGAGCCATGGACATAGCACTATAGGTGGAATAGAATGGTAGTTGTGGAGAAGAAAAAAAGAAGAAGATAGTCTCACTTCAACTAGGCATATCAACGGGCTGTGGAGATGCCCATCAATAGATATCAACATGAGTGAGTAGGGATTGCCATGCAACGGATGCACTAGAGCTATAAGTGTATGAAAGCTCAACAAAAGAAACTAAGTGGGTGTTCATCCAACTTGCTTGCTCATGAAGACCTAGGGCATTTTGAGGAAGCCCATCATTCGAATATACAAGCCAAGTTCTATAATAAAAAATTCCCACTAGTATATGAAAGTGATAACATAGGAGACTATCTATCATGAAGATCATGGTGCTACTTTGAAGAACAAGTGTGGTAAAAGGATAGTAGCATTACCCCTTCTCTCTTTTTCTCTCATTTTTTTATTTTTTTAGTTGGGCCTTTTCTCCTTTTTTATGGCCTCTTTTTTTCTCTTTTTTTATTTAGTCCGGAGTCTCATCCCGACTTGTGGGGGAATCATAGTCTCCATCATCCTTTCCTCATTGGGACAATGCTCTAATAATGAAGATCATCACACTTTTATTTACTTACCACTCAAGAATTCAACTCAATACTTAGAAAAAAATATGACTCTATGCGATTATGTTTAGTTAAACATACACTTCATAACAGTTAATGTTAGAAGAGAGACAGGTTTGGTGGAATTGTTG
>NC_041389.1:437021840-437041737 GCF_002162155.2 Triticum dicoccoides | reverse complement strand
TATAGGAGTACAATGACCAACTTGGAGTACAAGACAAGGCAGGACCAAATTCTAGTCTATCCTATACTTAATAATAATCTTATACTCAACATCCCCCCGCAGTCACAACGGTAGCGACACAGACAGTTAGACTTGAGAATAGTCCAAAGGTAAGCCAACGGACGCCCCCTCACAGTCATAACGGTCGATGCACCGCGGAGTCATGGCTGGAGTGAAAACCGACGAGGTAGCTCAAGCAGGCGGTAGCCCTTTGATACGTCTCCAACGTATCTATAATTTTTGATTGTTCCATGCTATTATATTACCCGTTTTGGATGTTTATGGGCTTTACTTTACACTTTTATATCATTTTTGGGACTAACCTATTAACCGAAGGCCCAGCCCCAATTGCAATTTTTTTTGCCTATTTCAGTGTTCAAAGAAAAGGAATATCAAACGGAGTCCAAACAGAATGAAACCTTCAGGACAGATCTTTTTTGCAACAAACGCAATCCAGGAGACTTGGAGTGGACATCAAGAAGCAGCCGAGGCGTCCATGAGGTAGGAGGGTGCGCCCTAGGGGGTGCCCCCCCACCCTCGTGCGCCCCTCATGGCTCCCCTGACCAACCTCCTTCACCTATATATATTTATGTACCCCGAAAACATCCAGGAGCACCACAGAACCATATTTCCACCACTGCAACCTTCTGTAACCGTGAGATCCCATCTTGGAGTCTTTTCCGGCGCTCCGCCGGAGGGGGAATCGATCACGGAGGGCTTCTACACCAACACCATAGCCTCTCCGATGAGTTGTGAGTAGTTTACCACAGACCTTCAGGTCCATAGTTATTAGGTAGATGGCTTCTTCTCTCTCTTTGAATCTGAATACAATGTTCTCCTCGATCTTCTTGGAGATCTATTCAATGTAACTCTTTTTGGGGTGTGTTTGTCGAGATCCGATGAATTGTGGGTTTATGATCAAGTTTATCTATGAGAAATATTTGAATCTCATTTGAATTCTTTTGTGGATGATTTGTTATCTTTGCAAGTCTCTTCGAATTATCAGTTTAGTTTGGCCTACTAGATTGATCTTTATTCCAATGGGAGAAGTGCTTACCTTTAGGTTCAATCTTGCGGTGACCTTTCCCAGTTATAGCAGGGGCAGAAAGGCACGTATTGTATTGTTGCCATCGAGGATAAAAAGATGGGGTTTATATCATATTGCTTGAGTTTATCCCTCTACATCATGTCATCTTGCCTAATGCGTTACTCTGTTCTTATGAACTTAATACTCTAGATGCATGATGGATAGCGCTTGATGTGTGGAGTAATAGTAGTAGATGCAGAATCGTTTCGGTCTACTTGTCGCAGACGTGATGCCTATATACATGATCATGCCTAGATAATCTCATAACTATGCACTTTTCTATCAATTGCTCGACAGTAATTTGTTCACCCACCATAATACTTTTGTTATCTTGAGAGAAGCCACTAGTGAAACCTATGGCCCCCGGATCTATTTTCTATCATATAATTTTCCGATCTACTTTATTTTGCAATCTTTACTTTTCAATCTATATCATAAAAGTACCAAAAATATTTATCTTGTCTTATTATCTCTATCAGATCTCACTTTCGCAAGTGGCCGTGAAGAGATTGACAACCCCTTTATCGCGTTGGTTGCGAGGTTCTTGTTTGTTTGTGTAGGTACGAGGGACTTGCGTGTAGCCTCCTACTGGATTGATACCTTGGTTCTCAAAAACTGAGGGAAATACTTACGCTACTTTGCTACATCACCCTTTCCTCTTCAAGGGAAAACCAACGCCAGTGCTCAAGAGGTAGCACCCTTTGTGCCGTTTGTCGATGTAGCCGAGAGCATGGGTGGTGGAGCCGTGGTCGAGGTAGCCATGCGAAGAATGCCATGGTCGATGTCGATTCGGGGTAGCCGATGTCGATGAAGCTGCTGTGGAGCCACGGGCGCAAGGGGGCACTGAGTTAGCTTGGGCGTAGTGGTGTCGAAGTAGTGGTGCGCCGCGAAAAAGATGTTGTTGAGGACACGTCGTTGCAGGTTTGTCAAGCCCGAGGACACATCATAGACGAAGGCACGCGTCGGTGTTGCCAGCACCAGGCATGTGAAGACGGTCGAAGATGAAGTTGACTAAGCACCACACCAGGCTTGCCAGGCCCGGGGACACGTCGTGGACAAAGGCATGCATCGGTGTTGCCAGAACTGGGCATGCGTAGACGAGGACCTGCACGAGCTGTATGCCATGTCGGAGAAGTCAGAGAGGCCAGCAGAAAAGGACTCGACGACGATTGTGGCGCCAATCAGCACGGGGCCGATGTCGCTCGCGGTTGTCGGGGTAGACGAAGTTGTTGGGGTAGATGACGACGATGCTAGCGACGGGCTGGTGCTGGACGAAGACGAACGGGGTGGACGGGCGGCTGCGGCGGCTATGGGGGTAGCGGCGACGGTGGCCAAAGAAGAGCGGCGGCGGCAGCTAGGTTAGGAGTGCGGCGGCAGTGCTCGATGCACAAACAATCAAGAACCTTGCAACCAACGCGATAAAGGGGTTGTCAATCCCTTCACAGTCACTCGCAAAATTGAGATCTGATAGATATAGTAAAGTAAATATTCATGGTATTTTTATTGTATAGATTGGAAAGTAAAGGTTGCAAAATAGTAAACGAGATACGATGTAAATAAAAGAGATGTAATAAAATAGGAAAGAGACCCGAGGGCCATAGGTTTCACTAGTGGCTTCTCTCAAGATAGCATTTATTACGATGGGTGAACAAATTATTGCCGAGCAATTGATAGAAGAGCGCATAATTATGAAGATATCTAAGGCAATGATCATGAATATAGGCATCACGTCTGTGTCAAGTAGACCGAAACGTTTCTGCATCTACTACTATTACTCCACACATCGACTACTATGCGGCATTGATACGTCTCCAACGTATCTATAATTTTTGATTGTTCCATGCTATTATATTACCCGTTTTGGATGTTTATGGGCTTTAATTTACAAATTTGTATCATTTTTGGGACTAACCTACTAACCGGAGGCCCAGCCCGAATTGCTGTTTTTTTTGCCTATTTCAGTGTTTCGAAGAAAAGGAATATCAAACGGAGTCCAAACGAAATGAAACCTTCGGGAGCGATCTTTTTGGAACAAACACAATCTAGGGGACTTGGAGTGGAAGTAAAGCAACAGACGAGGCGGCCAGGAGGGTGCCCGGCATGCCCCCTGGGGGTGGGCGTGCCCCCCACCCTCGTGGGCCCCTCGAGCGTCCACCGATCTACTTCTTCCTCTTATATATACCCACGCATCCCGAAAACATCCAGGAGCACCACGAAAAACTATTTCCACCGCCGCAACCTTCTGTATCCGCGAGATCCCATCATGGAGCCTTCGCCAGCACTCCACCAGAGGGGGAATCGACCATGGAGGGCCTCTACATCATCTCCAAGGCCTCTCCGTTGAGTTGTGAGTAGTTTACCGTAGACCTTCGGGTCCATAGTTATTATCTAGATGGCTTCTTCTCTCTCTTTGAGTCTCAATACAATGCTCTCCTTGATCTTCTTGGAGATCTATTCGATGTAACTCTTTTTGCGGTGTGTTTGTCGAGATCCAATGAATTGTGGGTTTATGATCAAGTTTATCTATGAGAAATATTTGAATCTCCTCTGAATTCTTTTATGTGTGGTTAAGTTATCTTTGCAAGTCTCTTCGAATTATCAATTTGGTTTGGCCTACTAGATTGATCTTTCTTGCAATGGGACAAGGGCGTAGCTTTGGGTTCAATCTTGCGGTGTCCTTTCCCAGTGACAGCAGGGCCAGCAAGGCACGTATTGTATTGTTCCCATCGAGGATAAAAAGATGGGGTTGATATCATATTGCATGAATTTATCCCTCTACATCATGTCATATTTCTTAAGGTGTTACTTTGTTCTTCATGAACTTAATACTCTAGATGCAGGTAGGAGTCGGTCGATATGTGGAGTAATAGTAGTAGATGCAGAATCGTTTTGGTCTACTTGCCACGGACGTGATGCCTATATACATGATCATGCCTAGATAATCTCATAACTATTCGCTTTTCTATCAATTTCTCGATAGTAATTTGTTCACCCACCGTAATACTTATGCTATCTTGAGAGAAGCCACTAGTGAAACCTATGGCCCCCGGGTCTATATTTTATCATATAAGTTTACCATCTACTTTTATTTGCATCTTTACTTTTCCATCTATATCATAAAAATACCAAAAATATTTATCTTATCTTATTATCTCTATCAAATCTCACTTTCGCAAGTTACCATGAAGGGATTGACAACCCCTTTATCGCATTGGTTGCGAGGTTCTTGTTTGTTTGTGTAGGTGCGTGGGACTTTTGAGGAGCCTCCTACTTGATTGATACCTTGGTTATCAAAAACTTAGGGAAATACTTATGCTACTTTGCTGCATCACCCTTTCCTCTTCAAGGGAAAAAAACAACGCGAGCTCAAGATGTAGCAACAAGGATTTCTGGCGCCGTTGCCGGGGAGGTCTTCGCTCAAGTCAAGACATACCAAGTACCCATCACAAACTCATCTCCCTCGCATTACATTATTTGCCATTTGCCTCTCGTTTTCCTCTCCCCCACTTCACCCTTGCCATTTTATTCGCCCTCTCTTTCCCAATCTCCTTTTTGTTTGCTTGTGTGTTGGATTGCTTGTCACGATGGCGCAAGATAATACCAAATTGTGTAACTTTTCCAATATCAATAATAATGATTTACTTAGCACTCCGATTGGTCCTCTTAATGATGTTGAGTCTTGTGAAATCAATGCTGCTTTGTTGAATCTTGTTATGAAAGATCAATGCGGAAAAGCCACCATGCTTAATTTTTCATACATGTCGCTGTTGATTCATTGCCCATTCCGGTACTCCGCCGGAGGCACTCGTATAGAGTCATAGCTTGTTCTAGTTTTGAGTTGTAACTCATGAGTTGTAAATAAATAGAAGTGTGATGATCATCATTATTAGAGCATTGTCCCTAAAAAAGAGAAAGGCCAAATAAAAAAAGAAAGGCCAAAAAAAGGAAAGGCCCAAAAAAGGGGGACAATGCTACTATCTTTTTCCACACTTGTGCTTCAAAGTAGCACCATGTTCTTCATATAGAGAGTCTCATATGTTGGCACTTTCATATACTGGTGGGAATTTTTCATTATAGAACTTGGCTTGTATATTCCTACGATGGGCTTCCTCAAAATGCCCTAGGTCCTCGTGAGCAAGCAAGTTGGATGCACACCCACTTAGTTTCTTTTGTTGAGCTTTCATACATTTATAGCTCTAGTGCATCCATTGCATGGCAATCCCTACTCCTCATGTTGACACCAATTGATGGGCATCTCCATAGCCCGTTGATTAGCCTCGTCAATGTGAGACTTTCTCCTTTTTTGTCTTCTCCACACAACCTCCATCATCATATTCTATTCCACCCATAGTGTTATATCCATGGCTCATGCTTATGTATTGCATGAGAGTTGAAAAAAGCTGAAGCGTGTTAAAAAGTATGAACCAATTGCTTGGCTGAAACCGGGGTTGTTCTTCATGGGAGTATTTTGTGTGATAAAAATGAAACATGGCCTAACTATATGATTTTGTAGGGATGAACCTTCTAATGCCATGATATTTTGAGAAGATATGACTGCTTAGTTGGTATGCTTGAAGTATTACTATTTCTTATGTCAATATGAACTTTTATTTTGAATCATTTGGATCTGAACATTCATGCCACAATAAAGAAATTTACATTGAGAATCATGCTAGGTAGAATTCCACATCAAAAATTACGTTTTTATCATTTACCTACTCGAGGACGAGCAGGAATTAAGCTTGGGGATGCTTGATACGTCTCCAATGTATCTATAATTTTTGATTGTTCCATGCTATTATATTACCCGTTTTGGATGTTTATGGGCTTTACTTTACACTTTTATATCATTCTTGGGACTAACCTACTAACCAGAGGCCCAGCCCGAATTGCTGTTTTTTGCCTATTTTAGTGTTTTGAAGAAAAGGAATATCAAACGGAGTCCAAATGGAATGAAACCTTTGGGAGCAATTTTTTTGGAACAAATGCAATCCAGGGGACTTGGAGTGGAAGTCAAGCAACAGACGAGGCGACCACGAGGGTGCCCGGCGCGCCCCCTGGGGGTGGGCACGCTCCCCACCCTCGTGGGCCCCTCGAGCGTCCACCGACCTACTTCTTCCTCCTATATATACCCACGCACCCCGAAAACATCCAGGAGCACCACGAAAAACTATTTCCACTGCCGCAACCTTCTATATCCGCGAGATCCCATCTTGGAGCCTTCGTCGGCGCTCCGCCGAAGGGGGAATCAACCACGGAGGGCCTCTATATCATCTCCAAGGCCTCTCAGATGAGTTGTGAGTAGTTTACCATAGACCTTCGGGTCCATAGTTATTAGCTAGATGGCTTCTTCTCTCTCTTTGAATCTCAATACAAAGTTCTCGATCTTCTTGGAGATCTATTCGATGTAACTCTTTTTGTGGTGTGTTTGTCGAGATCCGATGAATTGTGGGTTTATGATCAAGTTTATCTATGATAAATATCTGAATCTCCTCTGAATTATTTTATGTGTGATTAAGTTATCTTTGCAAGTCTCTTCGAATTATCAGTTTGGTTTGGCCTACTAGATTGATCTTTCTTGCAATGGGAAAAGTGCTTAGCTTTGGGTTCAATCTTGCGGTGTCCTTTCCCAGTATTAGCAGGGGCAGCAGGGCACGTATTGTATTGTTTCCATCGAGGATAAAAAGATGGGGTTCATATCATATTGCATGAATTTGTCCCTCTACATCAGGTCATCTTTCTTAATGTGTTACTTTGTTCTTCATGAACTTAATACTCTAGATGCAGGAAGGAGTCAGCCGATGTGTGGAGTAATAGTAGTAGATGCAGAATCGTTTCGGTCTACTTGTCACGGACGTGATGCCTATATACATGATCATACCTAGATAATCTCATAACTATGCGCTTTTCTATCAATTGCTCGACAATAATTTGTTCACCCACCGTAATACTTATGCTATCTTGAGAGAAGCCACTAGTGAAACCTATGGCCCCGGGGTCTATCTTTTATCATATAAGTTTACCATCTACTTTTATTTGCATCTTTACTTTTCCATCTATATCATAAAAATACCAAAAATATTTATCTTATCTTATTATCTCTATCAGATCTCACTTTCGTAAGTTACCGTGAAGGGATTGACAACCCCTTTATCTGGTTGTGAGGTTCTTGTTTGTTTGTGTAGGTGCGTGGGACTTTTGAGGAGCCTCCTACTGGATTGATACCTTGGTTCTCAAAAACTGAGGGAAATACTTACGCTACTTTGCTGCATCACCCTTTCCTCTTCAAGGGAAAAACCAACACAAGCTCAAGACGTAGCAGGCATGCATCTAGAGTATTAAGTTCATAAGAACGGAGTAACACATTAAGCAAGATGACATGATGTAGAGGGATAAACTCAAGCAATGTGATATAAACCCCATCTTTTTATCCTTGATGGCAACAATACAATACGGGCCTTGCTGCCCCTACTGTCACTGGGAAAGGACACCGCAAGATTGAACCCAAAGCTAAGCACTTCTCCCATTACAAGAAATATCAATCTAGTAGGCCAAACTAAACCGATAATTCGAAGAGACTTGCAAAGATATCAAATCATGCATATAAGAATTCAGAGAAGAACCAAATAATATTCATAAATAACCTTGTTCATAAATCTACAATTCATCGGATATCGACAAACACACCGCAAAAGAATTACATCGAATAGATCTCCAAGAACATCGAGGAGAACTTTGTATTCAGAATAAAAGAGAGAGAAGAAGCCATCTAGCTAAAAACTATGCACCCGAAGGTCTGTGGTAAACTACTCACGCTTCATTGGAGAGGCAATGGTGTTGACGTAGAAGCCCTCTATGATCGATTCCCCCTTCGGCAAATCACCGGAAAAGGCCCCAAGATGGGATCTCACGGGTACAGAAGGTTGCGGTGGTGGAAAAGTGGTTTCGTAGCTCTCCCAGATGTTTCTAGGGTATTAGAGTATATATAGGTGAAAGAAGTATGTCAGTGGAGTTACGAGGGGCCCACGAGGGTGGGGGCGCGCCCTTCTGCCTTGTGGCCTCCTCATGGAGTTCCAGACTTTAACTACAAGTCTTCTGGATTGCTTTTGGTCCATGAAAGATCATCACAAAGGTTTCATTCCGTCTGGACTCCGTTTGTTATTCCTTTTCTGCAAAACTCTAAAGTAGGCCAAAAAACAGAAACTAGCACTGGGCCTCCGGTTAATAGGTTAGTCCTAAAAATAATATAAAAGAGCATATGAAAGCCCATTAAACATCCAAAACAGATAATATAATAGCATGGAACAATAAAAAATTATAGATACGTTGGAGACGTATCAAGCATCCCCAAGCTTAATTCCTGCTCGTCCTTGAGTAGGTAAATGATAAAAACAAATTTTTTGATGTGGAATGCTACCTAAAATAATTATCAATGTAATTTTATTTATTGTGGCATGAATGTTCAGATCCGAAAGATTCAAGAGAAAAGTTTAATATTGACATAAAAACAATAATACTTCAAGCATACTAACAAAGCAATCATGTCTTCTCAAAATATCATGGCCAATGAAAATTATCCCTATAAAATCATATAGTCTTTCTATGCTCTATCTTCATCACACAAAATATTTAATCATGCACAATCCGGGTTTTAGCCAAGCAATTGTTTCATACTTTAGTATTTTAAAACTTTTTCAATCTTCACGCAATACATGAGCGTGAGCCATTGACATAGCACTATAGGTGGAATAGAATGGTGGTTTTGGACAAGATAAAAAGGAGAAGATAGTCTCACATCAACTAGGCGTATCAACGGGCTATGGAGATGCCCATCAATAGATATCAACGTGAGTGAGTAGGGATTGCCATGCAACGGATGCACTAGACCTATAAGTGTACGAATGCTCGACAAAAGAAACTAAGTGTGTGTGCATCCAACTTGCTTGCTCACGAAGACCTAGGGCATTTTGAGGAAGTCCATCATTGGAATATACAAGCCAAGTTCCATAATGAAAAATTCCCACTAGTATATGAAAGTGAAAACATAGGAGACTCTCTATCATGAAGATCATGGTGCTACTTTGAAGCACAAGTGTGGTAAAAGTATAGTAGCATTGCCCCTTCTCTCTTTTTCTCTCATTTTTTATTTTTTTATTTGGGCCTTTTCTCATTTTTTGTGGCCTCTTTTTTTCTCTTTTTTTTATTTAGTCCGGAGTCTCATCTAGACTTGTGGGGGAATCAAAGTCTCCATCATCCTTTCCTCAATGGGACAGTGCTCTAATAATGAAGATCATCACACTTTTATTTACTTACAACTCAAGAATTACAACTCAATACTTAGAAAAAAACATGACTCTATGTGAATGCCTCCGGCGGTGTACCGGGATGTGCAATGATTAAAGAGTGACATGTATGAAAAATTATGAACAGTGGCTTTGCCACAAATACGATGTCAACTGCATGATCATGCAAGGCAATATGACAATGATGGAGCGTGTCATGATAAACGGAACAGTGGAAAGTTGTATGGCAATATATCTCGGAATGGCTATGGAAATGCCATAATAGGTAGCTATGGTGGCTGTTTTGAGGAAGGTATATAGTGGGTGTATGGTACCGGCGAAAGTTGTGTGGTACTAGAGAGGCTAGCAATGGTGGAAGGGTGAGAGTGTGTATAATCCATGGAATCACACTACAAATAAAATACACTTCCGTAATGATACGTGTTTGTCATAGTAGGTCGCGTTTTTTGTCATGCATGTACATCCATGACGATTTTATGACAGAATCAAGACAGTCATACTTGTGCTGTCGTAGAAGTGTTCCATGACATTACCAAAATTATCATCATGGAAATGTCCACTTCCATGATGATAAATCGCGCGTCACAGTAGTGCTTGCGTCAAGGGTGACCAACACGTGGCATCCACCGTAATAGGACACCGTTAAACTATCGGGTCGGGCTTTCGATCCGATAACCCATTAACAGCCCGGACCAATGGGAAATTTCCACATGTAAAATTATGATTGGCCGAATGAAACACGTGTCAGCTCGTCAGTGCGTCAGATAGGCGCCTATGATATGTCGACACGTGCGACGGTCTATCACTGGCCCATTTAGCTTACAAAGCCGGCCCATTTGACTTGGTCAAAAGTTAGCGGGCTGGCCCATGAAAACATGTTAACAATCTCTTCGCAAATAGCCCATTTTACGGCCCGGTAACACACGACCCGTTAGGGCCTAACGGAAATCGGCCCAACAACTCATGTGGGCCGTCGAATATAACACTATCTTGTTCCACTTTCGGCCCATGTATGGCCCACGACGTCTTTCGGCCCATATGAGGCTTCGTATCTTTAGGCCCTTTAGAGGCCCACGGTGACTCTAGCACATAATGAATAGTAAATTTCGTTGTACCCGTTAACGGACCATGATTCACATGGGCCGTTTCCAGCCCGTGTTAGATTTCGGACTATTGACAGCCCATACGTTCTTGGGCTCCTTTCCGGCCCTCGATTACTTCCGGCCGTTACTGGCATGTTCCCCTAATGGGCCAAATTCGGCCCGTGGCAAGAGTTGGCCCGTTTCAGGACTGTTAACCCGTTGCGCCGTTTCCAGCCCGTCCTATATTCTGGCCCATTAACGACCCATTATGCCTGTGATAGAATTAAGCCTTTGCTGTCCTCCTGCTTGTTAACAGCCCGTTACCGTGTTGGGCCAATACCAATTACGCCCGTTTACGGCCCATGTAGACCCATTTATCCGACGGCCCGAGGACCAACGATTCTATGGCTCTGTTGGAGGACCATCTATCGACGGCCCATAGGAGACCCATGGATCCTATGACCCATAGCAGGGTCAAGGTTACCACGGTCCGTATATGGCCCATGGTTGTTGCGGCCACTAGCAAACCAGGGAAAAAGAAGACTAGGAAATAAATAAGCCCGAAACTAACGCTGGGCTATTAAGGCGATTGCATGGATTGCATCCACTCGACATCAAAGATCGCCACCAGTGCAAATATAGGGAACACCCTACACTATACAAATTTGGCTTGCTGTTTTCTTCAGCCGGTGGCTGCATGTTAAGAACAAATTTTGTATCGCACCAAAACAAATTACATCTATAAAACAAAAGGAAGGTTAGCATAAAAGTTAGCAGTCTAGCAGATAAATGCACCACCAGAACTTCAGAAGCTCAGTTCATTTGACTTGGCTATTACGTTTTCATGTTGTATTGTCCGATGGAGCACCATAACCTTCGCCTTCATTTCTCATAGGCTCCTGAACAACATAGCAAATGTCTGATAGTCTGGTTTCAAAACCATGCATATCTTGACGACATCGAACAATGTCTCTCCTTGTTTCACAAAGGGTCTCTGTTAGGGAACGGACTTATGTCTGGGGCACAGATACAACATTGTTTTGAGCTTGCATATCTTGATCATGAGGCAGTTTGGACGAGATTGCCTTAACAACCAACCCAGTATTATGCAGGAACGTGCTTTTGGCACTATCAGTGGACAGTACTGGCCCACTGCAGCAAGAGCTGACATTGCGGTTATAGTTGCCTCGCCACCTTTAGAAGGTGGCGGTTCGACCATTTTTTTCCATAACTTGCTAAAAAGTTGACTTTTTACATTAGTAGTACCAGAACAGAAGATATTAAGGAGGCAGCAAAAGCAAACAAAATAGCTTTGGTCTATATATAGAACTTATTCTGGTGAACCCATGTAAAATATTAGTTGTATTTTATTGCAAAGTACATAATAAAAACTAGGTTCCAAACATATGACCGTGTACCATCACTAATGTATTGTCTATTTCTTCACATTTCATTGAGGGCTAAGGATAAAGAGATGAAGTTTATAATACGGTAAGCACAGTATGACATCATTCATATCACAAAACAACTGAGAACAGACAAACATGCAATTGTAACGTTGTGTGGGCAAGTCCATCACGGAACTAGATTACAGGTCAAGATCAAAGGAACATCACCCCTCTCTTTTAAAACTTGTAAGGTGCAATGATACGCTAAGACAATTGTGTATAAAATTGAAAAGAGTAATAGACATTGGCTGCAAACCATGCAGTTTAAGGCACAAGTCAGAGTAAGTAGTATTTAAAAGGCATGAGGATTAAGGACTTACAATAGCGGCTTTGACTGGTGTAGTCATGCCCTGCTTCTTGCTGGTGTGACAGTCCTTGAAGATTTCCACAACATTTGGTTCAGGTACTTTTTGGTCCTTGCGGGCTTTCCTCTGCATTTGGAACAAGTCAATATAGATCTGATAATATGGTACAGCAAAAAGAGTGAAACAGCAGCTAATTACAAGAGCCTCGCAGTGTGCAATATAGCTACGAGATCCTGCCGTCTTATGGAATTTCACTTTTGTACGGTTGGCCTTGTTATTTGAACAGTTCACCCACAAGAAGATAGATTTGTGTGGCACGTGCGTAAATAGGACTTCAACATGTGATCTGATCACATATATATATAATGTACCTGATACTTTGGATCAGACCAGTGTTTAACGAGGCCTCTCCAATCTTCATCCGATATATTTTCCACTAGAGATGTTTGGGCAAGTTCACCGTTAGCCTTGCCTTCAAAGTGAGTTTTCCTCAAGTTATACCAATATTGTCTCAGAGCAGACTTGAAAACATGGGTGCAAGCTTGTCTGGTTGCATCATCTTGGCTATCCAACTTGAACCTCATCTGTTGAAAATTATGGGTGTCTCATTATCACCAACCTAGAAAGTATGGGACAGAGCAAGACGATATTACTAGTTTCCATACATAACCATACTTACAGATAAATGGTCGAGGAAAGTGTTGAACTGGGTTTCGTCTTTGTCATTCCTGTACTTAATCCGTGTTGGGAGGATACGTACATGACACCTAACGGCAACCGCTGCCTCTGATACTAACTTGGCTGACTCTGTAGCATCACGTGGCCTTTTAAAACCTGCCTCAAAACGGATCTCCATTCTTCCTCCTCTAGATTTAGTTAACCTATCGAGCATTATCCCTGATGTTTGTTTCCTCTTGCGCCTAGGTGCTAGTCAAACAATGAACATAGGAAGTGTTAGTGTACATCAAACTGTGAGACTGCATATAAAGAAGCATGCAACTGTAACTTGACTCCAGCAACTACCTTCTTGCTGTTGGAGATCACAAGGTTCATTTGATCTTGCAAACTCGTCTTGTGTCAAGAGTGCTTGGGAAGTAGTGTCAGGTGGCAAGGGAGCTTGGGAACGTGCTGCTAGCTCAATTAACGCACGAGTAACTCATGCAGCTGGTAGTATTGTGGAAGGTGTTGCAACAACTAGGATTGTCTCTACTTGTTTGGTGGCAGCTATTTGTTTCTGTTTGGCTTGTTCTGTAGCTCGTGTAGCACGGGATACCCTGTTTGTAGAATTTTCCGCCGGACTTTGACCTTCTATTGCACCATCAGTACAAGCAGAATCTGCAGGATTCTTCCGCTTCTCATTCCCTGCCATTCTGTGTTTCTTCCTCTTTCTCTATGCCATGTTAAGTCAAGCCGACCAGAAAAACGAATAACAATTTAGTTCTTCAGAACAAATTGATGTGTGATACAGACGAACTGAACTTTGATGTTAGACAACCACATGATAGGAGGATGTAATATGTACGAAAAACAGGACGGAAGAGATAACTAGAACTATGATGTGTAAACTAAGCAAAAGACATGTCACTAAATTAGAAACAATGCAATGGAAGGTAGACACCATATAAAAGATGCTACAAATATCGCTCTGCCAAGTTAACAGTGTCTCATCATAAATGGCGTTTAAACAAATGTGAAGCAGTACAAGAAATAAATCATATGCAAGATGCAAACAACATCACAGTACCAGGTTAGAGGTCTCTCGTCATTAGTTCCATTGCATATTCACAGCTTATGATGTGTAAACTAAGGAGAAGGCATTTCAACAAATTAGAAGCAATGAAAGCTAGACACCATATCAAAAATGCAACGAATATCACTCTACCAAGTTAAAATTGTCTTGTCATAAGTTCCATTTCAACAAATTAGTAGTACAAGCTAGAAAAGAATGCGAGATGTAACCTATATCACACTCCCAAGTCAAACATGTCTTATGATAAGTGATTGTTGCAGGTTACACAAGAGTAGTAATTTGATGTAAGAACATGGTGTGATAGACAAATATTGTATGTTCTAGAAACAGGAACACGTGTCTTATTCACAAGTATAATGTGTAAAGTAAGCAGATGGAATTCAACAAAATTAGAAGCAATACAAGCTAGACATCACAAATAACATGCAACCACATATAAGAGTGCCAAGTTAGAGGGAGCACCTGTGATGGTGCACTAGGTAAGACGTGCTCATCATTTAACACATCTATGTTGAGTGTCTATGCATGTGTTGTCTTGCAAATCATCTTGGGGGGATGGAGGAGTAGAATCTGTAGAGGCCGTCCGTTTGGAAGGAACACCTTTATCTGCTGCCTTGCTAACTTCCTTCCGCTTTATTGATTTTGAATTGTCAAGTACAACCTATAAGAAAAAGCAATAAAATTCTCTCTTCAGAACTCATTCATGCATGATACTAACAATCACTACTTTGATGTAAGGCAAACACATGATACCAGGATGGAATATGTACGAAAAAAAGGATGGCATGGCATGTTCACAACTGTTTGTGTAAACTAAGCAAAAACCATTCCACCAAATGAGAAGCAATGCAAGCTACATGAAAGATGCAACCAATATGACTCTGCCAAGTTAAAAGTGTCCCATCATAAATGACATTTCAACAAACTAGAAGCAGCGCATGCTATAAATCCCGGTTGGAGACATAAACCGGGACTAAACGGCCCATTTTCAAACTCTACCCCCTCCCCCGTGGATCACCTTTTCAGTTTTGTAAAAAGCAAAAGAAAATGATACAAACTTCAAAAATTAAAATCCTTCAAGATGTAGTTATGTTACTACATCTACTAGTTGGGAAAATTAAAAAACTTAAATTTGCACATGTTTTGCAAAAAAGTGTTATGAAAATGTAAAACGGCCATATCTTTTGCATACGATGTCAAAAAACGCATAATATATTTTGACAGCCTATGGCCTGTTTGCAATCTTTTAGAATCCTCAAATTCTAAAAGGAAAAAAAGATATGCTCAACTTTCAGTTTTTTTATTTTTGTTAAATCTGGTCGAATTATGGTCAAACTAATTATTCAAGAAATATTAGTGTTAATAAATAATTATTTTAGTTTTTTGACTTTTGGTCAAACTGTGGTTAAATCTAGTCAAACTATGGTAAACTACTTATTCAAGAAATATTTCGGTTACTAAATAATAATTATTTTTTAGAATAATAGTTTCAAACTAAAACGGTGAAACATGTGACTTCATGCTCAAGCTAAATTCCTGAGGGTTAATAGGATTAACAGCTTACTATTGTCAGGTAAACAACACGTGCAGACTTGGAAACTAGGGGGAATAGAAGTCGGAAGTTAAGCGTGCTCAGGCTGGAGTAGTGAGAGGATGGGTGACCGGCCGGAAAGGTAGACGATTTGGAATAATGAGGGGTGATTAGAGCAATGATGAGTGGTGATTAGAGACAAAATCGTCAAATAATTCAGAAATTTGAAAATCGAAAAAAAAATCGAAAAAAAATCGAAAAAAATTCAAAAAA
Organism: Triticum dicoccoides; assembly: GCF_002162155.2. Taxonomy (NCBI): domain Eukaryota; kingdom Viridiplantae; phylum Streptophyta; class Magnoliopsida; order Poales; family Poaceae; genus Triticum; species Triticum dicoccoides. The sequence goes on along the minus strand of NC_041389.1, from coordinate 437,025,919 downwards.
AATTATCCTTTAGTACCGGTTGGTAACACCACGCAGGCTCATGCCACGTGGTGGGCCTTTAGCCCCGGTTCATGCAGAACCGGTAATAAAGGGGGGACCTTTAGTCCCCACCCTTTAATGCCGGTTACAGAACCGGGACTGAAGGCCCTTACAAACCGGTGCTATAGCCCGGTTCTGCACTAGTGGTGTAGGGGAAATGCGGTAATCAACTACAGAGCTACGTTCACTATCTTCATCTAGCCTTACTGTTTCTTGAGAATCATGTCGGGAGGCTGAGGCTGCATTCTTTAAATGAGGAGTAGTCCACTTGCCTGATTGCCATATCATAAGTGACTGATGAGGGATACACAAGAACATTAGTTTGATGTAAGAACACGTGGTTAATAGATAGATGTACTAGTATGTACCAAAAACAAAAAGGCATGTCATATTCAAAGGTATAATGTTTAAGATAAGCAGATGCAATTTAACCAAATTGGAAGCAATACAAGCTAGACATCTGGCTGGAGTGGTGAGCACGATCATCTAGGACCTGAGAGCCTGGTGGGAGGCGGGCTGCTTCGCCACCATCGTGGCCTTTTAGTTGGGTTCCAGGTGATGCCTGTCTGTGCTAGGCTTGTCACTGGCTCGACCAGTGCCCTAACTAGCTATTTGTCTTCCGGTGCTCACGGGATGGTGGTTCATGTAAAAAATAGCTTTCCTTATCTTAATAAAGACTGACTTTGGCCTTTTGAATACAAGCTAGACACTATATGGAACATGCAACCACATATGACACCGCGAAGTTAAAGCAAGCACCTGGGATGGTGGTTCATTGCGAGCGAGGTCATCAACTCCAGAGCTACGTTTACCGTCTCCATCTGCTGACACTGCACCCTTTATAGCACTGTAACGTGCCTTTCGTACCAGCATACGAAGCTGGGGCGACTTCTCTCTTTTTTCTGCTTCTCTCAAGGCAGAGTTTGAAATACCCTTGCATAGAAACACAATAGTGAGAGTATGGGTGAAGTGTGTGCAGAACTAGTGCACTGTAAAAGTAGAAGATAGCAGGTGGCTGAAAAATAAATGACAGGAGACATATGATAGCTGTACAATATTGCATGGCAAACAAAATTAGATTCTACTCCGTATGATTTTGTAATATATGAGCATAGGAAATGCAGGTACTCCTCCAGCACACCACCACAGGTGGTCATATCAAGATAACAGTCGACTGAAAATAAATAGGTCAGTCGATTTTTTATGAACCGTCTGATCTATAAGGAACGGGCAGATGGCCTTCGTCTACCTCCCGCCAGTCACTATTGACGATCTTTCTCGAACCGCCAACGACCACCTGCCCAGACCCCTGCCTCCACCCCACCCTCCCCTCGACCTGACACCACCTCTGTGCTTGGCAGCACGCCCAGGCCATCCCTTTAATCCTGGAAGACCTCCATATCTGGCGCCAGCAGCTCTAGGCCCCACACGCCCCTAAGATAAACATTGAGGCACTGTTTCCCCGGCGTAATAGGCGGACTAGCGCCTATTATGCCGGGGAATGCTTCCTTAATTGGGAATCAACTGACCAGGAATTGAAATCCAGGGGGGCGACGGACCTCTAGCTAAGGTGAAATAGTATATGAGGAGAAATCTTGCGCATCATGAGTTACTAGGAACATCTAGTATCAAGAAGAAATGGTTAACTAGTGTCTTCTATGGGATGAATACCATGCAAGCAGACACGTAAGATTTGCACGAATAAGGGAAGAGGAGTACCCTAATCAATTGCCAGTGTGGTCTCCTCCATATGTCGCAGCGATCTTCTTTTTTCTCCCAGGGGAAATGATGTTTTGGAGGACGGTGGATCCTTGGACAAACCCATGGCCAAATTGTTTATTGTGTTGCCGTGGACAGGCATATATCGGCAGAGGGGAAGCAGATCCGAGGCGGAGAAGGACGGCATAGCAGGAACAACTCTGATGCGGTGGACGGTGGCAAAGTTGGAGCGGCAGCGGTGAGGCGCAGGACGGCGTGGTTGATTGGCTCGGGTACGGACGGCTCGGTCTCGGCTTCAACTACTAGCCGTGGAGGGCGTTGCGGTTGAGGTTGCGATAGACGACGACGTCGGGGTATCGGCTCCGGCGTGATGGAGGAGGGCGGCGGTTGATGGGTGGTATGGGGTGGCGGACGAAGGACACCGGGGTTTTGCGGCTGGTGGAGAGGTAGTTTTTGCACCCATGGAGTACGAATGGGGAATCGGACGGGTGGGCAGGGGGAGGGGGGAGCTAAGGGAGAACCATGCTTCAGTCTGGGATGCGCTTGTTTTTGGCTTTTTTGAACAGAAGATGGGTCGTGCTTGTTTGAAATTTGGGGTACAAACTTTGCCCCCCTCTTAAAGTTCGGACCTACTACGAGTCGGGGGTAGGATGGTAATCCCAGGTGTCCCAAATAGTGGGAGGGAGCGATTTCGGCCGCGCGCATGTGTGCTTAGGCGACCATTGTGTATGAATGTTTTTCGGAGGCGGTTGTGTGGCGTCTAGATGAAGCTACAAACCTACCCCAGTTTAGACCTTTGGACGTCGGCCGGTAGGTTTCACGGGTCGGAGTTATTAGAAAAGTAATTTCCTTGTACTACCAAACATTGGTCTCACGCGATTTCGGGCGAGTAGCGGCTCTTTTGGCGCTTCTTTCGAAATTTTGAAACACAAGCATTCATGTTTAGAGTACTCTTGAACTTTGAGGATTGACCTAAATAGACAACGTTAAATTTGACCATGTATGTTTGAAAACCACATTAAATTATCCGCTTCTTTTTGAAATTTTGACACTTGAAAATCCTATAACTACAATTATTTTGGAATGGAGGAGCTAAATTTGAATCTATTTTGTTACATATGCTATTATGTACAAAATCAGAGCAAAGATTGGTGCCCCCATAATTTAGGTATGATTTACAAATGCCATGATATCGAATTCAAATAATTGAATGGACTTCATGTTGAATTCGATTTTTTTAAACCACCTTAAGTTGAATTCAAATGTATGCTAGTTCATAGGTAGCTATTTATAATGTTCATTGTGTAACTTTTGTATGTATAATGTGCTTTACACACACAACATGAACTATACTCACGTTTATATTCGATTGCTAAAGCGATGCATTGTCTGGAGTTCAAAATACTAAATATGTGGATCAATTGTGTCAAATAATAACATAGACATGCTCAAATTTGATAGAATCTAGATGTCTGATGGTTCAATGACCGTTCCTTAAGCGAATTGCAAATATCATGATCCCATCCTAATATTTGGATACAATTTATATCTTTAATCAATGTGTACATCAGTCTTTTACGTGTAGTTTCACTCTCCATCGCTGGTCTCTCACACATGCTCACACACTGTCTCCCGAGGTGTCTTTCTCGCAGACATGCTCTCGATATAACCCTCCCTCCCTCTCTTAACCATTTACGACTATTTTCACTAACTTCTATCACAAGCACTCATCCTCTCACAAACATACACACGCACAATCCCCATCGACCCTTTCTATATACATAGACCTGCCTACGTGTCTCATGTACACACATTATCTTTATGCATGTCTCTCACGCATTGTCTCCTACCTCTCTTCCTAATCGACGAGTATGATTCTAGCACAGTATTCTGTAGGATGCCCCTTAAAGTTAGGTTGGATGAATAGTAATATCAGAGATAAGGGGTTACCTTAGTCCGAGAACCTAGGGTTACAAATCCTAGCTGGCTTTGTCAGTGGAAACAGAGTCCTTCACAATTCTGCTATCTTTGTCTTGTACGACTAGTCATCCATGGCTCTCCCTAAATGCGTCACAGGCCGACCAATGTGGCGCAGGACGGAACCGAACGAAGGACCTCACCTCAACCCACCAGACCTCACGTGGTGACACACCCTCTGCCCACACGTCTCGTTATCTTTTCACACCCACACATACCAACACAGAGACCACACAAAAAATTCTCCTGGTTCCTCTATCCCCTCCCCCCTTGCATATACACACTCAAGGGAATCTCTCGCTGTGACGTCATATTCGTCTCTCTCTAGACCACTCTCATTTCTC
>NC_041389.1:437012345-437021148 GCF_002162155.2 Triticum dicoccoides | reverse complement strand
CTCTATCCATGCCTCTCTCGAATATGTAATACACACACATACCTCTCTAGGCCCTGCCAAATGCATCAACTACACATTCACACATGTTACATCACGTACCCCATTGATCTAAAAAGTCCTCTCTTCACGTTTATTTCGCATACAACATTCCTTTTGAATAAAGTGTGGCCAAAAAATTATTTTAGAATTTCTACATATATACAACATTACAAATTTATATGGAGGAGCATGAACTCTAATTTGCATTGCATGGTGCCCACAATGATATTTATTCTGCACTGTGAATATGTATATTTTATACTATATATAAAGTTAGTCATAATAAAGAGAAATGAAGAGCATCTCTCTCCATCGCATACCCCCCTCTACGCCCCTTTCATGTACGCACACAAACTATCTCTAGGTCCTCTAAAAGTAAGCCCCCAACACATTCACGCATGTTTCATCTTTCTCTCGCGATATATACAGTGACGATCATTGTATTTGAAGCGAAAGCATAATACATACATTGGACTTCAGAATCCACTCATTATGGTCACCATTCATGTTTTGTGGTTATTATACAGTCACGGGCTCACCGTACAGCTCTGTATTTGCTCAAGACATGACTAGTTGACCAGTTAAACGCTCCATGTGGCACCTCTAGTGTTGCATAACATTATCTCACTACCATTGGGCCCACCTGTCGGCTTGTATCTACTCTACATCTACACTCTTATAAAAATAGAGTTGGTGGTGATGGTGTGCCTGCCATCCTGCAATATAGGTCGTCTGATTTATATCTGACGGATAGGAAGGAAACTATGGTAATTTTGCAAAAAGGTACCCACACACCTCTCCACATTTGCAAATAAGGCCTTCCCGTGTTCATCCTTTTCTCTCACAAGATAAACTAGTCATACAAATGCATCTTGATGTTACGTGCAACGCACGGGCATCTTGCTAGTAAGAATGAAAACAAACGACAAAACAATATTGGACGGTGGTTCGAAGTCATGATCGCAGGCACAGCGGACAAGGTAGCCTTGTATTGGTATGTTGAGTCGTCTGTTTTAACACATAGGAGCTGGTGTGGTGATTATACACACACGCACACATGCACGCAACACTCACACGAACACACGCAGCCACGCACGCACGCAACACTCACACATACACACGCAGCCACGCATGCACGCAACACTCACACGCACACACGCACGCATGCATGCACACACCAGTACACCACACGACCAACACACACTCTCACGCTCAAGTGCTCAACCTACACGTGCATGCGTACACATCAGGCCCTCACAGACACATACACAACCAGGTGATTCCCGCGCACGGGTTGGAGTCTTGTCGCGCATGCGTAGATTTGTGTTTATCTGACCTTTTCCCTACACGAACTGACAGGTGGGACCCACAAGGAACGTGGTCAATTTAACTAGTCAACATGGTGCCACGCCGACTATTTGGCCGGTCAACAGAGTGCAATCCGATGCTGAACCGTGAGCAAGTGACCATATAATCACCGCAAAACGTATATAGTGACCGTAATCAGCTTATTCTGAAGTTCAGTGACCATATTATGCTTTTCTCCCTGTAGGCCCTCCAAAACTACATCTATGCACGTTCTCGCATGTTACATCTAACAACTATGAAATACAACACTACTACTACACTCTAACACAATAAATCATATGTGTTTTTAGTTTTACTAGATATCATATTGTTACTTAATTATTCAGTTTGCATACACTAAAATTGCCTTTGAAATGTATGGCCAGTATCATCTACCGCGCGGGAAAAATTCTGCCCTTTCATGTTTAATCGGGTTTGTATCGATGGATCGTGCGAAACAACAAAACTATAGTACTATACAGTATAAGTGACAGTTCACTATGCCACCGTGTCGTGTACTCCTCCGCCGTAAGAGTGGAGCGCTCTCTTTCATAAATCTTCTAGTCCCTTTTGTCGGCATGTGGGACATCAAGCTACCGGGTCCACGTGCCATACCGAAATATAGTGCAGAGCAGCCGGGATGAAGCACCCCAGTCATGGCACCGGTGCAGTAATGAGCAATGAGGCGTCAAATCACAAAGCTGCACCTTTCTTGCAGTTAAGTTGGAGGGACGAAGTAGTAATTCTAAAAAAAGAAGTTGGAGGGACGAAGCAACCATCATTTCACTCGTTGCTGAATTCGCTTCCCCCTCATCTTCTTCAAGTAAACACGTGTTGCTTTTGCCGTTGTTCTGCCTCATGTGGGATGCGGATCGGCTTCGTAAAGCACTGACACGTGGGACCGCATGTTAGCAAATCGCCAGGACAACGTCCTCTAAAAATAAGAAACCTCCCCCGCCATCCGCGCGGCAAAATCACCTCCTTTTTACTAATCTTGATTCTATAATTTTTTAGATCAATATAATTGAGATTTGTATAGGTAGCATGCAGGAGCAAACCCAAGTGGTACGGTTAAGGGCATCCACAATGTGTAGCCAAATGTGAAAATAGCTTTGGGAACCATTGTGGATGGTGCTGCCAAAGCCAAAAAGATGGAACCGAAGCTCTCTGATTGATTGATTGAAGGAATAGAAAAGTGCAACCTCTCTCCTCTTTCTCTCGTGCTTGGATGCATGTACAGTATAGAGCATAGAGTCTACTCCCGTGTCCCTTCTATCACAAATCACAAAGCAGTGAGGCATCAAATCACAAAGCACGGACAAAGCAACCATCATTTCACTCTTCGCTGACTCCGCTTCTCCATCGTTTTCTTTGAGAAACCACCTCACCGCACTAAGCTGGACGGATGAAGCTATTGTGTACTAGTAGTACTAGTACATTTACATGTCCTCTGGTTCAACGGACTTCCTGGATGCAAATAAGGCGGTTCTATCGGCTTGCGGGCGGCACTTGCGAACGACTTACCGTGGTCTCCCTCAATGGTGTTCTCCGTCGAACGCACTTCGCCAAACCACAACGTTTGAGATATCGTCGACGTCACCGCAATGGGGAAGGAAGTAAAATATAGTTACTACCTCCATTTTTTGTACACAAGGCCAGTATATCAAAATTACAATTTGCAAAAGGCCACTAACACTAATCGAGGCAAAATTGATGGAGTTTGCCTCATACTAGCAACCAAGGACATTAATATACCCTGCATGCATGCGGAAGTGAGAAGGTTGGTTTGCATGGTGCTGCATTAATCAAGTGATGAGGAGTGAGATGGTTAGCTCTTTGGGCTTTGGAGAAAAAAATACACATTAAATGACATGTCAAACGAGGATTTGTATCGATTAATCCCGTGAAGGAAAACCCTGCTTTTCTTTTTTAACACTAGTACTCCTGTTTGGGTCTAGGCCTTACATTGCCATACTTCGCCACACATTTTTGCAAAGCTTGCCTAAAGTTTTCAAAATGAAAAGGAGGTACACTTGCGCACGGCTGTCGCGGTCGCACCACACCCTCACACGGTCGCTCCTGCACGCCGCGGTCGCACCGCACACCCACACAGTCGCTCCCCCACGCCGCAAACCCAACCAAGGGAACGCACCCTCACTGACACATGATGTCTCATGTGAACAAACCAAACTCAGCCATCCTACCGCTGACACATAATTTTCGTTCATAGAGTATGTTTATTCAACCGCATGTTGGGGAGGATCTGTACGGCCCGTGCGGTGGTCTGTTGGGGAAGAAGAAGAGGCGAGGAAGAAGGGTTAGGAGATGTAGAATATTCATCCAACCGCCTGAAATGGTAGACTGACCCAAATGATGAAATTCAGGCGACTTGCATAACAATATATGTTTTTTACACAGCAAAAGATCCATAAAAACAACAACATAAAGAAAAACTATCACTGCTTGTGGAACGAGACGGCCTTGTCGTCTTTGGCTGCCGGCACGAACCAGTCGTAGCTACCGACGTGTGTCTCCGCACTGTGGTTGTCCTCGGCCTCCAGCTAGTCGTTCACGCGGAATGTGCGGGCGCTCTGCACGGACGAGAGCACCGCCCGGTTCAAGTCGAGGACGTCCGGTTCCGCCTGCAGGAGGGCCTCGATGGCAGCGGCATCCGCGCAGTCCACGTCGAGTTGAGCCTCCGCCGCCCGGTTCAAGTTCAGGACGTCCGGTTCCGCTTGCAGGAGGGCCTCGATGACAGCATCATCTACGCGCTCCATGTTGAGTTGAGCCTCTGCTGCCCGGTTCAAGTCCAGGACGTCTGATTCTGCCAGCAGGAGGGCCTCCATGGTAGCGGCATCCGCGCGCTCCGCCTATAATTGAGCCTCCGCTACCCGGTTCACATCCACGACATCCGGTTCGGCCTGTAGGAGAGCCTCGATGGCAGCGGCATGCATGCGCTCCGCGTCGAGTTGAGCCTCTGCCTCCCAGTCCTCCTTTAGTATCGCTAGGTTGAACCACTGGTCCGCCTGCACCATGGGGGACTCGGACGCCGGCACGAAGTTGACTTCCATCATCTCATACCCATCGGGGGCTTTCTGTGTTGTGACCTCCGCCACGAACATTGTATCGGCTTCCTTCTCCTTGTAGCTTGGATCCAGAGAATTCAGGGATTGGCCCGCCGCAAAGCGAGCTTGGGAACGGAGGTCTGTGGCGCCGACCGCCGCCACGATTTCTGCGCCGCGCTCCAGCGTCAGCATCTTGTAGTATGTGATCTTGCAGCGCACCATGGCTTTCCGGCGAACTAGGGGACACTTGATGCGGGCTAGGGGATCGAAAGGTGGGGGAATGGGCTGGAGATTAGGTGTGGTTTTGGGGCAGTGGCTGGCGTAGACCGAGCATCGAAAGTTCTGGTGTGAATAGTGGTTCCGGTGACGAGGGAGTATAGTACGGATGAGGATCCCCTAATGTGGCCGAACCCATTGAGTAACTGACATGCGGGGCCTAGCAAGCATGGGGTCCACCAGTAAGTGACCGAAAGGGAGGGTAAGGCAGGGATACCTACGTCAGAGGATCCACTTCCACTACTACTCCCTCCTTCCATTTACTATACAGGGCCTAATGCGTTTTTCGAGGCTAACTTTGACCAAATGTTAGAGTAATAATATATGACATGCAACTTTCACAAAGCATACAGTCAAATTCGTATGTGAAAGGAGCTTCCAATGATATAATTTTCACATTATACATCTCATGTACTATTAATCTTGTCAATAGTCAAATGCGGTTTTGAAAAACGCATTAGAGCATGATTAATAATATAGCCAGTCGATGGCTATAAGGAACTGCCATGCCATCTATAGCCATAATCTATTATATGCACTCATATAGTAGTGTGGGCTATAAGGTTGGCTATTTCCCGCAAAAACTATTATAAGATTGGCTATTGTATTAGTACTTTTTCCATCTCCTCTCTATCTCTTTCTTCATATTTATTGTATTTAACTAGGAATGTGTATATAGCTAGGCTCTTGCATGAGAGCTCACACCCCTTACTTTTTCACATCTCTCTCCTCCACATAGGCCCTATATAAATGGAAGGAGGGAGTACTACTATGAGCACTACATACTCTAGTACAGATGATGTCAGTACTCCACTAGTACTATTGGACAAGGAGCTTAAAAAAAGTTACTATTGGACTGGCTATACGTGGCGAAATCCTAGTAGGAAGAGCATGCGCGAGAACAAGCACATTCACGTGGTTGAAAACAAATTGGAAACAATCTTGAGTATAAATCTAGGATTATGTGCGAATCTAACAATATTGATTGGGTGTTGTTGAATGTTGATACTTTTTTTTGTAAGTTTGATAAAAGTACAGATACTTTGACTACACATAAAACTTATATGTAAACTAGAAATGATCGGAGGGTGTATATTGTATGTTCAAAAACAAAACAAACATTGAACACCCTTTATATATGATTTGCGGATGCTATGATCACCGGTTCAAAATTTTGAATCCGCCTTAGGTATCACACATGTCCCCACTTGTTCTCTCTCAATTTCATCTCGGGGTCCGGAGATTGATTGAAAGAGGACTAGGGTGGGTACAATACGTTCGTTTCGCTTATGAACGTACAATATACACCCTCTGGTCCCCACATCTCCCCCCCCCTCGCGGGTCATTTCTATCATAGAACCAGACCAAACCTTTATCTCCTTGCACGACACACAATTGATCTCTCAACATCAATTGATCTCGTCAACATGTGTCGGGGCATGAACCGAATGGGATATCAAAACTAAGACGCGAAGCGACACGTAGTAGAGGCAGAGTGAAAATTTAAACGAACCGTTTGTTTGTATGCATGTCGGAAAAATTACAACATTGGCAATACAATCATGGTCTAGGCCCGCATGCGAATCATACTCGGTGGAATGTCCAAATGAGGCATGCAGGAGGATGGACTCGACCAGAGGGCGGCATGATCGATGGAGAAGAGGGTTGGAGAGGAATGAGAAATAAGCAAACGCCACATGATTATACTTGGACGGCTCAAATAAACAATAAGTTGTCTCACTTGGCGTACATAGTGAAAGGCCTAATGCGCAATGCGGAGCACTGACGCTCAAATATGGCCGGGAAAAAAGGGAAACCAACATGTGGGGCACACCTGTCGGGACGACGTAGCATAGACTAGTCCAATGGAAGAGCTGGCCCACGACCTCCTCGCCACCGGCAACCGTTCGTGTGGGTCGTGGGGGCCAGCAATGTGGCACAGCTCCAGTACAGCCTTTGGACACGGCGACCGCGGTGAGCAACACGCGCTGTGGCATGACCAGCAGTATGTTTGGTTTGTGCCCAAGGTTGCCCCATCAAAGCATTGGCTAGCCCAAATTTTGGTTGAGGTTTTGGTTGCCCATGATTTGGCCGACATTGGCAAGAAAAATGAACTAGAGTTCGCTAGAATTCATTGGCATGCCAAAAAAAGGGCAACCATCCAAACAAAGACCAATCTTTGGGTCATGACCAAAATTTTGGTAAGGTGCACTTTGGCCACAATCCAAACACACCCCAACACCCGGCTCGTCAAGGATGCACAAGGCGCCATGACGCGTCCGCAGAGTGGTGTAGCGAGGCCAACTGCATCCCCAGGACCTGACACCATGCCGGGTCGTCTTGCTTTTTCAATGGCATGCGGGGATCGCATGTGAGCAAAGGGAATCTCCAACGTTGCCATGACCATAGCTAACTACCCTGGCACACCAAAAACCCTCGTCCCTCGCGCCGTCGCGTAGTGCGTTCCCAGCCGGTGCCAGCTAGCCGCATTCATGGCGTCCATCTGTATGCCATCGTTAAGAGGCTCGGTGCCCGAGGAACCAACTCCAGTGACATAATGACGCACCCGGATGCTTGGCCTCACCGAAATGCACTACTTAAAGCGACAACGCCCAGCTAGCCTCCACACCATAGCGCATCTTCCTCCTACCTGGCACCACATCCGCCATGACCGAAAGCGCGAACGCTCTGCGGGAGAGCTTGTCTTCAGGGATCAAGCTCGAGGTCGCCGCCCTCGCTCAAGTCGCCTCTTGCGATGCAATAGCGGCGTAGCCGGACGCGGACGCGACCGCACAAGCGGTGGCCACGCTGGCGGCCGACGATGGGAGCAACGTCAGCCACACATCCTACTTGCCGTCGTCCAACGTCCGGCACGGCCGAGGTCAGGGACTCCTCCGAGGATGAGTAGGGCATGGGAGGCGGCAGGGCATGGTGTGCCAACTGGCCGGTCCGTATCCCGTGTTCTACTCTTCCTCGCCGGAGACCGCACCTTCACTTCACGGGTCTTGAACCCCGCCCCCGTACATAGAGATCGCAGATGGAGGACGTCGGTCGCCGCCGTAGAATAGGTTTAGGGTCAGGTTTCTTTTATTTTTCTATCCTGTAGAAGTTTGAAATGTAATGAAAATCTGTCGTGTTTGCATTAATCTCGGCCGGTGTATATGCACTTTCACAATAATATAGTATATTGTAGGAGTACAAGCAAGGTGCCCGTGCGTTGCACGAAACATCAAGATCTTGTGGGAGAAAAGCATGAACGAGGAAAGGCCTTATCTGCAAATGTGGAGAGGAGTGCGGGTAAATTGTCATAGTTTCCTTCCTATCCGTTAGATATAGATCAGACGGCCTATATTTCAGGATGACAGGTACACCATCATCACCAACTCTACTTTTTATTGAACCGAGACAAAGCTAACATGCGAAGTAAATAAACACATAGGGTCTATGCATACACAATTTATCTTAGGCACTCCAATAGTACGTCCACTACACATTCACGCATGTCACATCTTTCTACATCTACGGGAACCTACGAAAGGGTTAACGTAAATTCCCTCTCTCTCTATCCTCCCCTGATTTTTATAGTGGTGGGCCCCTCCCTCCGCCAATCTACAATCGACAGCTCACATGTTTCACATTACGTTAATTACGTAACTGGGATTACGTAGGTGTAGCATTACTCGTCCTAAAAAACCTAACTAAGCCAACCTCCCAGCATATCACGCGGGAAAAGACCCGGCGATTACTAGTAGTAGTGTCGATGGATCGCACGAAGCACCAAGTTTTCTTTAGGGGGTGAAGCACCTAGTTTAAAAGGAAAAAAGGTGGTACACTCATAGCACCCCTATCGCGGTCGCATTGCACCCCACACACGTTCGGTCCTGCACACGGCTCACGCCAATGGAATGCGCTTCGGCTTGCCTCTTCACTGACACGTGGGACTGCACTTGGAGAAACCGACCATGCGCCAAACTCCCCTGCCCAACGCGCAAAGATCCTCCCCCCTCCCAAAAAAAATTCGCCTCAAATCCTAAATTCAACCGCCCTTCGGCCAACTAGCCAATAATATTCCCCAA
>NC_041389.1:436945195-437011907 GCF_002162155.2 Triticum dicoccoides | reverse complement strand
TTCATCAAGGGTGTCGGTGTCAAAACCGGCGGATCTCGGGTAGGGGGTCCCGAACTGTGCGTCTAGGCAGATGGTAATAGGAGACAAGGGACACGATGTTTTACCCAGGTTCGGGCCCTCTTGATGGAGGTAAAACCCTATGTCCTGCTTGATTAATATTAATGATGTGTGTTACAAGAGTAGATCTACCACGAGATCAAGGAGGCTAAACCCTAGAAGCTAGCCTATGGTATGATTGTTGTTCGTCCTATGGACTAAACCCATCCAGTTTATATAGACATCGGAGAGGGCTAGGGTTACACAAAGTCGGTTACAATGGTAGGAGATCTACATATCCGTATCGCCAAGCTTGCCTTCCACGCCAAGGAAAGTCCCATCCGGACACGGGACGAAGTCTTCAATCTTGTATCTTCATAATCTTGGAGTCCGGCCGACCATGATAGTTTGGCTATCCGGACACCCCCTAGTCCAGGACTCCCTCAGTAGCCCCGAACCGGGCTTCAGCGACGACGAGTCCGGCGCGTATATTGTCTTCAGTGTTGCAAGGCGGGTTCTCCTTCAAACTTCATGTTCCTGTCGAATAGTTGTCCGGCTTCCTTATAAATGTTGCGCTCCTTGGCTTCTACGCCCAATAATGGCCTTCTTCCACGTGTCGTATGAATGCGAAAAGCTAGGGTATTTTTACATTTTACCCCCTAGCCGTGCGAACGAGCCGCCTATAAGAGAAGCGAGGATCTAGATCCAGCTCACACCATCCTCCATCCGCAAGTTCTCATCGAAGCGCCTCTGACAAAAATCCATTCCATCATGGATAGTCGACGCGGCTCCTCCTCTCGCGCTCCCAGCCCTAAGCCAGGAGATTGGGGGAGATGCTCAGTTCCACACAGCAAGCTAGTGGCGCTCCAAACCGAGGGATATCTTCCCCCAGCTTTCATGGTTCCGGTTCGAGCCGGACTGGCCACCTTCAAGGGTGGAAAGCAGGCAGAGAGCGTCCCCAACCCTTCCAAAGGAGAGCGGGTATGCTTCATCCCTTATATAATAAGGGGACTCGGATTTCCCATACATTCGTTTCTCCAGGGGCTCCTGGAGTTCTACGGACTCCAGCTTCACCACCTCACACCTGCCTCCATTTTGCACATCGCGGGCTTTGTAGCTCTTTGCGAGATGTTCCTGGGCATCGAGCCCCATTTTGCGGTGTGGAAGAGATTGTTTTGCCTCGTACCCCGTTCTTATGAGGGGTCGATATATCAAGTGGGCCGAGCCGAAATATGGCGCATCGCCGGGACCGGATATCTATCCGGCACCCCAAAGAAGGCGTCCGAAGACTGGCCTTCGGAATGGTTCTACATGGAGGACGCCCCTCTGCCGGATCCAGTACGGATCGGCCTCCCGGAGTTCAGCAATGCTCCCTTGAAGAAACGCCTGAGTTGGCGCCCGCAGAGCCCTCAACGGGAGGATGATGGGAGCGTCCTTTATCTGATGGGCCGGATTAGGTTACTAGCCCACTCCGGATTGACCATGATTGGAATCATGGCCACGTGCATTATGCGAGGGGTGCAGCCACTCCAATATAGGGGCCACCCTATGTGGGATTTCAACGGGGAAGACGACGCCACCCGTCATGGCCGCAGAGGGCCGGGCTCGGCAGCCGATCTGGCAAAGATCCTGTCCGGCTTGTATAAGGGGGAGGAGGAGGACTTTCTCCATACGAATCCATTGAACGGATTCTCCATGAATAACCCTCGGAGCTGGGTAAGCGGACGTTTATCTACCCGATCCATACTTCCAAAGTCAAGTATCTTACTTTGTGATTTCGACGCAGGAGCTGCGCCAGGACGTGGAGGGCATAGGAAGCCTAACTCCACAGCCTGAGGATCCGGAACGATCCCTTGATCCGACCTCCGCAGAGGATCCGGACATAAAGGTGGAGCTGATTGACAGGGTGTTCCACCAACTTAGCATGGACAATGCCCTAGTCGCCATTACGGCTGACTACCCCGGTTTGTTTCCGGCCTCCCAGGTGACTACGACCGAGGTCTTGACACCATCATTTGATCCGTGCTCAACTCTGACCATCCTATACTGATGGTGCATCACAGGAGATGCCTTTAAGGCGGGAAGCCGAACCTGCGGCGGCTGACCAGCAAGGGTCAGTTGGGCCCAGCAGGCGGAAGAGGAGTGCGATGCGAATCGAAACGTCGCCGCAACGGTATGGCGCACCGTTGTTTTTAAGGGAAGGATCCCTAGGAGGTATATTAATGCTCATAACTTTTTCCAGGAGAGGTTGCCAATCAAGTCTCCGCCAGCCATGCTCCATCGCGTGGTCCGAAAGTGGAGGCGAACACAAGGCAAGAGCCGGATGCTCCTCCGACGGAGGATGCCGACAGGTTGTCCGCCACCTGGTCTGAGGTGGAGAGCGCCATGAATCAAAGGCATCGCCGGACAGTTCTTCGTGACGCGTGTGTCTCCCCGGAGGCGTTGAATGCCTTTGATGCGGGAAACGCGCACCTCCGTGCTGCTCAAGATGGTTTAACCAGAGCCACGGAGCAGTATGTGAAGGACATACGGGTAAGTAATTTTAATAGTTATATATGCTAGTAGCCCCCGAGACTTAAAATAGTTAAAATAACTGATTTAAGGATCATTTATTATGCAGGATCTTACGAAGAAGAATACCCACCTGTCCCAGGAGCTCCAAGAGTGCAAGGCCCAACTTGAGGCCGCACTAGCCACCACAGGGGGAGCCACAGAGACCCCCACTGGTAATACGTACTTCGAAAAGATAAGTAGTTAACAAAGTGCGGCGTGTGCGTAAATCTGACAATAATATTGCAGAGGGCGCCGGACTAGATCCGGACAAGCAACAGCTACTGCGTCAGCTAAAGGCCGGCGAGAGGGTGCTTATGAAGGTGCAACAGGAGACAAACAAGCTCCAAGATGCCCACACCCAGCTAGGAGAAGAGCTGAAAGGTGTTCGGGCCCAGCTGTCTAGCTCCGTGAAGGAGAATCAGCGGCTTTGTCGCGGCATTTATAGTAAGTGCTTGAGCAAATTCCTTTGAAAAGAAGAATTCGGCGAGGAAGTCGATTGACAGAAATGTGTCTTTAGGTGTGCTCACAGGTCGCCCTGCGGAGGAAATGCCTGGTTCAACGGGTGACCAACTTCCCGAGCTGGTGCAACTGCTCGAACGTGTTCGGCAGACGATGAGTGGCGTCGTTCAGGCCTTATGGCCTTCCGTCTCCCTACCCGAGGGCCTTGGAGGGCTTGCTGAGAAGCTTCAGGGAGTATGGCGACGCCTCCGTCTGTGGAAGATATCGGCCTGCCGTCTAGGCGCCAGGGAGGCCTGGGCCATGGTGAAGACGCGGTACCTGAAGGCTGACCCAAACCACATGGCCGAGGTCGGACCTGCGGGGCCTGATGGGAAGGAGATCCCTGTGAGCTTGATGTACGTCCAAGTAGAGCTGGCCGCGAAATATTCCCAACAGGACTGTAAATTAGACAGCCTGATAGATGGGATTGAAGAGGAGTACAATCAGTCAGTTTGACGATGTAATTTAAAATGACATGTAAAATGCCTTCTATCCGGATTGTAGATCGTTTGTCTTTGCGGACCTTTTCGCTTCAACCTCGGGACCCAACAGTCCGGAGTGTGTCCGAATACCCTTACGGTTATAGAAGAACCGGGGCATGCCTGGAGACAAGGCGTCGGGGTCATAATTGCTTTATCAGACAAGTGCCCAACTAGCTATGTTATATTACATGGTTAGTAAGAAACATCTTCCAGGGAGAATAGTTCCGTTAAGGGTTCCTTTCCCCGGGAGGCATGCCCTAAAGTGCATGTCCGGACTGCGAAAATAGCAGAAAAAGCATCTGGGGGCAAATAAAGAAGTAATAAATCATCTTTCAAGTCACCGACCGAATATTCTCTTAAGAACGCTAGCTTTCGGCTTCACCCAGTCTGAGGTACACATCCGGCTGACCCGGCAGTAACAATCGCAGAGGTGCTCCCTTTACCTCCTAGCCGAACAATCGGGAACGTAGGGGTAAGCACAGGAGCCAGGCAACCCAGCTTGGCCAAAACTTAAGTCATATCGATG
Source organism: Triticum dicoccoides (assembly GCF_002162155.2). Classification (NCBI taxonomy): domain Eukaryota; kingdom Viridiplantae; phylum Streptophyta; class Magnoliopsida; order Poales; family Poaceae; genus Triticum; species Triticum dicoccoides. Next base: position 437,007,812 of record NC_041389.1, on the reverse strand, counting down.
CATATAATGGTGAATAAAAGGTACATGCGGAAGTATGAAACATGTGTTGGGCATGAAGCCCGTATAAATAAGCTTCTGTTAAAGAAGCCCCCAGGTATAATGAGTGCTAGGAGCACATCAAGTGTGTGCGAACAATGCGCAAATCAGCCTATCAAAGGTATTGAAGAAAAGTGGGAAGAAGGAGGGGGACAAGAGACAGTGAAAATGTAAAAAGGTGGACGGAGGAGTGAGATGAACTCTGAGTCCGGCGTTAGGCATAGAATCTTCGGAGACGGGCTGCGTTCCATGGCTTCGGCTCGAGTCAGTTGTCAGATGCATTACATAGACGGTATGCTCCGCCGGTTAGGACTTGGTCGATGATGAAGGGACCTTCCCACTTGGGCTTAAGTTTGTCCTTTTTCTTGTCCGGCAGGCGTAGAACAAGTTCGCCAACATTGTAAGCTTTGGCCCGTACTTCTCTGCTTTGATATCTTCGAGCCTGCTGTTGATAAAATGCAGAACGAGCTTTTGCCACGTCCCGCTCCTCCTCTAAGGCGTCCAAACTGTCCTGCCGATCCAGCTCGGCTTCTCTTTCTTCGTACATGCGCACGCGAGGTGAGTCATGAATTATATCGCAGGGCAGAACTGCCTCTGCGCCGTACACCATAAAAAATGGTGTGAATCCGGCAGTTCGGTTTGGCCTCATTCGCAGCCCCCAGAGTACGGAGTCGAGCTCCTCTACCCAGTGCGTGTTAGATTCCTTGAGGGACCACACTAGTCTGGGTTTGATGCCGCTCATGATTAGACCATTTGCTCGCTCGACTTGGCCGTTAGTTTGGGGGTGATAGACTGAAGCGTAGTCGAGCTTGATGCCCATGTTTTTGCACCAGAGTTTAACCTCGTCGGTTGTGAAATTAGTGCTGTTATCAGTGATGATGCTGTGGGGGACGCCAAAACGGTGTACTACCCCGGATATGAAGTCTATCACAGGTCCGGATTCTGCCGTTTTAACCGGCTTGGCTTCAATCCATTTGGTGAAATTGTCCACCAAGACCAATAAGTATTTGTGCTTGTGGGTTCCCCCTTTAAGGGGTCCAACCATGTCAAGCCCCCAGGCCGCAAACGGACAGGTGATGGGTATAGTTTTGAGGGCGGTGGGTGGCATGTGGCTCTGATTAGCAAAGAGCTGGCAACCGACGCATTGTTGGACTAAGTCCTTAGCATCTGCCTGGGCCGTTGGCCAATAAAATCTTGTACGGAAGGCCTTGCCTACAAGGGCCCGGGCTGCGGCGTGGTGCCCGCCGAGTCTGGCGTGAATTTCAGCCAGGAGATTTCGCCCTTCCTCTTCGGAGATACACCTTAGAAGGACTCCGGTTGTGCTTTTCTTATAAAGTTCTCCCTCATGGACCTTGTAGGCTTTAGATCGCCGAACTATGCAGCGTGCCTCATTTTGGTGTTCAGGAAGTTCCTGCCTAATTAGGTAGGCTAGGAATGGTTCCGTCCACGGGGCAATTACTGCCATTATTTCATGGGCTGAAGGTGTCATTTCCTTGGCTGAGCCGCCGATTGTGTCAGAATTGTCTGAGTTAGGTGATGCAGCTGGCTCCGGATTGTTATTTCCGGACTCCTCTTCCCATAATACGGATGGCTTAAAGAGCCGTTCCAGGAAGATGTTTGGAGGGACGGCGTCTCGTTTTGCCCTGATGCGTGCCAATACGTCTGATGCCTGGTTATTATCCCGGGCTACATGGTGGAATTCGAGTCCTTCGAACCGAGCTGACATTTTTAGGACGGCGTTGCGGTAAGCTGCCATTTTTGGATCTTTGGCGTCAAAGTCTCCATTTACTTGGGATATTGCAAGGTTTGAATCCCCGCGCACCTCTAGGCATTGAATGCCCATGGAGATTGCCATCCGGAGGCCATGTAGAAGGGCCTCATATTCGGCTGCGTTGTTGGAGTACATGTACATTATTTGAAGTATGTATTGGACTGTGTCTCCAGTTGGGGACGTCAAGATGACGCCAGCCCCCAAGCCAGCCAACATTTTGGATCCGTCGAAATGCATGATCCGATTGGAGTGCGCGCCGTACTCTTTAGGGAGTTTGGCTTCGGTCCATTCGGCGACGAAGTCAGCCAGAACTTGCGATTTTATAGCTCGCCGTGGTTTGTAGGTTATGTCAAATGGTAAGAGCTCAATGGCCCATTTTGCAATCCTGCCCGTTGCGTCGCGATTGTTTATAATATCGTTGAGAGGTACTTCGGAGGCCACCGTTATGGAACACTCTTGAAAGTAGTGTCGCAGCTTCCGGGATGCCCTGAACACCACATACGCTATCTTTTGAAAATGTGGGTACCGGGACTTGCATGGAGTTAAGACAGTGGATACGTAGTACACTGGTTTTTGAAGAGGGAATCTGTGCCCTTCTGTTTCTCGTTCAATGACGAGTACCGCGCTGACAACTTGATGTGTTGTCGCGATATATAATAACATAGGTTCGCCCAGGTTGGGCGCGGCTAGGACCGGATTTGTTGCCAGTATGGCCTTGATTTCTTCGAGTCCGGCCGTGGCGGCATCCGTCCATTCGAAGTGTTCGATGCGCCGAAGGAGGCGATAGAGGGGCAGAGCCTTTTCTACCAAACGGGAGATGAAGCGACTTAGAGCCGCTACACACCCAGTTAGTTTTTTGTATTTGCTTGAGGTCTTTTGGGATATCCAATTGTGACAGAGCTCGGATCTTGGCTGGGTTTGCTTCAATTCCTCTACCGGATACAATGAAGCCCAAGAGCTTTCCGGCTGGTACTCCGAAGACACATTTTTCTGGGTTGAGCTTAATGTCATATGCTCGGAGGTTGTCAAATGTCACCCTCAAGTCGTCTACTAGAGTTTTGACGTGTTTGGTCTTGACGACCACATCGTCTACGTATGCCTCTACTGTTTTGCCTATCTGGGTAGCTAGACATGTCTGAATCATGCGCTGATATGTTGCGCCGGCATTTTTGAGTCCGAAGGGCATTGTGTTGAAGCAGAATGGCCCATATGGAGTAATGAATGCCGTTGCGGCCTGGTCTTTTTCTGCCATCTTGATTTGATGGTATCCGGAGTATGCATCGAGGAAGCACAATGAATCGTGCCCTGCGGTAGCATCGATGATTTGGAGAGGGAAAGGGTCCTTTGGACAGGCCTTGTTAAGGTCTTTGAAATCGACGCAAAGGTGCCAGGATTTGTCCTTTTTTGGTACCATTACTAGGTTGGCTAGCTAGTCCGGATGTTTTATATCTCTGATGAATCCGGCTTCTAAGAGTTTGGCTAGCTCCTCTCCCATTGCCTGTCTTTTGGGTTCGGAAAATTGCCGAAGAGCTTGTTTGACTGGCTTGAATCCTTTTAGGATATTTAGGCTGTGCTCTGCCAGCCTGCGTGGGATTCCTGGCATGTCTGAAGGGTGCCAGGCAAAAATGTCCCAATTTTCCCGAAGGAATTCTCGTAGTGCGGCTTCTACATCAGGATTTAATTGTGCCCCAATGGATGCCGTCTTTGTGGGGTCTGCTGAATGGACCTGAAATTTGACTATTTCATCTGCTGGTTTAAAAGAGGTGGACTTGGACCTCTTATCGAGTATCACATCATCCCTATCCACCGTGGAGCGCAGCGCAGTTAGTTCCTCTGCCGCTAGGGCTTCGGATAATGCCTCTAGGGCCAGTGCGGCATTATTTTCAGCATGGAGTGTTGTATCTGGATCACTGACGAGAGTGATTATTCCATTGGGTCCGGGCATTTTGAGCTTCATGTACCCGTAATGGGGTATAGCTTGGAAGATTGTGAATGCCTCTCGCCCTAACAAGGCGTGATATCCGCTGCCGAATGGGGCCACTTGGAACGTGACCTCTTCGGACCTGTAATTGTCCGGCGAGCCGAACACTACATCTAGTGTGATTTTTCCTGTGCAGCGTACTTCTCGACAAGGGATTATTCCCCTAAAGGTTGGGCTGCTCCGCTCGATGCGGCTTCAGTCAATTTCCATTTTTTGAAGGGTTTCTTTGTAGATGAGGTTTAAGCCGCTGCCGCCATCCATGAGTACCTTGGTAAGACGAAAGCCGTCCACTATCGGACTCAGGACCAATGCGGCTGGTGCTCTAGCTGTTCGGAATTTAGGTTCGTCGCTGGCATTGAAGGTGATAGCCGTGTCACTCCATGGATTTGTTGTTGCTACTTGGTAGACTTCGGCGAGGCTGCGGATTGTTCGTTTCCGCATGTTATTTGATGCGAAAGTCTCGAAGACTGTTAATACCATACTGGTGCTGATGTGCTAGTTGCCCGGGGCTAAAAAGCCTTCGCCACTTTTGGCCACCTGCCGTAATATCCAACATGCTCGAAGGCTATGTGTTGGAGTGGCGCCCTCCGTACTGTGGATTTTGCAGGGTCCGTTGAGCCATCCCTCCAGTACGGTTCCGTACCCTTTAGGGGGTTTTTGCTTTTTGGTTTTTAACCCAGGTGCTTGAGTATGACGCACCCTTTTATTTCGGACTGGGGTTGTATTCAGGGCCGGATTGTCCCAAAACCTAGTTTCGGTTTTCCAGGCACTCTCCATCGCACAGTATTTTTGTACAATGGTCGCGAGGTCGGCGAAGCGTGTAACTTCGCGACGACTGATGGCGTTTATGATTCCCTTGTCCGTGCAATTGTTGCAGAAGATTGAAATCGCGCTTTCTTCACGGCAGTCCTTTATCTTGTTCATAACCATGAGGAATCTGGCCCAGTAATGATGTACTGTTTCATTGGGCTCTTGCCGTATTTGAGATAGATCGCTTATGTTTGGGTGGGCGGGTGGAATTAAGTTCGGAACCCCGCCCGATCTGAGGCTCAAAGGCCAAGAAGTTTCCGGATTCGGAAGCTTGGTTTGCTGGACGCTTTCCAACAAATCTGGTCTGATGCCTGACTTTAGGTTCAGTATTTGATTAGCGTCCGTCCCTCCGCGGGAATCTGGCATGGAGGGGTCGGGAATCCGGACATAGTTGGTTTTTAACATAGAAGAAGAGTCGCCGCATTGTTCCTCTACCACAACAACATGGTGGGTAACCTGGGGAGAGTTAATTTCTCTCAGATCGGTTTTAAGCCCAATCTGATCGTAGTCGGTAGCGACTCCCAGGGCGGCGATGCGATCCAAGAGCTCGTTTACGGAGGAGAGCTCAATCGGATCTAGCTGCTCGGCGAATTCCGAGCTGACGTGAAGATCGCTTTTAATGACCTGAGAAGTCATTGTCGGAGCGGTGGCCGAACAGGCGATCATAAGAAAACCGCCTAGCCGGATAGTTTGGCCGGCGGCCAAAGCTCCCTTGACGACGGTGCCGTCTTTAAAGACGGGAAAAGGCATCCTTCCTGATGGTGACGGCACAGAGGAACTCTCAATGAAAGCACCAATGTCGGTGTCAAAACCGGCGGATCTCGGGTAGGGGGTCCCGAACTGTGCGTCTAGGCGGATGGTAACAGGAGACAAGGGACACGATGTTTTACCCAGGTTTGGGCCCTCTTGATGGAGGTAAAACCCTATGTCCTGCTTGATTAATATTGATGATGTGTGTTACAAGAGTAGATCTACCACGAGATCAAGGAGGCTAAACCCTAGAAGCTAGCCTATGGTATGATTGTTTTTCGTCCTATGGACTAAACCCATCCGGTTTATATAGACACCGGAGAGGGCTAGGGTTACACAAAGTCGGTTACAATGGTAGGAGATCTACATATCCGTATCGCCAAGCTTGCCTTCCACGCCAAGGAAAGTCCCATCCGGACACAGGACGAAGTCTTCAATCTTGTATCTTCATAATCTTGGAGTCCGGCTGACCATGATAGTTCGGCTGTCCGGACACCCCCTAGTCTGGGACTCCCTCAAAGGGGACGCACGACGATCCTCTCACTCCCACAGTACGCTCTCATAGTCTGTCGTCCTCTAGCCGCGCCGCCACCGCTGGCGGCGTTCTTGTGGAGGCGCACGGTGGTCAGCGCTGCCACCGCTGGCGACGTTCGTGTGGAGACGCACGGCGGTCAGCTTCTCCCATGGTACGCGCATTCTAGACTGAGGCCCCGTGCATGTCGGTGTAGCGTTGAATGTTAGCTGATAGACGCTGTTAATCTCACTGTTTGCCGAAGTAGTTTACAGTCAATGTGCTCTGCTTAAGAAGCTTCCTTGCCCTGTTCTGCACTCAATCTGCTTAGCTGAGATGGCATGCCAAGGCCGATTAGTTGCTAAAATATCCAGCCATATATTTATTGTGTCGTAGATTGCCATGGTCTAGTAGCCAATCTATTAGGTGAAATAGCTCTACACCGTTTTATACTCGATCTTTGTTGTTGTTATGGCCTTCGATAGTTCGATGGCTGTGTGCTCGACCTCATTGACTGCTAAAACAGCCTGCCATAATTTAGCACTCAAATCTGTTTGCTGAATTAGCTTTATATATATATTGTTACTTAGATCCGCTCGTCCAAATATCTTGCCATAGCTTTTGACATTGACCTAGGTACATTTCCTGGACTTCATAAAAAAGCATATATGTTTTTCCTGTAATACCTAGTAGAAGAACTAATTTGGATGTCTAACAGATGGACAGGACATGGATAACTTCTTCTCAAAGATTCTCCGCTGCATATGTCGAGGGGGTTGAAAACTTCTAAACTTTATCAGAGCCGAGTACGATGGTCCGAAATCAGATGTTCTCTGCCCATGTAGCAGTTGTATGAATTCAGTTACAAGACCCCAATCAACTGTGCAAAATCATCTACACTTGTATGGGATGTCAGTCACATATACTAGGTGGGTTCATCATGGTGAAGCTGTGAACGTCAATGTTATTGACTATGTGGAAGCAGCAGATCACCATCTTGATCTGCCTGATGCTCAGGTGGAAGAGGAGGAGGAGGTGGTGTTGGCGGAGCCAGTGAGTTTGACCAATATTGAAACAATGCTACGAAATGCTCGTACATTTCGTGAACTTTCACCTGCAGAAGAAAAATGGTGGGCCCGCATGCTGGAACAATGCAACGTGGCTTTCACCCTAGGAAATAAGCTGTCAGTATTCTCAGCTATGGTCACCTTTCTTCAGCTGAAGACATCTGAGGGGATGACCAACAAATCATTCGATGCGATGTTGGCTGCTTTTGGCAAATCTTTCCCAGATCCATCTGAGCTGCCACACACCTACAGTAAAATGAAGAATTTCCTTCGTGTAGTTGGAATTGGATATGATATGATCCATGTTTGTAAGAATAATTGTGTTCCATTCCGGGAGGATTATGCCAACTTAAGTGAATGGGCGAAATGCAAATCATCAAGATGGAAAGATGGTGATTGTGTGAAGAGGATTCCTTGTAATGTTCTGAGACATTTTCCAATTATACTAAGATTGCCGAGGTTATTTCATGATACTGAAACAAGAGAGGATGTACTGTGGCATTCTAGGAACTAGGAGTACAGAGATCAAAATGTAATGAGCCATCCATCTCATGGTAGTGAGTGGAAAAGCTTCAATCATAAACACAAGAAGTTTGCTGCTGACCCGAGAAACATTAGACTTGGCTTAGCTTCAGATGGATTTAACCCATTTGGCCACCAGAGCGCCACATATAGCATGTGGCCAGTGCTTGTTATCCCTTACAACATGCCTCCAAATGTCTGCACCAAAGAATCAAACTACATGATGGCCTTGCTCATCCCAGGTCCAAAAAGTCCTGGAAAGGGTTTTGATTTATTCATGGAGCCTCTTGTGGAGGAACTTCAACAACTATGAAGGGGTGTTCTCACTCGAGACCTATATAGCAGCCCACCAGCTGAATTCTTTCTGCGTTTTGTTATAATTTGGTGCATCCATGATTATCCGGCTTTGGGCACTATGTCAGGGCGAATGACACAAGGTTACAATGCATGTGTTCGCTGTGACAGGAATCCGCTATCATCCGCAATACTTAGCAAGATCTATTACATTGGACACCGTTGTTTCCTTGCCAAGGACAAGCCGCATCCTAGAAAATACTGAAGACATGTGTTCAATGTGAATCATGAAAACTGTGATGCGCCAAAGGGGCTCACCGCTGATTAGTTGCAAGTGGAATTAGAGAAGGTCAGGCATATTACACCAGGAAACCATCCTTATAATGGTAGCAGGAAAAGTAAGCATGGCAGGGCAGAAGAGAGATTACTGTTTACCCGCAGGTCCACTTTGTGGGACTTGGTGTATTGGAAAGATTTGGATCTGCAGCATAATCTTGTTGTGATGCACATTGAGAAAAATATATGTGGCAGAATTATCGGCACACTTCTTAATATTGAAGGCAAGACAAAAGATACCTTAAAATCTAGGATTAATTTGACACACTTGGGTATCAGACAGGATTTGCAGGTGCAAGATGAAGGTAAACCACAGGATATGGCACCAGCTGTGTACATCTTGGACAAGGTAAAAAGAAAAGAATTCTGCGAGGTCCTGTCACGTGTGAGATTCCCACATGGATTTGCTTCCAACCCTGAAAGGAGAGTCAGTGCAGATGGAAACAAGGTACAAGGGTTGAAAACTCATGACTGCCACATCCTACTTCAAAGGGTTTTACCTGTTATCCTTAGAGTATGGGGCCGCCCTGACTTATACAGAGCAGTTGCAGAGTTGGGACAATTCTTCAGGGAACTCTGCAGTAGAAATATCAGGATAGATGCTTTGGAGCGTCTTAGAGAGAAGATACCAACTATCATATGCGACCTTGAGAAGATATATCCTCCAGCCTTCTTTGATGTGATGGTGCATTTGGCTGTTCATCTACCTGATGAGGCACTACTTAGAGGTCCAGTACAGTATGGCTCGATGTACCCTATTGAAAGGCAGCTAGGCACTTTCAAGGGCTATGTTAGGAACAGAACTAGACCCGAGAGTTCCATTGCAGAGGCCTACATTGCTACAGAAGTGCTGACATTCTGCTCAAAATACATTGAAATAGCTGATCAGCTCAGCGAAGAGGTGGGTAAAGACAATCCCGGGCTCAATGTTTTTGATTATTCTGTTCGAGTTACAGGGAAGAGTCGACAAGAGGACAAACCTAAAGATTTGGACAAAATGGTTTGGTATGTATTGAATAACTATCCTGAGATACTACCTTATATCAAGTAAGTGCTAAGTACTGCAGCTTATACATCGTAATCTACTAAACTTGTAGCACATTCTTATATATTTAGATGTTTGACGCGATCACTATGTTGTGCAGCATCTACAAAAAGGAGTTACTACCGCAAAATCCAAGAAACATTGACAAACTGGTTATGGCAGGATTTGCAAAATGGTTCAAGAGCGATGTATGCTTTTGAACTGCACTGTCAGTTTTTTTAATATATAGAGTACATAAGATGATCCGCGTGTCTATTTTCTAACCATAGGTTAAGAAGATGTAGGAGCATGGGCACGTAGTTGATGATGCCCTTTACTCACTAGCAATGGGTCTTGATACTCAGGTAAGACATTATGAATCTTGCGTTGTTGGAGATGTGCGCTACAACACCGTTGCGCACGACAAAGGCAGGAAGACACAAAACAATGCCATCATGAGAACGGATACGTACGACAAAGAGACAACTGAAATGTATGCTAACATAATAGAGATTGTTCAGTTGCAGTATATCTCCAGTTTCGAGGATCATCAGTGTGTGGTTCTGTTGTGCTATCGTTGGTATAACCTGTTTTCTTGGATTGCAAAACCCAGAGCTGATGATTATTTCAAATGCATCAATGTCAAGGCGGCATACCAGACCAACGAGCCTTTTATTTTGGCAAATCAAGCAACACAGATATTTTTCTTGGAAGACACATTTGCACGTAGCGATGACTAGAGAGTATTGCAAAGGTTTGACCAGAGGAATTCGTTTAATGAAGTTGCACAACAAGATGATGCTTACACTGCTCCTAGTGTACAAGATAACTCACATGTTCCCAATATCTTTGAGAACCATCGTGTCAATGACGCCGGCCAAAAGATTGTCTGTCGTTCTATGGACATACAAGAGTTGATCAAGAAGAAGCCAATGTTCGAGGACGTTGAGGATGAAGAAGAAGATGACACCGTGGGGAATTATGATTCAGACTGATACACATGGCAAAGATGTTGATGCTAATGCTGCGGATGATGATTAGATTGCTTTTGTCGTATTTGCCTGTCAGAAGACGTTTTTTATCTACTATGTGAAATTGTGTTTGCTATGACAACTGAAACCTGATGAACGTGTTGTTTAGTATTTTGTTGTGAGAACATCACTTGTTATGTATGCTGATTTGTGTTTGGTGATTATATGACGAGTAAAAAATGATGACATTGTTGTTTAGTTGTACTCATATTTGGCTGTGAAACTTGAATTTGATGACATAGTTTGTTGTTGGACTGCAATTTGCTCGACGTCTTCGAATGAGAACAAAGCTGACCAGATAGGGCCTCTGCTAATTTATTTATTTATTACCAAAAGGGCCTCTGCTATTTATTTATTTATAAGCTAAAGGGGATACCCCCTGATTTCCGTTAATAGAAATCATTAGATGTTTACAACACTATGCCCAGCCTGCTACACAGGTTTCATTCATTACTAGTTTCAGCAAAGTGCTCATGTCATAGCCACTAAATACATCACGAGTGCTACATACACTGCAAATAAAGAGACAATCATCCTACAGAGCACATCGATTTTGCCCATTATGTTCACAAGCTCTTTCATCTCCTCATTGTTTTCAAGGTCGTTCAACAGCTGTTGCTTGGCCATGATCAAAGGAACTGCATCTTTAACCTTTTGCTCTGCATCTTCCTCTTATGTCGTTCCTTCAGTTACTTGTCCAACACCCTTACCTGTTGGTATTGGGATTCCTCAGCTAACCAAATAATCAGCATAGTTGCATTCCCCCACATCAGAAACTTCCCGGAAATACAAATCACATGAATCTTCCCTTTTCTGCACGAATCAAATTGGAAGATCATCAACCAAACTATTAAAAAAATCAGCAACTGAAAGCAGCAGAACAACACTTAAACATATTATTACCCCATGATTTGGGCATTTGTAGAAGACTCGACCAGGATTGAGGATTGTGGTTGAGATGCGATGGATGACTCTGTGTGATTTGCAGCAGTGGCACCACACCAATAGGAGCGGGTTGTGATGAGCAACTGGCTGCGGTGCGTGTGCCGGCGGGGGTGTGATGAGACCCACAGGTGATGGTACGGGTGGCGACTTGGCGCATATCTGGTTGTTGCCCGCTGAAGAGCAGGTGGACGAGCAACCAGCGGACATGGTTGTTGCGGCCAGAGCTTCTGATGGTTGGCAGAGTAAGTAGAGAAGAGGAGAAGCGAATGTTGGATATGTCAGTTTCATTACTTGAAGGGTAGCATAGCACCATATATAGTCATAGTCTAGGTTTGGATTCGAACCAGCTACAGGAGCACGTCTCTTTTTTCTAAAACTCAGCAATGTCTCTTTACTGGTACACTAGCTTGTTATGGACGCCTTCTCAAGTCTTTGATTTTCTTTCTTTTTTTTGTGAGGAAGGAAGGAGGACAAAAATTGAGAGTTCCTGGGACTCGAACCCAAGACCTCTCGGTTGAAAACCAAGGGTGCTAGTCACTTATGTGGCGAACGTTCCCTGGGAGGAGGACAGTAGACGAACGCATTTTCCTCGCAGTTTTAGTTGCGACACAAGATCGAACATTCGCAGTTCCGGGAATGTTATCAGGCAAACGAGCCATTTTTTCTTTTCTTCCTATATACTCCCTCCGTCTGGAAATACTTGTCAGTGGAATGGATGTATCTAGACGTATTTTAGTTCTTGATACATCCATTTTTATGCATTTCTCTGACAAATATTTCCGGACGGAGGGAGTATTAAAAAGTATGCTACTTGGTGTCGGCTTAGTCAACAAACGATTGTGCCAACCTTGACTGTTGGATCGACATTTAATGTATGTCGTGTTTCTTCAGACCCTTCTTCCTCAAGCCGCCAAAGCCAAACCAGCACCAGTGGGACCACCTGCTCCCGCCTCCCACGGCTGGTTGTGCTGTCGCGCATGCATCGTGGCCATATCGCACCCTAAAACTCTGTGCATCTTCCCCGGCTCCTGTTTGTTCCCATCCGAGGCCTCACCATAGTCCTCCGCCTTGGTTCGCTCGCCGCGGCGCCGCCCTCAGGTGTTGTCAACATGGTCAACAGCCGAGAGGAATAAGGAGATGAATGTACATGGTGAGGATGACGGTAGGGACCTGGCAGCGCGCACAGTAATTTTGTTTTTTCGGGACGGAGAAGGGTATCAACTGGGTTGTGTAGGAGTTGTGGCCCGTCTAGCTGAGGCTTTTATTTCATATGTTTAGCACATGACCAGCCCAGTTTGTTTTTTCCTTTCTCAAAATGGCTAGCCAGCTATTTTGTCTTTTGCAGAATAACCAACGTAGGCCTACTTGCTTTTCTACGCCCTGCTAGGCCGGAAATCTTTAAAGACGAGGAGGGATGCATTTTGCCCAAAAAAATGGGCTATAAGTAATAAGAAATGGGCTATATGTAATAATAAATGGGTTGTAAAATGAAAAAATACAGCAAACAGGGAATTAGTTCCAAAATACTTTTTTCTTTCAGATTTTGATATTTTAAATTTCATTGTTTTTGTGCGGGTAAAATTTCTTTGAATTTAAATTATGGTATATTTAGTTTTAAAATTAATTTGAATCTGGCTAGAAATTTCGGGTTGTATGTTGTTTGGGACATATTTGGAGGCTGACTTGTGGGTCTACTAGGTTGCCGTGTACGAAAGGCTTTCTCAAATTAGTCCACAAACGATTCTAGCAGCAGTGACCGTTGGATGTTAATCCAACGGCTGTGCTCCTTCTTCAATATCTGATCTTCTTGCTCCAGCCGCCCAAACCAACGCCGGTGGGACTGCCTGCTCCTGCCTCCTGTGGCCGGCTGTACTGCCGCACATGCCTCACGACCCCACCCCAATCCATTGCTTGCCAGGCCATTCCTCTGCTCACCCACACCTCCTGTTATTTTCCGGCGACGGCAGCCAGACCAGTAAACCCTCGTACTCCCCATCGCATGGGCAACCATTGCCGAGTCTTCCCTGGCTCTGTGCTGTTCCCTTCCGAGGCCTCGCCGTCGTCCACCACCATGGTGCTCTTGGCGCGGCCTGGTCAACATGGTCAACGAACGACATCCATCGGACGTGGACTGTACGTGGAGAGGCTGACAGCTGGTCCATGGCCGCACACAAGGAAATGCCTCCTTATTACGCACAAAATAATGATTCCTCCACCTGACATCTGGGACCCACTGATAACCCACAAGTGTAGGGGGTCGCAACAGCTTTCGAGGGTAAAGTATTCAACCCAAATTTATTGATTCGACACAAGGGGAGCCAAAGAATATTCTTGAGTATTAGCAGTTGAGTTGTCAATTCAACCACACCTGGATAACTTAGTATCTGCAGCAAAGTATTTAGTAGCAAAGTAATATGATAATAAAGGTGACGGTAGAAAAGTAATGTTTTTGGGTTTTGTAGTGATTGTAACAATAGCAACGGAAAAGTAAATAAGTGAATCACAAGATGTGAAAAGATCATAGGCAATGGATCATTGATGGATAATTATGTCGGATGCGATTCCTCATGTAATAGTTATAACATAGGGTGACACAGAACTAGCTCCAATTCATCAATGTAATGTAGGCATGTATTCTGTTAATAGTCAGACGTGCTTATGGAAAAGAACTTGCATGACATCTTTTATCCTAACCTCCCATGGCAGCGGGGTCCAAGCAGAAACTAAGAGATATTAAGGCCTCCTTTTAGTAGAGAACTGGAACAAAGCATTAACACATAGTGAATACATGAACTCCTCAAACTACGGTCATCACCAAGAAGTATCCCGATTATTGTCACTTCGGGGTTGTCGGATCATAACACATAATAGGTGACTATAGACTTGCAAGATAGGATCAAGAACACACATATATTCATGAAAACATAATAGGTTCAGATCTAAAATCATGGCACTCGGGCCCTAGTGACAAGCATTAAGCATAGCAAAGTCATAGCAATATCAATCTCAGAACATAGTGGATACTAGGGATCAAACCCTATCAAAACTAACTTGATTACATGGTAAATCTCATCCAACCCATCACCGTCCAGCAAGCCTATGATGGAATTACTCACGCACGGCGGTGAGCATCGTGAAATTGGTGATGGAGGATGGTTGATGATGATGACAGCGACGAATCCCCCTCTCCGGAGCCCCGAACGGACTCCAGATCATCCCTCCCGAGAGAGATTAGGGCTTGGCGGCGGCTCCATATCGTAAAACGGGATGAAACTTTCTCTTTGATTTTTTTCTCCGAAAGACGGAATAAATAGAGTTGGACTTGAGGTCGGCGGAGCCTCAAGGGGCCGACGAGACAGGGGGGCGTGCCCCCCAGCCTCGTGGAAGGGTGTGGGCCCCTGGATTGATTCTTTCTCCAGTATTTTTTATATTTTCCAAAAAGTGCCTCCGAGGATTTTCAGGACATTCCGAGAACTTTTGTTTTCTACACATGAAACCTCATCATAGCAGTTCTGCTGAAAACAGCGTCAGTCCGGGTTAGTTTCATTCAAATCATGCAAGTTAGAGTCCAAAACAGGGGCAAAAGTGTTTGGAAAAGTAGATATGTTGGAGACGTATCAACTCCCCCAAGCTTAAACCTTTGCTTGTCCTCAAGAAATTCAGTTGATAAACTGAAAGTGATAAAGAAAAACTTTTACAAACTCCGTTCGCTCTTGTTGTTGTAAACATGCAAAGCCATCATTAAGGTTTCAGCAATATTATGAACTAACCATACTCACAATAACACCTCGGTCTCACAATTACTCATATCAATGGCATAATCAGCTAGCGAGCGATAATAATAAACCTCGGATGACAACACTTTCTCAAAACAACCATAACATGATACAACAAAATGGTATCTCGCTAGCCCTTTCTGAGACCGCAAAACATAAATGCAGAGCACCTTTAAAGATCAAGAACTGACTAAACATTGTAATTCATGGTAAAAGAGATCCAGTCAAGTCATACCCAATATAAACTAAGAATAATGAATGCAAATGACAGTGTGCTCTCCAGCAGGTGCTTTTTAATAAGAAGGGTGATGACTCAACATAAAAGTAAATAGATAGGCCCTTCGCAGAGGGAAGCAGGGATTTGTAGAGGTGCCAGAGCTCGATTTTAAAATAGAGATTGAATAACATTTTGGGCGGCATACTTTTGCTGTCAACGCAACAACTATGAGATGGTTGTATCTTCCATACTACATGCATTATAGGCAGTTCCCAAACAGAATGGTAAAGGTTTATACAACCCCAACCACCAACAAGCATCAATCCATGGCTTGCTCGAAACAACGAGTGCCTCCAACTAACAACAGCCCTGGGGGAGTTTTGTTTATTTATTTTGATTTTCTTTGATCTTTTTGGATCATGGGACTGGGCATCTCGGTTACCGGCCCTTTCTCATGAATGAGGAGCGTAGTCCACTCCTCTTGAGAATAACCCACCTAGCATGGAAGATATAGGCAGTCCTAGTTGTAACATGAGCTGCTCGAGCATACAAAACAGAATTTCATTTGAAGGTTTGGAGTTTGGCACATACAAATTTACTTGGAACAACAGGTAGATACCGCATATAGGAAGGTATGGTGGACTCATATGGAACAACTTTGGGGTTTAAGGAGTATGAATGCACAAGCAGTATTCCCGCTTAGTACAGGTGAAGGCTAGCAAAAGACTGGGAAGCGACCAACTAAGAGAGCAACAACATTCATGAACATGCACTAAAATTAATTCACACCGAGTACAAGCATGAGTAGGATATAATCTACCATGAACATAAATATCATGAAGGCTATGTTGATTTGTTTCAACTACATGCGTGAACATGTACCAAGTCGAGTCACTCAATTCATTCAAAGGAGGATACCATCCCATCATACCACATCATATTCATTCTAATAGCATGTTGGCACGCAAGGTAAACCATTATAACTCATAGCTAATCAAGCATGGCACAAGCAACTATAATCTCTAAATGTCATTGCAAATATGTTTCCTTCATAATAAGCTGAATCAAAAACAATGAACTCATCATATTTACAAAAACAAGAGAGGTCGAGTTCATACCAGCTTTTCTCATCTCAATAAGTCCATCATATATCGTCATTATTGCCTTTCACTTGCACGACCGAATGATGTGTATAATAATAATAGTGCACATGCATTGGACTAAGCTGGAATCTGCAAGCATTCAACTCAAGAGAGAAGACAAAGTAATATGGGCTCTAAGTTAAATAAACAATCATGCATACGAGAGCCACTAAGCATTTTCAATATGGTCTTCTCGACCCCCAAAGAAAAGAAAAGAAAACTATTTACACGGGAAAGCTCCCAACAAGCAAAAAGAAGAACGAGAAATCTTTTTGGGTTTTCATTTTAATTCTTCTACAAGCATGGAAATTAAACTAACTAATTTTTTGGTTTTTCTTAAGGTTTATCAAACACACAAGAAGAAACTAGAAAAAGAGATTTAAACTAACATGGATAATACAATGAAAGAGCATGAGCACCGACGACTAGTGTGTGAACATGAATGTAAAGTCGGTGGGAAATACATACTCCCCCAAGCTTAGGCTTTGGGCCTAAGTTGGTCTAATGCCAAGGATAGCCTGGCTGATATCCATAGTTGTAACCGGGGTCGTACTGAGATGCAGCGGCAAATGCCTCCTGAGCTGCAGCATGTTGGCGAGCCGCCTCCGGTCTCCCCTCGTGTTCAACGGCTTCCTCCCTGGTAACAACATATCTTCCTTTTGCCTGATAACCAAAAAGGAGAGGAGCAGGAAGAGTAGCATGGACGACGTTGCATCTGTTATAGATTAGTCGATAATGGAGGAATTGTTCATTTCTCCTAAGAAAATGATGGTTGACCATAGCGTCATAATCTAAATAAGCAGGAGGTATCATCACATCCCCCTCTCATGGAGCTATACCAAGATAATTAGCCACACGGGTTGCATAAATTCCTCCAAATAAATCCCCAGCTCTACCATTATTCTGCAACCTACGTGCAACTATTGCCCCCAAGTTATAACATTTATAACCTAACACAGCACTCTTGAGGACACAAAGATCAGGAACACACATATGACATGCTTCATCTTTACCGTTAATGCATCTACCAATGAAGAGAGCGAAATAATGTATAGCAGGAAAATGAATGCTCCCTATGGTAGCTTGTGCTATGTCCCTGGATTCTCCCACAGTAATACTAGCAAGGAAATCTCTAAATTCAGATTTGTGAGGATCATTAATATTACCCCATTGCGGAAGTTCGCAAGCAGTTGTAAAATCCTCTCAGTCCATGGTGTAAGATGTATCACAAATATCAAATAGGACACTAGGAGAATTACGCGTATAGTTATATTTAAACCTCCATACAAAGGAATCAGTCAATTGATAATGCTGAGGACACTATCTTGTAAGAAGTCCTCCAGCTCGGCATTACGCACATACGCGTCAAATTCCTCCTTAAAACCTGCTTCGACCATAAAATCATTGGATGGTCACTCACAAGCTCATACAGCCGCATCCCTCGGTAATTCAACATCTTGCTCACGCATAGCAATCCTGGGCCCTTTCTTGACCGAGGAACCACCTTGGTACATTCTCCTAGACATAATTCTTTTTTTGAAAAATTTCTGAAATTTTAGTAACTTCAAAATAAAAGTGAATAAAACTTAACAAGAATGGTAGCAACTACTCCTATAAGTGCCTAGAGCCTATATCATGCATTAGAATTGCTTGGGACCTCATAAATTTAACATGCAAGCTCAAGAACATGGTCACCTATGCAGCAAAAATTTGCAATGAATAAATCACTAGAACAAAAACTATTTGGACCAATGGAGGAGTCACATACCAAGCAACAATCTCCCAAAGTAGTTTTGTGAATGGAGCTTTGAGCAAGGAGATCGAAAATCGCAGAAAAATGAGCTAGAACTCGTGCTTGAGTTGGATGAGGATTTTTTTGGGTAGAAGATGAAGTGTGTGGGTGCTGGCATAAGTGGAGGGGGCCACCAGGGGCCCACGAGACAGGGGGGCGCCCAGGTGGAGTGGGCGCGCCCTCCACTCTCATGGCCTGGTGCTTGCCCCTCCTACAGTGATTTCAGTTCCTAAAATCCTCAAATATTCCATAAAAATGATACTAAATTTGCAGGGCATTTGGAGCACTTTTATTTTTGGGATATTTTTTATTGCACGGATAATTCAGAAAACAGACGGATAATAATATTTTTGATTTATTTATTCTAAATAACAGGAAGTAAAAAGAGGGTACAGAAGGTTGTGCCTTCTAGTTTCATCCATCTCATGATCATCAAAATGAATCCACTAACAAGGTTGATCAAGTCTTGTTAACAAACTCATTCCAAATAACACGGAACCGGAGAAATTTCGAATAACACTAAATTACCTCAATGGGGATATGAAAATCCCCCACAATAAGAATATCATATTTTTTCTTGACAGTAGGGAGAGGAAATTCAAAACCTCCAATAATAATAGTTGGAACTTTTCCAATTGAATTGATACTATGAACTTGAGATTGTTTCCTCGGAAAGTGTACCGTATGCTCATTACCACTAACATGAAAAGTGACATTGCCTTTATTGCAATAAATAACAGCCCCTATAGTGTTCAAAAAAGGTCTACCAAGGATAATCCACATACTATCGTCCTCGGGAATATCAAGAACAACAAAGTCCGTTAAGATAGTGACATTTGCAACTACAACAGGCACATCCTCACAAATACCGACAGGTATGGCAGTTGATTTATCAACCATTTGCAAAGATATTTCAGTAGGTGTCAACTTATTCAATTCAAGTCTATGATATAAAGAGAGATGCATAACACTAACACCGGCTCCAAGATCACAAAAAGCAGTTCTAACATAGTTTCTTTTAATGGAGCATGGTATAGTTGGCATCCCCGGATCTCCAAGTTTCTTTGGTATTCCACCCTTAAAAGTCTAATTAGCAAGCATGGTGGAAATTTCAGCTTTCGGTATCTTTCTTTTATTTGTAATGATATCCTTCATATACTTAGCATAAGGATTTACTTTAAGCATATCAGTTAAGCGCATACGTAACAAGATAGGTCTAATCATTTCAGCAAAGCGCTCAAAATCCTCATCATATTTTGTCTTGGATGGTTTAGGAGGAAAGGGCGTGGCTTTCTGAACCCATGGTTCTCTTTCTCTACTGTGCTTCCTAGCAACAAAATCTCTCTTATCATAACATTGATTCTTTGATTGTGGGTTATCAAGATCAACAGCAGGTTCAATCTCTACTTCATTATTTTTGCTAGGTTGAGCATCGACATGAACATTATCATTAACATTATCACTAGGTTCATGTTCATCACCTAATTGTGTTTCAGCATCAGAAATAGAAATATCATTGGGATTCTCAGGTGTGTCTACAACAGGTTCACTAGAAGCATCCAAAGTCCTATCGTCTTTCTTTTTCTTCTTTTTGGAAGAACTAGGTGCTTCTGAATTATTTCTCTGAGAATCTTGCTCGATTCTCTTAGGGTGGCCTTCAGGATACAAAGGTTCCTGAGTCAATCTACCAGTTCTAGTAGGCACTCTAACAGCAAAGTCATTCTTATTATTTAATTCATCAAGAAAATAATTTCGAGCTTTAAGTACTTGCTCAGCTTGAGTAGCAACCATAGACGCATATTTGCTAATGAGTTTAAGTTCACCTTTAACTCTAGCCATATTATCACTCACGCGTCCTATCTCGAAAGCATTATTCTTTAACTCTCTACCAATATAAGTATTAAAACTTTCTTGTCTAGCCATAAAGTCATCAAATTCATCTAAGCACGGGCTATGAAATTTAGTAGAGGGGATTTCAACTTTATCATATCTATAGAGAGAATTTACCTTTACTACCTATGTCGGGTTATCAAGACAATGTGATTCTTCGACAGACGATATATTAAGACCATGTATTTTTTTCAATAGGTGGTAAATTCTTAACATCTTCAGCTTTAATACCTTTTTCTTTCATTGATTTCTTTGCTTCTTGCATATCTTCAGGACTGAGAAATAAAACACCTCTCTTCTTCGGAGTGGGTTTAGGAATAGGCTCAAGAGTTGGCTCAATTGGTTCAGGAATTGCCTCAGGGATTGGCTCAGGAAGAGTCCAATTATTTTCATTAGTCAACATATTATTCAATAGTAATTCATCTTCGTCGACTGTTCTTTCCCTGAAAACACAATCATCACAACTATCCAAGTAGTCCTTGGAAGCATCGGTTAGTCCATTATAAAAGATATCAAGTATTTCATTTTTCTTGAGAGGATGATGAGGCAAAGCATTTAGTAATCGGAGAAGCCTCCCCCAAGCTTGTGGGAGACTCTCTTCTTTGATTTGCACAAAATTATATATTTCCCGCAAGGCAGCTTGTTTCTTATGAGCAGGGAAATATTTAGCAGAGAAGTAATAAATCATATCCTGGGGACTACGCACACAACCAGGAGCAAGAGAATTATACCAAGTCTTAGCATCACCCTTTAATGAGAACGGAAATATCTTAAGGATATAAAAATAGCGAGATTTATCATCATGAGTAAACAGGGTAGCTATATCATTCAACTTGGTAAGATGTGTCGCAACACTTTCAGATTCAAGGCCATAAAAAGGATCGGATTCTACCAAAGTAATAATTTCAGGATCAACAGAGAATTCATAATCCTTATCAGTAACACAAATAGGTGAAGTAGCAAAAGCAGGGTCAGGTTTCATTCCAGCATTAAGAGACTACTGCTTCTATTTAGCCAATAATTTCTTAAGATCATATCTATCATTGCAAGCAAAGATAGCTCTAGCAGCTTCTTCATTCATAACATAACCCTCAGGAACAACAGGCAACTCATAATCATTCGGAGAACCTTCATCATCACTATCATCAATAATAGCATCTTCAATAATTTCATTCTCTCTTGCCCTAGCAAGTTGTTCATCAAGAAGTTCACCTAATGGCAAAGTAGTATCACGCACAGAAGTAGTTTCATCATAAGTATCGTGCATAGCAGAAGGGCATCATCAATACCATCCGACATGTCAGAATTCATAGCAGTAGCAGGTTTAGGTGTCGCAAACTTACTCATAACAGAAGGAGAATCTAGTGCAGAGCTAGAAGGCAGTTCCTTACCTGCCCTCGTAGTTGAGGGATAGATCTTGGTTTTAGCGTCTTTCAAGTTCTTCATAGTGATCAACAGATATAAATCCCAAGTGACTCAGAGAATAGATCTATGCTCCCCGGCAACGGCGCCAGAAATTAGTCTTGATAACCCACAAGTGTAGGGGATCGCAACAACTTTCGAGGGTAAAGTATTCAACCCAAATTTATTGATTCGACACAAGGGGAGCCAAAGAATATTCTTGAGTATTAGCAGTTGAGTTGTCAATTCAACAACACCTGGACAACTTAGTATCTGCAGCAAAGTATTTAGTAGCAAAGTAATATGATAATAAAGCTGAAGGTACCAAAAGAAATGTTTTTGGGTTTTGTAGTGATTGTAACAATAGCAACGGAAAAGTAAATAAGCAAAGTACAAGATGTGAAAAGCTCATAGGAAATGGATCATTGATGGATAATTATGTCGGATGCGATTCCTCATGTAATAGTTATAACATAGGGTGACACAGAACTAGCTCCAATTCATCAATGTAATGTAGGCATGTATTCCGTAATGTAGGCATGACATCTTTTGTCCTACCCTCCCGTGGCAGCGGGGTCCTAGCAGAAACTAAGGGATATTAAGGCCTCCTTTTAATAGAGAACCGAAACAAAGCATTAACACATAGTGAATACATGAACTCCTCAAACTACAGTCATCACCGAGAAGTATCCCGATTATTGTCACTTCGGGGTTGTCGGATCATAACACATAATAGGTGACTATAGACTTGCAAGATAGGATCAAGAACACACATATATTCATGAAAACATAATAGGTTCAGATCTGAAATCATGGCACTCGGGCCCTAGTGACAAGCATTAAGCATAGCAAAGTCATAGCAACATCAATCACAAAACATAGTGGATACTAGGGATCAAACCCTAACAAAACTAACTTGATTACATGGTAAATCTCATCCAACCCATCACCGTCCAGCAAGCCTATGATGGAATTACTCACGCACGGCGGTGAGCATCATGAAAATGGTGATGGAGGATGGTTGATGATGACGACGGCAACGAATCCCCCTCTCCGGAGCCCCGAACGGACTCCAGATCAGCACTCCCGAGAGAGATTAGGGCTTGGCGGCGGCTCCGTATCATAAAACGCGATGAAACTTTCTCTTTGATTTTTTTCTCCGCGAGACGGAATAAATAGAGTTGGAGTTGAGGTCCATGGAGCCTCAGGGGGCCCACGAGACAGGGGGGCGCGCCCCCCACCCTCATGGACAGGGTGTGGGGCCCCTGGTCTTGATTCTTTCTCCAGTATTTTTTATATTTTCCAAAAAGTGCCTCCGAGGATTTTCAGGACATTCCGAGAACTTTTGTTTTCTACACATGAAACAACATCATAGCAGTTCTGCTGAAAACAGCGTCACTCCGAGTTAGTTTCATTCAAATCATGCAAGTTAGAGTCCAAAACAAGGGCAAAAGTGTTTGGAAAAGTAGATACGTTGGAGATGTATCACCCATTGGAAGGGCCTCTGTATTTTGCGAAAAAAGTGCCCCCCACTGACAGGTCAGACCCACCAGCTATATCTTCGCACGCAAGGAGGTGCCTCCTTATTACGCACAAAAAAAATGAATACTCACCTGTTAGCTAGAACCCAGCATAGTGGGAGGCTGACTTGTGGGCCAGCCAAGTTGACGGGGACGGAGGGCTTTGTCAACTTCATCAATATGAACGATTCTAGCTCCAGTTACCGTACAATGTTCATCCATCGGCCGTAGTGCTTCTTCAACCTCTGGTCTTCTTGCTCCAGCCGCCCAAGCGAGCGCCGGTCGTGCCGCGTGCTCCTGCCTCCCATGGCCGGCCGTGATGCCGTAGAGGCCTCACCTCCCCCTACTACTCCCACCGCTGGCCAGGCCATCCCTCTACTCACCCACACCCCCTGTTATTCTGATTATTTCGGTGGCGACGGCAGCCTCATACCAAAGCCGAACCAGTGAACCCTCGTACTCCTCTCTGCATGGGCATCCACTGTCGCGTCTTCCCCGGCTCTGCGTCTTCCCCTTCCTAGGCCTCACCGTCGTCCACTGCCCTGATGCTCTCGGTGCGGCGTGGTCAACGTGGTCAAGGAACGACTTCCATCGAAAGAGCACTGTACGTGGAGAGGCTGACTGCTGGGTCCATGGCCGCAGCAAGGAAGTGCCTCCTTATTACGTGGAAAATAATGATTCCTCCACCTGACAGCAGGGACCCACCGGACGGGCAACCGTATTTCACACAAAAAAAGTTTCCCCCCAACTACTGGGACCCACCAGCTACATCTTCGCATGCAAGAAAGTGCGTCCGTGCAAAAAACGATTCGCCCCCCTGACTGCTGGGACCCACCACCTACATCTTTGCATGCAAGGAAGTGCCTGACAAACGGGACCCACCTGGTCGAAGCGTACGTAGCATTTTCATTCTGGTCGTGAACGTATACGTACATACTGGTCATCATAGAGGCGCGCACGTGTCGTAGTAGAGGAGCGCACATAGCATATACATGTATGTACAACGGCCAGGGTGCAAGAAAGTAAATGCGGCCACTTACGTACATACGGGCAGGGTCTCGAATGCCTACTCGCGCATACATACGGCCAGGGCTCGTGTACATGGCTGGGTCGGAACGGAGAAACTGCATCGTCATCGTGTTCATGGGGAGCCAACCGGCTGGGTCAGAACGGAATGCGTCGTCGTGTTCATCGGGAGGGCTTGGACGGAACAGCCGATGGAAACGAGGCCTAGCGTACCGCAGAACGGAGGAAACGGCCTTGTGTTCGGCCGGCCACAGTCGAAGCGGGATCCTATTCATCGGGAGGGGTCTGGCGTACCGCAAAATGGAGGAAACGAACTTCTGTTGGACCTCCTACAGTCGAAACGGGGTCCAGTTGATCGGGAGGGGTGTGGTGTACCGCAAAACGGAGGAAACGGACTTGTGTTGGAGCGCTACGGTTGAAACGGGGGTCCAGTTCATCGGGAGGGGTGTGGCGTACCACAAAACGGGACTCCATGGGATACTGTTCATCTCCACCGTCGACCTCCTCCAGCCTCCACGGGCTACTGTTCAAATACCGTCGACCTCCTCCAATCTCCACTTGCGACTGTTCATCCACGGGATCATGTTCATCTAGCCTCCACCGCGTGCTACTCCACCTGCTACTGTTCAACCAGCCCTCTCCACGGGGTCCTGTCCAACCACCCCTTCGCAGGCTACTGTTCATCCAGCCCTCCACCGGCTACAGTTCAACCAGCCCTCCACGGGGTCGTCCTGTTCATCCAGTCCTCCATGGGGTCCTGTTCATCCAGCCCCAACCGGCTCGATCGGGATCCTGTTCATCCAGAGGCAACACCAGGGGGTCCTGTTTATCCACCCCCACCGGGAACTGTTCATCCAACCCCCCCCCCAACAATGCTCATTGTTCATCAACGGAAGGAGGCAGCAGGGTTCGATCGGCTTCAGTTAGCAGCAGTAGCAAAGGAATCACTCGGGTTCAGTAACGGAGCTAGTGCAATCACTCGGGTTCAGTTGGAGCCCAACGCCTCGCTCGGGTTCAGTTAGAACCCAACGCCTGATACACACGCGCGTACGTGTATGAGAGAAACGCGCATCTCTCGGCCCCCGACCACCCACCATAACAGGGAACTCCCCAAAATTTTCCTCGCCCTCGCTTCTACCACGCTTTTTCTCCGTCATGGACGGCCGAAAGAATGTCATGCAGCTGCGTCTCCGGCCAGCCCAAGACGAAAAGCCGATTTTCTGTCATGATTATTTTTCATAGAAGTAGGATCCCACCACATCTATGATGATACTGGGTTTTGTCACAATTATCGTCATAGAAGTGTCATAAGTCTGACAGAAAAAAAATTCGTTCGGCCAAAAATGTCACGGATGTGTCTTTTTTTGTAGTGTCAACATTAGTCATAAAGAACTCACATACTTATTGCAAAAATCTACAAGTCATCAAAACAAAGTACTACACGCTTGCTCCTAGGGGAAGGGTTGGCAGGAGTTACCATCGCGTGATCCCGACCTCCACACATAAGGAAGGCAATCAATAAATAAATCATGCTCCAACTTCATCACATAAAGGTTCACCATACGTGCATGCTACAAGAATCACAAACTATATCACAAGTATTCCTCAAATTCATGATTACTCAACTGGCATGTCTCTAATATCACCATCCTCATATCTCAAAACAATCATCAAGCATCAAATTTCTCATAGTATTCAACGCACTTTATATGAAAGTTTTTATTATACCCATCTTGGATGCCCATCATATTAGGACTAGTTATAAAACCAAAGAAAATTACCATGCTTTCTAAAATACTCTCAAAATAATATAACTGAAGCATGAGAGATCAATAATTTCTATAAAATAAAACCACCACCGTGCTCTAAAAAAGATATAAGTGAAGCACTAGAGCAATATTGTCTAGCTCAAAAGATATAAGTGAAGCAAATAGAGTATTCTAATAAATTCTGATTCATGCGTGTCTCTCCAAAAGGTGTGTACAGCAAGGATGATTGTGGTAAACTAAAAAGAAAAGACTCAAATCATACAAGACGCTCCAAGCAAAACACATATCATGTGGTGAATAAAAATATAGCCTCAAGTAAAGTTACCGATAGACAAAGACGAAAGAGGGGATGGCTTCCGGGGCATCCCCAATCTTAGGATTTTGGTTGTCCTTGAATTTTACCTTGGGGTGCCTTGGGCATCCCCAAGCTTAGGCTCTTGCCACTCCTTATTCCAAAATCCACCAAAAACTTGAAAACTACACAACACAAAACTTCAACTCATAATCTCATGAGCTCCTTAGTATAAGAAAACAAACCACCACTTTAAGGTACTGTAATGAACTCATTCTTTATTTATATTGGTTTTAAATCTACTGTATTGTAACTTCTCTAAGGTTCATACCCCCGATACTACTCATAGATTCATCAAAATAAGCAAACAATACACGAAAAATAGAATCTGTCAAACACAAAATAGTCTGTAGCAATCTGTAACTTTCGAATACTTCTGTAACTCTAAAAATTCTGAAATAAATTTGTGGACGTGAGGAATTTGTCTATTCATCATCTGCAAAAAAATCAACCTAAAATCACTCTCCAGTAAAAAAAATGACAACTAATCTCGTGAACGCAGAAGTTTCTGTTTTTTATAGCAAGATCGCAAAGACTTCACCCAAGTCTTCCCAACGGTTCTACTTGGCACAAACACTAATTAAAACATAAAACAAATTATCATAGCAAGCAAAAACTAGCATATGCAAGGAAGCACAAACAAACAGTTGCAATCTCAACATAACAAGAGGTAATTTAGTAACATGAAAATTTCCACAACCATATTTTCCTCTCTCATAATAATTACATGTGGGATCATAAGCAAATTCAACAAAATAGCTATCACATAACATGTTCTCAACACGATCCACATGCATGCGAAGTTGACACTCTTTCAGAATAGTGGGATTAACATTAACTAAAGTCATGACCTCTCCAAACCCACTTTTATCAAAACTTCCGTAAGATTGAACATTCTCCAAATATGTGGGATCTAAGTTGACACTCTTCCAAACCCACTTTCAATATTATTGCAAACATTATTATCAATCTCATATTCATCATGGGGCTTAAATAAATTTTCAAGATCATAAGAAGAATCACCCCAATCATGGTCATTGCAACAAGTAGTGGTTATAGAAAATTAGCATCCCCAAGCTTAGGGTTTTGCATATCATCAACACAATTGACATCACTAGACTTTACAGTAAAATAATTACAATCATGCTTTTTATTCAAGGAGCTATCATGAATCTCTTCACATATTTCTTCATCACAATTTCCAGATTCATGAATTTCAAGCAAAACTTCATAAAGATAATCTAGTGCACAAAACTCACTAGCAATTGGTTCATCATAATTGGATCTCTTAAAAACATTAGCAAGTGGATGAGGATCCATAAACTTTTAGCAAGCGAAGATGCAAGCAAAAAGAAGGCACATGGTACACAAACGAACAAAACATCAAACGGAAGAGGGGTGAACAAAAGTCAAAGGTTTTCGAAAATCGTTTTAGAAGTGGGGCAGAGGAAAACGAGAGGCGGATGGCAAATAATGTAATGCGAGGGAGAAGATTTTATGATGGGTACTTGGTATAGCTTGACTTTGCTTAAATCTCCTCGGCAATGACGCCGGAAATTGGCAAGTTGACAGGAGATTAAATCTTGTCTTGACTTGGCGTGAATCTCCTCCCCGGCAATGGCGTCAGAAATCCTTCTTGCTATCTCTTGAGCATGTGTTGGTTTTACCATGAAGAGGAAAGGGTGATGCAACAAAGTAGCGTAAGTATTTCCCTCGGTTTTTGAGAACCAAGGTATCAATCCAGTAGGAGACAACGCACAAGTCACCTAGTACCTGCACAAACAATCAAGAACCTTGCAACCAACGCGATAAAAGGGTTGTCAATCCCTTCATGGTCACTCGCAAAAGTGAGATCTGGTAGAGATAGTAAAGTAAATATTTTTGGTATTTTTATTGTATAGATTGGAAAGTAAAGATTGCAAAATAGTAAACTAGATACGATGTAAATAAAAGAGATGTAATAAAATAGGAAAGAGACTTGGGGGCCATAGGTTTCACTAGTGGCTTCTCTCAAGATAGCATGTCTTATGGTGGGTGAACAAATTACTGTCGAGCAATTGATAGAAGAGCGCATAATTATGAAGATATTTGAGGCAATGGTAATGAATATAGGAATCACGTCCGTGTCAAGTAGACTGAAACGGTTCTGCATCTACTACTATTACTCCACACATCGACCGCTATCCAGCATGCATCTAGAGTATTAAGTTCATAAGAACGGAGTAACGCATTAAGCAAGATGACATGATGTAGAGGGATAAACTCAAGCAATATGATAAAAACCCCATCTTTTTATCCTCGATGGCAACAATACAATACGGGACTTGTTGCCCCTACTGCCACTGGGAAAGGACACCGCAAGATTGAACCCGAAGCTAAGCACTTCTCCCATTGCAAGAAAGATCAATCTAGTAGGCCAAACTAAACTGATAATTCGAAGAGACTTGCAAAGATATCAAATCATGCATATAGGAATTCAGAGAAGAACCAAATAATATTCATAGATTATCTTGTTCATAAATCCACAATTCATCGGATCTCGACAAACACACCGCAAAATAATTAAATCGAATAGATCTCCAAGAACATCGAGGAGAACTTTGTATTGAGAATAAAAGAGAGAGAAGAAACCATCTAGCTAATAACTATGGACCCGAAGGTCTATGGTAAATTACTCACGCTTCATCAAAGAGGCAATGGTGTTGATATAGAAGCCCTCCGTGATTGATTCCCCCTCTGGCAGATTGCCGGAAAAGGCCCCAAGATGGGATCTCATGGGTAATGAAGGTTGAGGGGGTGGAAAAGCGGTTTCGTCGCTCTCCCTGATGTTTCTAGGGCATAAGAGTATATATAGGCGAAAGTGTAGGACCTTGAAGTATGTCTTGAGGGGGGTGATTAGACTACTTGACCAATTAAAAACTTAACCTTTTCCCAATTTTAGAGTTTGGCAGATTTTAGCAATCTTTGGACAAGTCAAGCAATCATCACACAATTCAAGCAAGCATGCAAAGAGTATATGAGCAGCGGAAATTAAAGCATGCAACTTGCAAGAAAGTAATTGATGACAACATATAGATCAAAGCTTTGACAAATGATAATAAGATTGAAAAACATCGTCGCTTTGAGAAGTATGTGATAAGCAAGAGCTCCCCCTAAATTTGTGCATAGTTTAAGATTTTCTTTGGACTACAAATGCACAAGGAATTAGGCTCATGGGTTACTCTTCCATGTCACATACATCTTGGTGGAGCGCTCAAAAATAATAAAGATTGAATACATGCACTCATCACCAAGCAAAGTGAATGATCATAAAAGGATAGGTAAGATAACATCATTTAACAAGCATAAGTGTAGCTTATGATCAAACACATGATCATCAATGTCTCACAGGTAATAGCATAGTATCTCAAGCAATCAAAAGCAAACAAAGTTTAACCACCAAAGCAAGAGAGAACAAAAGCGACACTCTCTTTCTCGAAGCCTATGATCTATACTTTTTCTCCCCCTTTGGCAACAAGTTACCAAAAAGTTCATAGAAAATGCATAGTGCTAGATCGACTCTCAGGCTTGATCTTCAGGTGGTGGTGTAGAGATGGCTCCTCGGACGAATGCTTCAGTTGATGTGGAGGGAGCTGGAGGAGTTGGTGCTGGAGCTGGTTGTACTAGAGCTGTAGGAGCTCTAGCTGGTGCAGATGATGTGGCTCTACTGTCTGTCACAGGCACTGCAGCTGACCTCTGAGCTCTAGGCACTCTGGCAAATGCATCAGTTGTTGTCTTGCCCTTCCTCTCCTGCATGTCATCCTGAA
Source organism: Triticum dicoccoides (assembly GCF_002162155.2). Classification (NCBI taxonomy): domain Eukaryota; kingdom Viridiplantae; phylum Streptophyta; class Magnoliopsida; order Poales; family Poaceae; genus Triticum; species Triticum dicoccoides. The sequence goes on along the minus strand of NC_041389.1, from coordinate 436,978,043 downwards.
GCTGCTCCACAACTGACTGAATCTAAGTTACTTTGACATCTAGATCATAGAATTTTTGTTCCATGATCCTTTCCAGGCTCTCCTAATTTTGAGTTAGGGTTGCCAACCCCTTCTCAATCCTCAGTGTTGATGCTATCAAGTAACCAAGCTGCTCCTGCTTGTTCTTCAAAAAGTACTCAGATGCCTCCTCTTGAGTTGGCATCTTGGCAGCCTTCTCTTTCTTTGCTTTCTCCTTCTTCTCTTGAGCTTGCACTGATGATGGTTCACTCTCATTCATTACAACTTGATTATCCTCAAAGTCTGGATAGAGAGCAAAGTGTTCCTTATCCAACAAATATTTTCCTATGCCCATCTTTGAGTTAATCAACTCCTGAATCTGTGGGGCATACCCACAACTTCTCTTCTGGTCTGCTGCAGTCCTCTTGATGGTCTCAACCATAAGGCTCATGACCTTGAATTTCTGTGGCACATCAAACAGGTGCAGCATGTTGATAGCATGCCCTCTAATCATGTTGTGGTCACCTGACTTGGGCTCTGATACCACTTGTAGGACCTTGAAGTATGTCTAGAGCGGGGTGATTAGACTACTTGACCAATTAAAAACTTAACATTTTCCAAATTTTAGAGTTTGGCAGATTTTAGCAATCTTTGGACAAGTCAAGCAATCATCACACAATTCAAGCAAGCATGCAAAGAGTATATGAGCAGCAGAAATTAAAGCATGCAACTTGCAAGAAAGTAAAGGGAAGGGTTTGGAGGATTCAAACGCAATTGGAGACACGGATGTTTTTGGCATGGTTCCGATAGGTGGTGCTATCGTACATCCACATTGATGGAGACTTCAACCCACGAAGGGTAACGGTTGCGCGAGTCCACGGAGGGCTCCACCCATGAAGGGTCCACGAAGAAGCAACCTTGTCTATCCCACCATGGTCGTCGCCCACAAAGGACTTGCCTCACTAGCGGTAGATCTTCACGAAGTAGGCGATCTCCTTGCCCTTACAAACTCCTTGGTTCAACTCCACAATCTTGTCGGAGGCTCCCAAGTGACACCTAGCCAATCTAGGAGACACCACTCTCCAAGAAGTAACAAATGGTGCATTGATGATGAACTCCTTGCTCTTGTGCTTCAAATGATAGTCTCCCCAACACTCAACTCTCTCTCATGGGATTTGGATCTGGTGGAAAGAAGATTTGAGTGGAAAGCAACTTGGGGAAGGCTAGAGATCAAGATTCATATGGTAGGTGTCGGTGTCAAAACCGGCGGATCTCGAGTAGGGGGTCCCAAACTGTGCGTCTTAGGATCAATGGTAACAGGAGGCAAGGGACACAATGTTTACCCAGGTTCGGGACCTCTCGATGGAGGTAAAACCCTACTCCTTCTTGATTAATATTGATGATATGGGTAGTACAAGAGTTGATCTACCACGAGATCAGAGAGGCTAAACCCTAGAAGCTAGCCTATGGTATGATTGTTGTTGTATATATCTATCGACTAGCCTGGCCCCGGTTTATATAATGCACCAGAGGCCTAGGATAACAAGAGTCCTAGCTGAATACGCCGGTGGGGGAGGAGTCCTTATCTTGATCGCCAAGTCTTGTGGAATCTTCCTTGTATGCGGCAACTGTCCGGACTGGCCCATGAGTATACGGCCATGGGGATCCTCGGCCCAATCCAACTGATCGGGAGATGACGCATTGAGTACCCCCTAGTCCAGGACACCGTCAGTAGCCCCCTGAACCGGTCTTCAAGTTAGGGACGCTCCTCGATTCTTCCGAACTATTCTTCATCTTCGGTTGCCGATCTTGAAAACTGTTTCAACAAATCTTCTCATCTTCTATCTTGAGGATCGCCGACATGCATTCGACGAGTTTACACGTTGGGTATCCGAGGAGCCCCTTTATGTTTACGGCCTTTATCAATGCCTTGTTATTTTTATGCCATGCCTCGGGTTTGAAGTTATTCCCAGGAGGCAGTGTCCTCTTGCGTCCGAGCTCTAACGCCGGCCCGCATTCGAGGTATCTTTTGCAGCCGAGCACCAACCCGGACTGCTTCCCAGCTCTATCGCTGGACTATGTATCCGAGCTCCAACGCCAGACTGTATTCGAGGTGTCATAAATCACCTTGGTTCAAAGAAGTTTGAAGGAGTTTATCCGAGCTTAATGTTGGAAATGCCCTCTATGGAGCCAGCCACTAGCGCTCGAGCTTTATGCCGGACTGCTTCCGAGGTGGTGCACCTCCCCGAATGTGGGCTGATGTTTGTCAATATTTTTGATTGGTGCAATTTATTCTCTGCCGAGATACATAGCCAGTAGCCCTCAAGGTGGGTATCGGTCTAAAACCCGAGATGCACATGAAGGATGACATAAGACCGCTGATCCCCGTAGCCGCTGAGACTCAGGTTGATTTGCAAAATCGGTCTGAGGATCATGTCCTAGCTCGGAAGAATACTTCGGGACATAAAAAGCGTTGTGCTCAGTCCTCGAGACTCAGGTTGGGTGCGGCCGACCAACCAGAGGATCAAAATCTCCTCGGAAACTGTATTGCACTTAAAATTTTCTGCATAGAACAGGCAATGTAGTAGCCCCCGAGACACTGGTCGGGTGGCAACACGAGATCAGGGGATCGATGTGCCCCTTTAATATTTGTAAATAATAAGCCCGAAGCCCAGTAGCCCCTGAGCCTTAATGCAGGCACGGGAGGCCGAATTAAGGATCGATATCCATAGTAAAATCACAAACTATCTGTAATGACTCTATGTATCCAAGTACTTTACGTCATTAATGCTCGGATCCGCATTGTACAAAACTTTGTTGACCGACCATCGGCTTCCACCTCCTCGGCCAATAGCCGAGGAGTGTTTGTCCTACTTTATAAAGCCTTTATGAGGGCAAAGATTTACAACAAACAAGGCAATCTGGCCACACGGTTTTATAAACAAAGGTATGCGAAGAGACATGTTATATTACTGTTTAATAGAAGAAATGTCTTCCAAAGAAAATAGTCCCGCTATCGGTTCCTTTCTTTGGTTGTCATGCTAAGCATGATCATGAAACCTCAGCTCCAATGTAAGAGAAAAATATCGAGGATTTAGTTTGGGATTCCCACTAATAACCCCCGATAGTGTTCGGCGACAGTCGAGGTCAAGCCGTAAACACTTCGGCCATTGTTTATGAATGGCTCGTCGTTTAACGCCGTCATCGGATCGCCGACCAGTTTACGCTTATTGTGACAGTCAGTTTTCAGCTTTCTCCACTGAGGTGCTTAACCATGTGAGCTGGAAGCACAATCATAGTGGTTCTCCCTTTGCACACCTAGCCGAACAAAGTGGAACATAGGAGGCAAGCGCAGGAGCCGGGCAACCCAACTATTGACCGAAGACACAATTCGAAGCCGATGCATATATAGCAATATCCGAGAATGTTTTTGCCGAATCTCTAAAGTTGTCCGGCATTGCACTGCGAGACTTGTGCTGAAAACACACAAATATTTTAAAAGTGCCATGGGCTCGAAAAGCCAAAAAACTTATTCAAAAGGTTAATGTCCGGACTAGATCAAGTGTTCGGTGCCAATCCGAAAATTGGACTTTAGAAAAAAAGGTCCTTCTGCTGTGCTTTAACATGACACATCCTATCTCAAAACTTCAAGCGGATCAGCCTACAGCTTCAACCTCCTATCCCGGAGGCGGAGTACTTCTTACTAGGCCAGTTTAGCAAACTAAACTCTAGCGGCTTTGAGAGAGAAATTAGGCTCCCCGGCTAGTGACCTCACACTTGTGTCGAAAAAAGGAGTGATAAATAATAATAAAAACTTTGCAACGACTAAGAAGAAAAACACTTACCATAAAATGGCTCATGTAAATTTAAGAGCCCCCAAGTGACTTGGGTAAGAGAATGATTGCATGTACCGAAGTACTTATATCATATCTATGTTCAACCGAACTTTAAACGCGTCTTAACCGACCGTCGGCTTCTCCCTCTTCGGTCAAGGACCGAAAAGTGTTATGTACTCCATCTGTCGAGAATATCGACGGTGTTTCCAATAACCAGGCAATCAGGCCATAAGGCTGTAACAGACAAAGCGCGCTCAGGGAACTTATGCTATATTACTGCGAAGAGTAAGAAGCATCTTCGAAGAAAATAGTACCCCCACCGATACCTTTCTTCGGTGCTCATTGTTATTATGAGACTTGTGCAATAGATTCTTTGTACTCATGAGTTCCATTGTGTGCTGACCATGATTGAAAACAATAAGAGCGCTAGCTTTCGGCTTCACCCAGTCTGAGGTCCGGCTCGGGTGACACGATCGTGACAATCGCAGAGGTGCTCCCTTTACTCCCTAGCCGAACAATCGGGAACGTAGGGGTAAGCACAGGAGCCAGGCAACCCAGCTTGCAAATCGCTTAAGTCAATATGGTGCATATTGTGGCGTAATACACGAACAAGGAACGAAGCCGTACAAGTATAACCATATGCAAGAGGAAAAAGCTTCATGAAGGAAGCCCCCAAGTAAATGGGGTATTTGAATTTGCGCGTCACAACAAAGTTTGGACAAAGAAATTTTTACAAGGAACTTTTTTCCAAAAAAGTACAATGCTTGGCCGAGCCGAACACAAGTTAAAATTTTAAAACTTTGAGCATGGAGACAACTTAGCTGGTTAATGTGTTTGGTATTGATGACGTGGTCCGAGCTTGATGCAGGACAAGGTTCCATCCCCGAGCCGGTCCCGAGGTGGCGGAGCAAAGAGTTCGGCACTTCGAAGTGGTGACATAGCACGGTCAATGCAGGACGGCATGGTGATGCCGAAGTCCCCGGTATGGGGTAATGAAGTGTTGACGAAGCCCCCCGTCCAGCCGAGCTGACGCCAAAGGATATAGTCCGGCTGGATCATTTTCCTGTGCACAAAAAATAGTGCAAACCGGAGATAATAGTAATAATAATAAAAATAAAAAAATTCATTGCATAACAAATAATTTATGCAAAGTGAGTAATAAAAGAAATATGGCCTGGCGCCGAAGTCAATGTCGATGCCGGGCGGCGGCGTGATGCGGTAAATGCATGGCAAGGCCTGAATTCACACGTCGGTTCGAGTTCCGGATGCGGCATTCGCCGGACTATGTACGAAAACTGACCGAACCACCATGCAACCGTCGTTAATGCGGCCACCATTTGATAGACCTGTGTACATATGACGGACAAACCAGAGTAATAACTCATTGGGAAAAATGAACCCTAACAAGCAAAAAATACTAGGATTAATAGCACCTGGCTTATTTGTTGTAGCAATCCGAAGAAAGGTGATTCCCAAAATTAGGACTCGATCCACACACCTATCGCCTGATGGGCGATAAAGCAACGGCATGGCGATGCTGGCAAAGGTTGGCTCGCCGAGGCAAAGCCCTCGGTCCAGCTAACGTGACGGAGCTGGTCGGCCAGCGACGCCGAAGTCTCCGGAGTAGGTTGATGAAGAGATGATGAAGCCCCCGGTCCAGCGATGCAGGTCATGACGTGGTCGATGCCGGCTTGATGAAGTGACTGTGTGGCGATGTAGGTTTGCCCGCTCCGTGTAATCCATGGGGCGGCGATGTTGGTGACGATTTATCCTTCGCAATGCCGAACTATTGTTCGGCTGGCCGAGATGATGATCCGAAGAAATTGAGCTCGGCTCAACAAAGCGATGACGTGTCTAACGCAGGTCGGCCGTCGTGGAGTGATGTTGTCGGGCTGGTTTGACACCGGCGCGACGGTGAAGTTCGTATTGCAATAATACTTTTAATACTACTTGGATGTGTTTGAGAATAAAACACAACACCCCATGCGAAAACTTCCTTCGAAAAGCATGTCCGAGATCCCGTTCATAAAGGAGATGAATTCGGGTCGGATTCGTTCTCGCGCAGAAAACAGATCCAAAAAGTGATGCACAAATCAGAAGTTTCCCGGAGTTTGGACGGTCGGATCGAGCTGAATGTTTGGCAGGTGGTAGATATGGGAATTCCGCAGTAAATCAACGGTTGGATCCTCCAAAGGACATCCGAGCTAGATGTTGGATACCACGCCCTAAACTCGTCCGGATTCTCGTCCAGATTCAACGGGGCTCCGGTATATCGGAGATTGCCGGAGATTCCTCCATCGGAACTCGACGAAATTTTTGCAGGGTTGTTGTAGACTTAATTCCGCATAATTCCATCGGAGTAATCGTTTAAACGACACTCGAGGAGGTGGTGGCGGCGGATACAAGTTTGTTGTCCAGAAAAACAGCACGGTCGCCTGAGGGCAATGTTGGCGTTGAGCCCCCGAGCTCCATGGATGACTCCTCCATGATCTTTATAGAGATCGGAGTTGGTGTTGATGAAGGCCTTCATCCGAACATGACGATCGGAGGTAGGGCGCAGTCCTCGGTCAAACCAAGGTGACCAGTCGAGCTGGTGACGAAGAAGCCGACGTCGCAGTTGACCTACAGTCGAGCCATTGATCCTTTCGCCGATCACACAGCGGAACTCTCAATGAAAGCACCAATGTCGGTGTCAAAATCGGCGGATCTCGGGTAGGGGGTCCCAAACTATGCATCTTAGGATCAATGGTAACAGGAGGCAAGGGACACAATATTTACCCAGGTTCAGGCCCTCTCGATGGAGGTAAAACCCTACTCCTGCTTGATTAATATTGATGATATGGGTAGTACAAGAGTTGATCTACCACGAGATCAGAGAGGCTAAACCCTATAAGCTAGCCTATGGTATGATTGTTGTTGTATATATCTATCGACTAGCCTGGCCCCAGTTTATATAATGCACCTGAGGCCTAGGATAACAAGAGTCCTAGCCGAATACGCCGGCGGGGGAGGAGTCCTTGTCTTGATCGCCAAGTCTTGTGGAATCTTCCTTGTATGCGGCAACTGTCCGGATGGCCCATGAGTATACGGCCATGGGGATCCTCGGCCCAATCCAACTGATCGGGAGACGCCGCGTTGAGTACCCCCTAGTCCAGGACACCGTCAGTAGGAATGGAATATCTTGGCCTCAACACATGAGTAGGTGGTTCTCTCTCAGAAATGGTAAGTTGGAAGTGTAGGTTTGTTCTGATGGCTCTCTCCACGAATGAAGAGGAGGTGGAGGGGTATATATAGCCTCCACACAAAATCTAACCGTTACACACAATTTACCAAACTCGGTGGGATAGAATCAACAAACTCGGTCGGACTGATTTAGTAAACCTAGTGACCGTTAGGGTTTTCGGTGGGACCGACATGCAACTCAGTAGGACCGATATGGTTAGGGTTAGGGCATAATGTAATCTCGGTAAGACCGATTACACAGACTCAGTGAGACCAATTTTGGTAATAAGCTTTCCAGAGAGTTGGTCAGGTAAACTTGGTGGGACTGATTCGCTCATTTCGGTGAGACCGAAATGTTATGAAAGGGAAACAGGGAGTTTACATTGCAATCTCGGTGGGACCGATCGCTCCCTTCGGTTAGACCGAAACGTTACGAAGGGAAACAGAGAGATTACAATCCCATCTCGGTGAGACCGAGATCCCTATCGGTGAGACCGATTTGCCTAGGGTTTGTGGCAGTGGCTATGACATTTGAACTCGGTGGCGCCAGATAGAAAGAATCAGTGTGAACGATTTTGACTTTGGGTTTAGGTCATATGAGGATGTGAGAAAGTAGTTGAGGGTGTTTGGAGCATATCACTAAGCACTTGAAGCAAGAGGCTCATTAAGCAACAGATCATCCCTCCTTGATAGTATTGGCTTTTCCTATAGACTCAATGTGATCTTGGATCACTAAAATGTAAAATGAAGAGTCTTGAGCTTTTGAGCTTGAGCCAATCCTTTGTCCTTGATATTTTGAGGGATCCACTTTCATCATCCATGCCATGCCATTCATTGAGCTTTCCTAAAATAATAGTCTTGGAATAGCATTAGCTCAATGAGCTATATGTTGTTATGAATTACCAAAACCACCTAGGGATAGTTGCACTTTCAGAAAGAAGTACGTCGGTGGAGCTACAAGGGCCCACGAGGATGGGGGGCAGGCCTACCCCCCTGGGCACGCCCTCCTGCCTCGTGGCCTCCTCGTGGAGTTCTAGACTTCAACTCCAAGTCTTCTGGATTGCTTTCGGTCCAAGAAAGATCATCGCGAAGGTTTCATTCCGTTTGGACTCTGTTTGGTATTCCTTTTCTATAAAACTCTAAAAATAGGCAAAAAAAAAACAAAAACTGGCACTGGGCCTCCGGTTAATAGGTTAGTCCGAAAAATAATATTAAAGATCATATTAAAGCCCATTAAACATCCAGAACGGATAATATAATAGCATGGAACAATCAAAAATTATAGATACGTTGGAGATGTATCAATTGTGTCATTGAAAGAGTTCTTCAATCACTGCCACCAAGCTACAAAGGCTTCGTGATGAACTATAATATGCAAGGGATGGAAAGGACTATTCCTGAGCTCTTCGCAATGCTCAAGGCTCCGGAGGTAGAAATCAAGAAGGAGCATCAAGTGTTGATAGTTAACAAGACCACTAGTTTCAAGAGAAGGGGAACTTCAAGAAGAATGGCAAGCAAGTTGTCACTCCCAGGAAGAAACCCAAAGCTGGACCCAAGCTTGAAACTGAGTGCTTCTACTTCAAAGGGACTGGTCACGGAAAGCGGAACTACCCCAAGTATTTGGTGGATAAGAAGGATGGCAAAGTGAACAAAGGTATATTTGATATACATGTTATTGATCTGTACCATACTAATTCTCGTAGTAGTGCCTGGGTATTTGATACCAGTTTGGTTGCTCATATTTGTAACCCGAAACATGGACTACGGATTAAACGAAGATTCGCTAAGGACGAGGTGACGATGTGCGTCGGGAATGGTTCCAAGGTCGATATGATCGCCGACGGCACGCTACCTCTACATCTACCTTCGGATTGGTTTTAGACCTGAATAATTGTTATTTGGTGCCAGCGTTGAGCATGAACATTATATCTGGATCTTGTTTAGTGAGAGACGGTTATTCATTTAAATCAGAGAATAATGGTTGTTTTATTTATATGAGTAATATCTTTTATGGTCATGCACCCTTGAAGAGTAGTCTATTTCTGTTGAATCTCAATCATGGTGATACACATATTCATAATATTGATGCCAAAAGATGCAAAGTTGATAATGATAGTGCAACATATTTGTGGCACTGCCGTTTAGGTCATATCGATGTAAAACACATGAAGAAACTCCATTCCAATGGACTTTTGGAATCACTTGATTATGAATCATTTGATACTTGCGAACCGCGCCTCATGGGCAAGATGAGTAAAACTCCGTTCTCCAGAACAATAGAACGAGCTAATGACTTATTGGAAATAATACATACCGATGTATGCAGTCAGATGAGTGTTGAGGCTCGTGGCGGGTACCATTATTTTCTAACCTTCATAGATGATTTGAGCAGATATGGGTATATCTACTTAATGAAACACAAGTCTAAAACATTTGAAAAGTTCAAAGAATTTCAGAGTGAAGTGGAGAATCATTGTAACAAGAAAATAAAGTTTCTACGATCTTATCATGGAGGAGAATATTTGAGTTATGAGTTTGGCCTTCATTTAAAACAAAGTGGAATAGTTGTGCAACTCACTCCACCTGGAACACCATATCGTAATGGTGTGTCTGAATGTCGTAACCGTACTTTATTAGATATGGTGCGATCTATGACGTCTCTTACCGATTTACCACTATCGTTTTGGGGTCATGCATTAGAGACAGTTGCATTCACGTTAAATAGCACACCATCAAAATCCATTGAGACAACATCGTATGAAATGTGGTTTGGCAATAAACCTAAGCTGTCGTTTCTTAAAGTTTGGGGATGCAATGCTTATGTCAAAAGGCTTCAGCCTGATAAGCTCGAACCCAAATTGGAGAAGTGCGTGTTCATAGGATACCCTAAGGAAACAATTGGGTATACCTTCTACCATAGATCCAAAGGTAAGACCTTTGTTGCCAAGAATGGAACCTTTCTAGAGAAGGAGTTTCTCTCAAAAGAAGTGAGTGGGAGGAAAGTGGAACTTGATGAGGTAATTGTACCTTCTCTCAATTTGGAAAGTAGCTCATCCGAGAAATCCATTCCAGTGATGCCTACACCAACTAGAGAGGAAGCTAATGATAATGATCATGAAACTTCAGATCAAGTTAATAAGAACCTCATAGGTCAACCAGAGCACGATCCGCACTAGAGTGGTATGGTAATCTTGTTCTGGAAGTCATGTTAATTGACCATGACAAACCTACGAACTATGAAGAAGCTATGATGAGCCCAGATTCCGATAAATGGCTTGAGGCCATGAAATCTGAGATAGGATCCATGTATGAGAACAAAGTATGGACTTTGGTGGATTTGCCCGATGATCGGCGACCCATAGAGAATAAATGGATCTTCAAGAAGAAGATTGGCGCTGATGGTAATGTTACTGTCTATAGAGCTTGACTTGTTGCAAAAGGTTTTTGACAAGTTCAAGGAGTTCACTACGATGAGACTTTCTCAACCGTAGCGATGCTTAAGTCTGTCCAAATCATGTTAGCAATTGCCGCATTTTATGATTATGAAATCTAGCAAATGGACATCAAAACTGCATTCCTTTATGGATTTCTTAAAGAAGAGTTTTATATGATGCAACGAGCAGGTTTTGTCGATCTTAAAGGTGCTAACAAAGTGTGCAAGCTTCAACAATCCATTTATGGACTGGTGCAAGCATCTCGGAGTTGGAATATACGCTTTGATGAGGTGATCAAAGCATATGGTTTCATACAGTCTTTCGGAGAAGACTGTATTTACCAGAAAGTGATTGGGAGGTCTATAGCATTTTGAATATTATATGTGGATGACATATTGTTGATTGGAAATGATATAGAATTTCTGGATAGCATAAAAGGATACTTGAATAAAGGTTTTTCAATGAAATACCTCGGTGATGCTGCTTATATATTGGGCGTCAAGATCTATATAGATCAAAACGCTTGATAATACTTTCACAAAGCACATACCTTGATAAAGTTTTGAAGAAGTTCAAAATGGACTAGTCAAAGAAAATGAAAGAGAGAAAATGAAAGTCATTCCCTATACCTCAGCCATAGGTTCTATCATGTATGCTATGTTGTGTACCAGACCTGATGTGTGCCTTGCTATAAGTTTAGTAGGGAGGTACCAAAGTAATCCAGGAGTGGATCACTAGACAGCGGTCAAGAACATCCTAAATACCTGAAAAGGACTAGGGATATGTTTCTCATTTATGGACGTGACAAAGAGCTCGTCGTAAATGGTTACGTGGACGCTAGCTTTGACACTGATCCGGATGACTCTAACTCACAAACTGGATACATATTTATATTGAATGGTAGAGCTGTCAGTTGGTGCAGTTCCAAGCAGAGCGTCGTGGCGGGATCTACGTGTGAAGAGGAGTACATAGCTGCTTCGGAAGCAGCAAATGAAGGAGTCTGGATGAAGGAGTTCATATCCGATCTAGGTGTAATACCTAGTGCACCGGGTACAATAAAAATCTTTTGTGAGAATACTGGAGCAATTGCCTTAGCGAAGGAATCGAGATCTCAGAAAAAGACCAAACACACCAAGAGACGCTTCAACTCCATTTGAGATCTAGTCAAGGAGGGAGACATAGAGATTTGCAAAATACATACGGATCTGAATGTGGTAGACCTATTGACTAAGCATCTTCCACGAGCAAAACATGATCAGCACAAAGACTCCATGGGTGTTAGAATCATTACTTTGTAATCTAGATTATTGACTCTAGTGCAAGTGGGAGACTGAAGGAAATATGCCCTAGAGGCAATAATAAATTTGTTATTTTATATTTTCTTATTCATGATAAATGTTTATTATTCATGCTAGAATTGTATTAACCGGAAACTTGATACATGTGTGAATACATAGACAAAACATTGTGTCCCTAGTATGCCTCTACTTGACTAGCTCGTTGATCAAAGATGGTTAAGTTTACTAGCCATAGACATGTGTTCTCATTTTATGAACGGGATCACATCATTAGGAGATTGATGTGATGGACAAGACTCATCCGTTAGCTTAGCATAATGATCGTTCAGCTTTATTGCTATTGCTTTCTTCATGTCAAATACATATTCCTCCGACTATAAGATTATGCAACTCCTGGATATCGGAGGAATGCCTTGTGTGCTATCAAACATCACAACGTAACTGGGCGACTATGAAGATGCTCTACAGGTATCTCCGAAGGTGTTTGTTGGGTTGGCATAGATCGAGATTAGGATTTGTCACTCCGGGCATCGGAGAGGTATCTCTGGGCCCTCTCGGTAGTGCACATCATAAGAAGCCTTGCTAGCAGTGTGACTAATAACTTAGTTGTGGGATGATGCATTACGGAACAAGTAAAGAGACTTGACGGTAATGAGATTGAACTAGGTATGAAGATACCGACGATCGAATCTCGGGCAAGTAACATACCGATGACAAAGGGAATAACGTATGTTGTCATAATGGTTCGACCGATAAAGACCTTTGTAGAATATGTGGGAGCTAATATGACCATCCAGGTTCCGCTATTGGTTATTGACTGGAGAGGTGTCTCGGTGATGTCTACATAGTTCTCGAACCGGTAGGGTCCGCATGCTTAACGTTCGATGACGATTTGTATTATATGAGTTATGTGATTTGGTGACCGAATGTTGTTTGGAGTCCCGGATGAGATCACGGACATGACGAGGAGTCTTGAAATGGTCGAGAGGTAAAGATTGATATATTGGATGATAGTATTCGGACACCAGAAGTGTTCCGGAATGTATTGGGTACATATCGGAGTATCGGTGGGTTATCGGAAACCCCCCCCCCTGGGGAAGATATGGGCTATATGGGTCATAGGAGGGAGGCAAACCAGCCCACGAGGTGTGGCACGCCCCAATTGAAGGAGGCCGAATTGAATTAGGGGAGGGGGCGGCGCCCCCCTTTTTCCTTCTCCTCCTCTCTCTCTTCCCCTCTTTCCCCCTCCGGTAAAAGGAAAGGCAGGGTGAATCCGACCAGGAGCCCAAGTAGGATTCCTCCTAGTTGGGCGCGCCTAGGGATGGCTCCCTCCCCCTCCCTCCTTTATATAAGTGGGGAGGGGCGCCTAGAACACACATCAATTGTTCCAAGCCGTGTGCGGCACTCCCCTCCACAGTTTACGTCTCCGGTCATATTCTCCCGATGCTTAGGTGAAGCCCTGCGTGGATCACTTCATCATCACCGTCACCATGCCATCGTGCTGACATAACTCATCTACTTTCTCGACACTCTGCTGGATCAAGAGCTCGAGGGACGTCATCACGCTGAACGTGTGCAGAACTTGAAGGTGTCGTACGTTCGGTACTTGATTGGTCGGAACGAGAAGAAGTTCGACTACATCAACTATGTTAAGCAAACACTTCCCCTTTTAGTCTACGAGGGTACATGGACACACTCTCCCCCTTTCGTTGCTATGCATCTCCTAGATAGATCTTGCGTGGGCGTAGGAATTTTTTTGAAATTGCATGCTGCGTTTCCCAATAGAGGAGCGGTTGGTGTTGTTCTCCTCTACGATAGCCTGCAGTTGCGCCTCCGCGGCGACCGGTTCCTGGCGAGTTGCGGCTTGAGCTTGGACAGTATAGTAGATCGCAAGCTGCTCCACCATGAAGTTGGGGTTCACCGTGGCCAGGCCGCCACGCCCTCCTCACTCTCGTGCTCGCCATTGATCTCTGGCCCTCCGCCAGCCGGTGCTACTGTAGGAGACACAGGTTGTTCCGTTGTTCCTCCTATGCCTGCTGGAACACCGACATAGGCGCCATGGCGGCGTTGTAGTGCACCTGCGCCTGCGCTTACTCCATGATGAAGCCGACGTGCACAGGCGCGGGTTCCGGTGCGGTGTCGTCGGAGCCCGTCTCCATCGTGGGGTGATCCTCGTCGTCGGAGACCTCGGGCGAGCTGGTAGGCAAGTCAGCCTCGATCCGCCTAGCACGCCGGCTCTGCCAGGCGGCCGCAAGAGCGGCTACCTCGTGCTTCATCTCCGTGGAGAGGGTCTTCCACAGAGCTTCGCTTCCTGCAGTCATGGCGGATGCGGTACAATGGATAAGGATGTGGAGAGGCTTGTGTTGTGACGTGGAGTTAGCCGGGTGTGGCTGCCATTAAGTACCGGATTCCGGGGAGGCCATGCGTCCGGGTGTGTCAATGTGCGGCGTCAGAGTTGGTTTCTCGGCCGACGAGCCTGCTTAACGGCGGCAAACGGACGGACGGGGCATTGAACGGGCGTGGTAGATATCCATCATGTCCAGTAACACGTCATCAGCATTGAATAGGCACGGACACCGGAGACGCATCGTGGGCGATGCCCTCAACCGGCGCACCACTTCAATGACGGAGGCAGTGAGAGGTCGCGTCCGCCCTGAGCCGTCTTCAATGTGCAGCGTCGCGCTGTACAACGGCATGAATGCGGGCAGCTGGCGCCGGGCGGGAATGCGCGCGGGCGAGGGACGAGGGGTCAGGATGGTCAAAAGCGGGAGTGGTTATTGTCCGGACGCCCGCAAAACTCCCCACGTTTGTCTTCAATTTACGGGAGAAAGTGCGTTCAGACCGTCCTGCGGATCAACACAAGCCCGCGTTGGATGACTTTCACGGTCCAGACAGCGTGATCCAGGCGTATGCAGGCGGTTTGAGAGTCGACGTGAAAGATGCCCCAAACATTTGAGAGTTCAGCTAGGTGTGGTGAACTCCTCATTTTGCTCTTCCAAAAAAATTTAGGGGATCGATTAAAAATGCTCTACATACTCTTCGCAGTTTGGCTATGGTATGCGTCCAAAGGAATGTGATGACGTAATCAAGTGCGTTTACATCAGGATGCCTGGAATATAAAACATCTTTTTTCTAAGCGAACATTTACCATTTCCATCTTGGTCCTAATCGAAGTAAAATGGCAGTAAGCCCATTATGTTAAAATCTGCTTCCGCCGGCATTCTTAACCCACCGCTAGAGTTGGGTCCTTCCGCCCGATGTACTATATGGTTAGCTATCATCGTCTGATCTGACCGTTCGCGCCATGTAAACTCAAAAATTATCATCGGGGAATCCAAACCCGGCAAGTATAGGCAACAACCTTGGAGAATCCGAGCTGCATGCTTCTATTCAGACAGACTGACTGATTACACCATATATACACCTCAACAGACAGACTGATCTTTCACACGATCACAAAGTCACAAGCGAAATGGCTGGGCACACCACTACCTTCTTCCTGCTGCTCGTTCTGCTGGGCGCATCACTCGCGGATGCCTCCCAGGAGGATCAGCTCAGGAAGTTCATCTTGTCCAAGTCCGAGAAGAGGCTAGCTTCACGGGCCCGTAATGCAAACACACCTGAGGGACCTGACTCATGGGCCGACGCCAGCAGCTTCAGCCACCTGCCCACGCGATGCCCGAGCCCGCCGGTGGGCGCCAAGGCGGCCGACAAGATCACCGCGCTGCCCGGCCAGCCCCCGCGGGTCAACTTCGACCAGTACTCCGGCTACGTCACCGTGAGCGAGAAGTACGGCCGGGAGCTCTTTTACTACTTCGTCGAGGCCCCCTACGAGGCGGCCTCCAAGCCGCTCCTCCTCTGGCTCAACGGTGGGCCCGGGTGCTCGTCGCTGGGGTACGGCGCCATGACGGAGCTCGGCCCGTTCCGAGTGAACCCCGACGGCAAGACCCTGAGCGGGAACAAGCATGCCTGGAACAACCGTAAGTGTCTTAGCAGAGTAGCTACACTGATCGCTGATGCTTAATGAACTGACAAGATTACACGATGTGCAGTGGCCAACGTGATCTTCTTGGAGTCGCCGGCCGGCGTGGGGTTCTCCCACGCGAGCAACAACCCGAACAATAACAACAACGTTGGCGACCCGAGGACCGCCGAGGACGCGTTCCTCTTCCTGCTCCACTGGCTGGAGCGGTTCCCCGAGTACAAGGGCCGCGACTTCTACATCGCCGGAGAGAGCTACGGGGGCCACTACGTGCCGCAGCTAGCCACCGTGATCGAATACATGAACGAGCTCTACGGCGGCACTCTCATAAACCTCCGCGGCATCTTGGTAGGTACAAGTACCTAGTTTGATCGCATGTGTCACCTCTTTTTGTCCCGCAAAGTACCCACCCATATCCATTTCTCGTGGCGTTATATGTATGTAGGTCGGCAATCCATACCTCGACAATTACAAGAACGACGAGGGGAGCCTCGAGTTCTTATGGAACCACGGGGTGATCTCCGACGAGGGGTGGGCCAATATCCGTGAAAACTGCACCTTCACCCCGAAAGACGACTGGCAGTGCTTCGTGGCGTCGCGCAAGCCCCGGACAGGCAACATCGATCTCCACAACATATACGCCCCGATCTGCCTTAAGTCTAAACGCGACGGCACGTACCACTCGTCCGGCTACGTAAGATCACACCGTCGATCGGCTAGTCTCGATCATTTTTTCCCAATAAAAATAAAACATTTCTATGGGCAGCAATGCAAACATTTCTACTGCTCGAACAGCTACATAAGATGTACTAAAAAAAAAACAGCTACATAAGATAGCTATAAGAACAAAAAAATAAAAATCTTTGGCCATTCACAGTACGTGTTTGCAAATTATGATTTCTCAGCTGGCTGGCTACGATCCGTGCATCGACCACTACGTCCTTGCTTACCTCAACAATGGCGAGGTGCAACAAGCTCTGCACGCCCGGGCCAACACAAGTTGGACAGCTTGCAGGTAAGTACTGTATATTACTTACCGCAAAAAAAATTACTGTATATTACACACGATACCTGCTACAGAGCACGTCTTCCCAATCTTTTTTTTTTCTTTTCCTTTGAGCGCAACACCCGGATCTAGCTAATTTGCACTACGCGACTTCATTTCTTTCAGCTTGGACTTGGACTATAACGACGGCCCAGTTTCCATGGTGCTAACCATCAGAAAGCTAGTCAAGCGTGGGTTAAGTGTATGGCTCTACAGGTACTATATATGCATGCACACAATGAACATTGAGCAGAATAAAGTAGCTGCGCTTCAGGTTTCTAACTAGAACGACCACGATTTCTTCAGTGGGGATATGGATGATGTGTGCCCCATTACCGCGACGAGGTACTCCGTCAAGGATCTCAACCTACCCATCACGAAGCCATGGCGCCCTTGGTACACCCCGGACAGCGAGGTAATTGACGGGTGTTCAGAAATGGACATCAGAAAGAGACAAGTAAAATTCAGATATGATGTGTGCTTGATCCTGTGATGAAATTGATGGGTTTGTGGTGGTTTACAGGTCGGAGGCTATGTTCAGCAGTACAAGGGAGGCTTCACGTTTGCATCGGTCAGGGGTGCTGGCCATCTGGTTCCTAGTTACCAGCCAAAGAGAGCGCTTGTTCTTCTCTACTCTTTCCTCAAGGGCGTGCTCCCACCAGCTGACATCCCAAACTAAGTTGTGTTATTTGGACGCTCACTTGTTTATTGTGTGTTCTGATTAATGTTGTATTGACTCCCTCTCCATCCACAGAATAATCATCGGTTACACACAAACTTCGATGTATGGATAGGCCATTTGTCATGTGGTTTTAACCCTTGTGTGCTTATGAAAAAAGTTGTAATGTTGTTCACATTGAAAAGCGTAAATGCTTCTGCCGGATAAGCATGTTCGAATTTTAATCTCGGCGTATTTCCACTTGTTAAGCATATGCTAGTTTATACAATAGGATATTCATGATCATTGTCGCATAGATAGATGTTGTTGTAGAATACCAATCGGCTTCCCCTTACCACATTTTCATTTTTAGAAAAAAGGTATACGCCCGACTTTATAAATAAAGCCATCAGGCAGAGTAGCACAACCAACATCCAAGCAAACACAGTAACAGGACAGACAAAGAAAAAGAGTTCAGGTACATGGTTATCCAGCCAGATATGGCACGCAGGCCAGAAATAAGACGATTAGAGGAGACACCATGGTTTAAGAATCTTCGCGTTGTCTGCGCGCCAAGGACGAAGCCGTAGCCCGAATCTTGGACGCCATAGCATCAAAGGCCTCGAAATTAGCATCCCTAGTCAATGATCTCCACTGCTGCAAGAATATTCCAGTTTTAAATAAGCAATCAGCAGGATTAGCTGGGAAGATATGCTCGATGGTAAACTTATTTCTAGTGATCCACAGCGACCAACAGATCGCTGCAAACCCAACCCAGAAGACCCTTTTTTTTTGAATTCCCAGATAAACCATTGACCAATCCCCTAAGATCCTCGAAAGAAGAGGGGTCCCACGACACCTGGAGCCAGGAGCGGATGCAGCACCAAACAAATTTAGCCAAGGAGCACCGGAAGAAAATGTGCTCCGTGTTTCCATGTTCCCCACACAAGGTGCATCTATTCGAACACGGGTTGTTCCTTTTCCGGATTTGGTCCGCTGCGGGAAGCTTCCCACAAAAAGCTTGCCACAGGAAATTTTTGATCTTAGGTGGGACGCGGGCACTCCATATGCACTTGAACTTGGAAGTAGGAGTGCCCAAAATCAGTTTAGCGTACAAGGATTTGACCGAAAAGCGACCAGAGGCAGAGTGGGGCCAGACCACCGAGTCCTCTTCCTCCGAGAGCAGAGGGAAGCAAGCAATAAGACAATGCCAATCTTCCAACTCTTCAGGAGAGAGCGTCCTACGAAGGTCCAAGTCCCAATTATTCACCAAGAGCTCGGAGATTGAGATCTCCGGGTCAGGACAGTAAAAAAACAAAACCGGAAATGTCACCGCCAGGGTGGCCTCCCCACACCACCAATCTAACCAAAAGCGAATAGATTTGCCATTCCTGACAACGAATTGACCAGAGACTAGAAAAACAGACAAACTTTGACGAGGTCTTGCCAGAATTGGGAGCCGCCAGAAGCCGGCGCGAACATGGGGCTAGACTCAGGAAAGTATTTAGCTTTGAGAATGCTAAGCCACAGCGGGGCCTCCGTAGGGGACATGATTTTCCACCACCACTTAATGATGAGGCATTTTTTCATGACAACAGTGTTAATAATGCCCAACCCCCCAAGGTTTTCGGGTCTGCAAATAAGCTTCCATTTCACCATCCTATATTTACGCTTGTTGTCCGCCGAATTCCAGTAGAAGGCACCCCTATGTTTGTCAAACCCAGCGTGGGTCGCTCTCGAAAGGAGGTAGAAGCCCATCAAAAACATGGGGAGAAAGGAGAGGCAGACATTTATTAAGGCAACCTTGCCAGCTTGGATGTTGTAGCGGCCTCTCCATGGCAACACCCGGTTGCCCACCTTCGAGACGACCGGGGCGAAATCTTTAGCCAACAGCTTTTGGGGGGAGATCGGGAGGCCAAGGTATTTGAAAGGGAAAGAGCCCAGGGAACAGTTTAGTAAATGAGCAACTCTAAGAGCCTCGGCGTTCGACACCCCAGTAATGATAACTTCACTCTTGGCAAAATTTTAATTTGAGACCAGAAAGTGCTTCGAAGCAAAAGAGAAGGAACTTCAAGTGAGCCACACTTTCATTGTTAAGTTCCATCATAATTGTCGGGGATATAACCCGCGGTGTAACCCGGCCAAAAGTATAACCCGGCCGGACTTGGCGACTCACTAATGACCCGCCCTGACTGGACGACACACTAAGTGACCCGCCCGATCCTGGCGACTTATGGGTGACCTGGCAAGCGGATCAGAGGAGCGACAAGACCCGGGGGCCAGGAGGCTCAAGGCCCAGAAGGCCGTCTTACGATTATGATAGGCCGGCTTAAGAGGAAAGGCGTGAGGAATATCTCCCTTACAAGGAATCAAGACCTGGACTTGTATCTGGCTTGTAGTACAAGATAGGCTAGTCCTAATCCTATTTGGACTCCACATGTAACCCGCCCCTCTAACTTATATAAGGAGGGGCAGGGCTCCCCAAAGAGGGACAAGGAACAAGAAACAATATCTAGGGCTAGACACAAAGGGGAGCCGGCTTATGCGGCGACTCTTGATGAGCATAATGAGAGCTAGCCTCAAACAGCATGTAGGGCTATTCCGGATGATGTTTCCCGGGGCCCGAAGCTGTCTAAATCCTCGTCTTGTGTGATGATCCGCCTAGCGTCTCTCGATTTCGCCCAACCCCTCTCAAGTTACCACATAGATGCGTTGGCCTCGCGACTAAGTCCTTGCAAGAGGACATCTGCCGTGACAATTCCACGACAGTTGACGCCCACCGTGGGGCCTGCGCACGGTGGTGTTGAGTTTTTGGAGGGATCTCTTTCAAGGATCGAGAAGTTCGCAATTTTTTGGATAAAGGAGAGTCATTGCGAAAGGATTCGCACTATCTCAAAGGCGTGCGGTCGCCGACGTAAGTCGCCGAGATTGGCAGGAGTGATTCCGCCGCACACAAAGTATACAGCAGGAATCCATTGAAGTCGTTGATGATTTTGCTACGGATTCGATGGCCGGATCCGATTGCTGTTAGGTGGTCTCTACAAAAATCAGTCCGCGCAGTGGTCATCAGATCGATTCCGTATAGCTATTGGATGGGCCCATGCACCACCGATATTTTCTACCAAGTCTACGCAGCAAACGGATCAACATCGAGTCATCGCGGATACACCGAAACCGACGCGAAGCAGCCCTACATCGTGGTTAAGTCGCGGCCGAATTTCGTGTTTTGACCCTTTTTAGAAAGTATTTCAGGATCTGGTCCCGGTTTGAATTTTTTTCGAGATTTGACCCTTTTGCCTACCGCCAGGGCATCTGGCGGTAGGGTTAGATAGCCTACCGCCAGGTCCCATGGCGGTAGGAAACTTATCCACGTCAGCACGCGGAGACGGCACCGTCCCCCTCCGTCGCACCCTACCGTCATGGGCCCTGGCGGTAGGCTTTCTAACCTTACCGCCAGGGGCCCTGGCGGTAGGGTGCGGGGCAGTTATTTCGCCCGAGACCGCGCCCCTTCCCTTCTCCCCACCCCTCCCCTCCCCCAAGACGGCAGTTTCTCCTTTCTTTCTCCCCCAAGTCGCCCCTCTCTCCCTCTCTCATCTCCTCCACTCCCCCCATTGGATCTTCACCGATTCTTCACCGTTTTGGCGGATCGAGATGGCCCCGAGGAGAGAACCGTAAGCTCCTCCGATCTCTCCAATTAGTTTTTGCAAACTTGCTACCGATTCGACGCATTATTTGCTTGAAATCCCTCATGTTTTTGAACTTAGATTGATTTTTTTCACCTAAGATTGATTGTAGTTGTAGTTCTTAGTTCTTTAGTAAGTAGTGGTATTGGATATGTACTCTAATCAATAGTTCATATGTTAGTGTGAAGATGAACCCTAGTTCATAATTTTTTTTGTTAAAAAAATTATGATGTATTGTTGATAAAGGGATGAACCCTAGTTTGATGATGCATGTTGATATGATGATATGCTCTAGTGTGAAGATGAACCCTAGTTTGATGATGCATGTTGATATGATGATATGAAGATATTGTTTGGAAAATTTTGTTTAAAAATATGAAGCTATAATGTATGTTGGAGGTTTTTTTTATATGATGCATGTTGATATGATTTGATCCATCATGTGTAGTAGATGTTGTTGGAGGAATATGCTTAAAATTTGATCTTGATATGATTTGAGTTCATTGTTTGTTTCTGTATGCTTATGCTTATGGTGCTTTTGTTTATGAAACTCTATTAAGGCGGCCACCTCTTGCGGACAACATCGGCCCACGGTACTGCATGCTGGACTGGGCATTCGACAAGGGTCATCGTGCCCGTTTCATAGAGAACGGAGAGGTAAGTGATATGAAAAAAAAATTGATCAAAGTTCTCGGATTGATGAAAATGATTTCCTAACTTTTTGGCGTTCACTTTTTAACAAACGCTCCAGCCACTGCGCATGAGGGGTCACGGGGTTCATGGGCATATGGACTACGACGAGCGCTACGCGCCGTTCTTCAAGAGAGCCCGTCTGTTGGGTTTCGTGCTGCAGTTCAAGCGTCAGCCGCCGACGCTTGTCCACGCGGCTCTCACAGCTCTGATTGACCGTTGGAGACCGGAGACCCATTCTTTCCATCTACCATGCGGGGAGATGACGGTGACCCTAGAGGACTGGGGGATGATTACTGCAATGCCGATCGAGGGTCATGCACTCACCGATCGAGTGGAGAGGGCCAACTGGCAGGAGAGGGTCACCACCCTCATCGGCGACTGCCCCGGTGCGAAGAGTAACCGTACATCCGGTGTGCCGTTGCCTTGGCTATGGAAGCACCGGAGGACATGCCCCCAAGGCGCAGATGAGGCGACTGTGGAGTTGTACGCGAGGGCCTATCTGTGGTATATTCTCTCGGAGGTCGTGTTTCCAGACAGCTCCGGGAACTCTGCCAACTGGGCGTATCTGTTCTTCCTAGCGGACTGGGATGCATGGTACAGTTGGGGGACGGCATCTCTCGCCTACCTATACCGTTCGGTAAGAGAGTGTCTAATTGCGTACCTACCTACGAAAGTGTGTCCATGACATTTTCTTATATCTGATCCTCATTTGATGTTTTGCAGCTTGACGACGCAACGCAGAGGACGGGAGACAAGTCCAATATGGGTGGCTTTGTCTGGGCCTTCTCCATTTGGATGTGGGAGCGGCTGCCGGTGGGGCGTCCGGAGAAGTTGCCAAGACGCCCATGGGAAGACTATGGCGAAGAAGGCGACGAGACTCGAAACCCCACCGTAGCTTACGAGTGGGACGTTGTCAAACTCTACACGGGCCTAAACAAGACTTCGTACAAGACCTACACCAACGAGTTGGACGCTTTGACGCATACGCAAGTATATGAACTCGCACAACACCTTTCTCTTTGATTCCGCTATTGACCGAGAGTGCGAACTTACCAAGGTATATGTAATAGGTAATCTGGTGCCCGTATCGACAAGAACGAGAGTGGGCCTTTGATCTGAACGTGATGTGCGATGCGGACCGTGGTATCTGGCGGTGCATCGTGCCCATGATCTGTGTGTACGCCGTCGAGTGGCATTTGCCACAACGCGTGGCCACGCAGTTTGGGATTTATCAGCACACCCCACCGGGCCAGCCCACCGATACCGGCGGCCACGCGCTGCACCTATGAGCTCTTTGTTCTCCGTGAGATTATCATGTTTCTTGTTGCTTATGATGATCTCATTGCGCTTATGATGATTCTTGTTGCTTATGCCTTGCAGGATGAGCCGGCAGAAGAATCAGTCGATCACAAACTGGGGAGAGGAGCATAAGACTCATGTGACGGAGTGGAACCGATGGAGGTGGCATAAAGACGTGGAGAGGAGAGTGACTAACTGGGATGATTACCTGGGCCGACACATGAGGTGGTACGATGATGGCCAGAAGCACCGTCTTCGTCTCAGGCCTCGATGGACGGCGGAAGACATCGCGGAGCTAGAGTGGGCTGACCCCGATGAACAGGCATACCAGACCGGCATCAGAGACATGCACAGTGGATTTAGGGAGTTTGCACCCCTCATCAACAGAGTGGTACGTTTGAACCGACGGTCGTATTTAAAATACTTTATTCGTCAACGTGACTGGCTTATGCCGTTGCAGTCCGGTGAGCTGAACAGATGCATCTTTGAAGCCTCAGATGCACTAGGTCATCTTCCCGGGAGCGTACAATCTGAGACCAGAGTCAGGGGGACGATGAAGGTACAATTTCAGTCTCCTCGGAACAGATGCATCTTGTTCACTTGCAGTCAGTCGATCTGAACTTATTATGACCTTGCTTCATTGTGAGTGCAGAAGTTCGTGCAGCGTTGTCGCAAGCTGGTAGGGCTGCTTGGGTGTGCTGGAGCTGGGTCAGTTGAAGCTCATCAGCCTGTAGCCACACAGGGTATCATCGGCTCATCGAGCCATGCTCCCTCGCCGTCTAGGTTGGTTGGAGAGGAGGAGGAGGAGGAGGAGGAGGAGGAGGAGGAGGAGGCCATATATGAAGAAGGGGAGGAGGAGGATGAGAGCAACGGGGAGGAGGAGTACGATGAAGATTATGGACCTCCAGCAACTCAAACGTCTCAAGCATCTCAGCCGCCGAAGAAGAGGAATCCGAAGAAGAAGGATTTGCTGAGTCCGGACCCTTTCCAGAGACCGGTTCCTCGACGGCCCAAGAAGAACACCGAAGAGCATCGTTCAAAGAGTAACAAGGGCCGTACCTCCAAGAGGGGAAGGAGCAACTGATTATGCTCTTCGATAGTTGGCTCTTTTAGTTTCGTTGAACTTCGTTTGATTGAACTATTCGGGTGGTTATGAAGCTACGTGGAACTATGTGTTTGCTATTTGTGGATCTATGTGTTTGCTATTTGTGAAACTATGTGGAACTCCGTTTACTAATTAGTTAAAGTTCGTTTGAAATGTTCTATGCACTTCAAATTTGTTAATGTGTATGTGATGCCCAAGTTTAATTGTTTGAGATCTGTGATATTGTTGTCATATTTGTGAAAATTGCTATAATATTAGTGTCATATTGAATTTGAAAAGAAGCAAGCAAATGAACTTAAATTCATAACACAGGACCCTACCGCCAAGGCCCCTGGCGGTAGGGTCAGACAGCCTACCGCCAGGGCAACTCAATTCTTCGTTACAGAATCGTTACACTGAAAAAACAAGACCCTACCGCCAAGGCCCCTGGCGGTAGGGTCAGACAGCCTACCGCCAGGGCAACTCAATTCTTCGTTACAGAATCGTTACACTGAGACAGGACCCTATCACCAGGTGCTCTGGCGGTAGGTTTGGACAGCCTACCGCCAGACCTCCTGGCGGTAGGTACTTATCCACGTCAGCACAGTCAAACGGCCGACGTCCCCCTCCGTCGCACCCCTACCGCCATGGGCCGTGGCGGTAGGCTATCTAACCCTACCGCCGTAGGCCCTGGCGGTAGCAAAAGGGTCAAATCACGAAAAAAAATTAAACAGGGGTCAGATCCTGAAATCCTTTCCAAAAAGGATCAAAACACGAAATTCGGCCTTAAGTCGCCATAGCTCCTTGTTTTCCTCCAATGGATCAAGCTAGATACACAGCACATGCAAGGGGGATCGGTCCCGCGGTGTTCTCACGGGAAGCTTGCACAACAACGGAAAGACACCTCTGTTTTTACAAGACAACAGTAGCGATTGTACTACTTCAATTAGTACGCTGCCACGTGATGGTCAGGTTGATCTGCAGCTCTAAATTTTTTATTGGTTAAAACTGCTACATGAGGGAGCAGCCAGATTGGAGCGGCCTTTGCAAAATTCATATACAGCGTATATACTACCAAGAGGATTGAAAGCTACCACGTGGTCAAAAGGTCTGTCTTGGTACTAGATGTGATGGCTAGCATGCAAGTGGTCAAAAGAAAAAGAAAAGAGACAGGGATTAGCAAAGACAGACGATGGAATCTAGCGCGTGGACATCAAATCATGCCAGTCAGAAATTATCAAATGCACCGCTTCGGCCCTGCTGAGTCGTCTACTTGCTGTGTTGAGCTGGTTTCGTCACGTGGCGGTTGCCCTGCCGGGTCTCGCTGCCACGGCCCCCCTCAGCTGTCGCACGCTGAGTCGCCGGACGCCGCCGACCGCCTCTGCTCCGGGTCGCTGAATGCCCCGAGCGGCCTCAACTCAGCCGCCGCTGTGGTTCATTGACCCGACGCTTGCCGTGAGCCGCCACCTCCGCCTTGGGGTACCTGCTTGGTGGGAGGACAGGCGGATTAATCCTACACTGTTAAAAAGAACAGAAGTTATCTACGGACATTGCGTACGAATCATCTGGCGTACCAATGCACCAGGTGATATCCTTTCAATTCATTTTTTATTAGTGCTTGTTAAATTTTTTGTGAAGCAATAACTCTGCCATACAGTGTTGTCATCTGCAGGACAAGGTTATTTATTACAAAGCTGATGTTATACCACGGGGGCGCAGCATGTGTTAGCAACTTTTTGCACTGACGTTCGTCTGTGCCTTGCTACTCGAAGGACATGTGTATGAGTCGCTGCCCTCGTGGTCCGGGTTACATCAATTCACCAGGACCACACCTGCAGTCGGTTCATCTGACCGTGCCCGCGCCGACTCAACCGTCCGCGCGCACGACTGACTCATTTGTCCGCACGGCTTACAATGTCGCGGCCGACTCACGCGTCCGCTTCGTCTTCTAAATGTCGCAGGTTCACTCCGACATATATATCAACAAATCAAAGCCATGTCCGCTCACACAAGCTGTCCAATGGACATATGTGAGCCACCCCCGCTGCGTTGAGCCGCCCCTTTCATGTTGAATGGATCATCCATCATCCGAACAAAATAGGTGATATCCATCTAAGTTTATTTTATTAGCGCATGTTGTTTTTGTCAAAGAACAAGTTTATCTTTTTGCCTTGGTCTGCAATATTGTCTATGCAGGAATTATCTATGACAAAAAGTGATATTTGGAGATGGAGGCACGCCAACATCTTTTGGCACAGGTGGTCGTCATTACTCAACGGACTCCCGCACCGGCTTACAACGCTGTGGCCGTCTCTCGCGACTGCGCCGGCTTACAACGCCGTGGCCGTCTCTCGCGACCATGTCGGCTTACAACAAGGAGGACAACTTGCCCGTCCGCACCGGCTTACAACGCCACGGACGGTTTATCTGTCTGTGCCGCCTTAGATGTTGCGGTCGTCTTTATCGTCCGTCTCTCGTGGCCTGGTCTACATCAACACATCGGGCCGCACCTGTCTGCATGAGTTGTTTATTGAGTATGAGCAAGTCACTACTTGGGAAACCCGGTTTTCTTCCAACAAATTGGAGGCAAATTATCATGTATTATTAGCCGCCGACTGCACTGGATGGCTCAATGGGCAGGCGCACAAGTCACCGCACTACGGTTTGGTTAACTTCAAACAACCAGTTGGAAGGAGCCATTGGCCGAGTTGGTGACACGGTTCATACATGATCATTTATAACCCACCGCAGTCACCTCAACCTTCTGTGGATTCACATCGTGCTATCAACGCCAATGATATACACATTCCGCTATGGTCAAATATGGAGAATCTCAAGCCGACACTTCGAGTCATCTTAAGACTCGGGGGCTACAATGGTATGGCTCGGCAAAAATAGTCAGTTTCAATGAATTCAAGGACTCCGGGTTATTGAAGGGAAAGATAACCCGGCCTTGGAGGATAAAGGCCGTCAGAGAAATTCTGGCTCACAATGATGCTTCCGGTTTAAAAATACGGTTCAAGAGACATCTTTCTCCCACAAAGCACTGAAGCTCTAATATCCAGTTTAAAAACAGGGTCAAGGGAAATTTATTTACCACAAAGCTTTGAAGCTCTCAAATCCGATTCAAGGTAAATTTATCTCTCACAAAGTTTTGAAGCTTTCAAATCCGGTTTAAAGTTCCGGTTCAAAAAGAATTAATCTCTCGCAAGTTCGAGTTCTCAGAAAGACTAAAGGGTGCCAAAAAGAGCTTGCTGCCATGATGCGCGGTTCAAAACATAGGTACCCTGCCTTACGGCTTATTTTATTATGGTCACTTGGGGGCTTCCCGCTCATCGGGCATAGCTATCAGTACCCTCTTGATCGGCGCAATGCCAAAAATTTATATGGTCACTTGGGGGCTTCCTGTTCAAACATAGGTCGTATTCAAACCAAAGAGAACATAGCTGTCGATACCCTTTTGATTAGCAAACTACTGAACCTACTTGGGGGCTTCTTGATCGTATCCGAATCATAGCTCAACCCCTTTGGGAATCGTCGTGGATCGTATTCGAATCAGCGTCGCTAAACAACTCTTAAGGTCACTTGGGGGCTTCCTGTTCAAACATGGGTCGTATTCGAACCAAAGAGAACATAGCTGTCAATACCCACTTTGATCGGCATCGCCAACGCCATTGGGGGCTATATGATCGTATTCGAATCTTAGCTTAACCCCTTTGGAACGGTTTACTGATCGTATTCGAATCAGAAGTCTCAAAAAATTTATCTGTTTTTATACAATCGCAAGTATTTGAGTTGTACAAATATCATATGTGCCGGTTCTTATAGAGTTGAGTTATCAACTTCACTGTCCGGGTCACATAAGTCGGCGGTATCATTCAAAGGATCATAGGGATCTTGTGATCTACTTGTGTGCAGGATAAGAATACATTTGGGTGGTTACCCGCCCTGGTTTTTGACGTTAAGTCACCAGGGCATGTGTTGTTTAAACTCTTTGCAGGATTTGCAGAAATATGACATATAAATGATTAAGTTCAAGATCATTACCAAAGTTCATGCTTCAAAATGATGATCTGTTCTGGATTTTTCTCAAAGGCTATAAGCCGCAGGGTTATAAAAATTCCGGCTTACAAATGGAGGCGTATTACATTGCCATCAGCCAAGAGCCGCCAAGTCTTTAAACTCCGGATTTACTTGTCAACCGATGAGGTATTCAAACCTTTAATAGCCAAACTGGCTGGATTTTCATGATGACATTGATGATTGAGGTTTTCATACCGGATTATATTATTCAAACCTTTAATAGCCAAACTGGCTGGATTTTCATGATGACATTGATGATTGAGGTTTTCATACCGGATTATATTATTCAAATCTCGAATAGCCAACATGGCTGGATTTCTATTGTGATTATCAATAACCAGTGCTATGATTGAGGTTTTCAAAGTCACTTTAGCGCAACGGCTATTATTTTTATCAATGGATATGATTTATTCTACAATGGAAGGAATAGTCCCGAGTCGCTGCAGGCTTACGACCCGACACTTGGGGGCTATATTATTCAAATTGAGGTTACATCAAATATGCAAGTCTCATGTCGCTGCAAGCATGCAACATGACACTTGGGGGCTAATGCAAAGTCATTTTTGCTCACCTCATTGAAGACCCGACTCATCACATCGTAATGAGCCGGCCCTTGGGGGCTACCAATTGCTCCTGTCAATAATTCAAGGTACACAAGTCTTAATCCATTATATTGAAAGGTCCACTACTCAGTTGGTAGAGTACAAAGCTCTTAACCTTATGGACGTGGGTTCGAGCCCCATGGTGAGGGTTACATCATATGATATTATTTTCAATGAAGTATATATAAAGTCCCAGCTCAGTATTATCTTACTAAGCCGACCCTTGGGGGCTACCATTGCTGTTCAAATTTACATGGTTATATCTACAAAGTCCCTGCTCATTATTGCATAATGACCCGGCCCTTGGGGGCTACACTGGTTGAAGTTTTCATGAGCATAAAGCAATTACAAGTCCCAGGTTGTTGCAAGCATGACAACCCGACACTTGGGGGCTACATGTGTGGAATATTCAGTTTATATGATTGAGATGAATAACCCAGATTTCTTTAAGGTTGCAACACTTATATTGAAGCAAATCTTAAGTTATCACTATGTTCTCCTCTTAAGACTTGGGGGCTACAGGTATTATGCATATAAAGAAGGAACATCTTCAAATTCTCGGCTTTGAGTAAATCAGGAAGATCAACTACATGACCCAGTGTCAACAACAATTATGACTCGACATCATCAGTCTTTTATAACCCGAAGATTTTGGAAATTATAACTCGGCAAGATCTACATCTTTAAGCCGGTTGAAAATCAGATGAGTATTTCAAGACCTATATTTTTTAAGTCGGTGCTTTGGAAGCCGACTCAAATGGATTATTTGTTTACAATATGTCTTCTACAAACAAATGGATTGTGAAGCTGGTCTATTGACCCAGATTTTCTAGAAGAAGGAAATGACAAGGACTTAAGGATGTTCAGGTGCCGGTTTACAAGAATTCTTAACCCGGAGCACAACCTGTCAAATTTGTTCTTGTGTTTATTTTGCAGCATAAGTTTACCATGGATAAATCCAAGCTAAACTTGGGGTCTAATGTCGGGGATATACCCCGCGGTGTAACCCGGCCGGAAGTATAACCTGGTCGGACTTGGCGACTCACTAATGACCCGCCCTGACTGGACGACACACTAAGTGACCCGCCCGATCCTGGCGACTTATGGGTGACCTGGCAAGCGGATCAGAGGAGCGACAAGACCCGGGGACCCAGGAGGCTCAAGGCCCAGAAGGCCGGCTTACGATTATGATATGTCGGCTTAAGAGGAAAGGCGTGAGGAATATCTCCCTTACAAGGAATCAAGACCCGGACTTGTATCTGGCTTGTAGTACAAGATAGGCTAGTCCTAATCCTATTTGGACTCCACATGTAACCCGCCCCTCTAACTTATATAAGGAGGAGCAGGGCTCCCCAAAGAGGAACAAGGAACAAGAAACAATATCTAGGTCTAGACACAAAGGGGGAGCCGGCTTATGCGGCGACTCTCGATGAGCATAATGAGACCTAGCCTCAAACAGCATGTAGGGCTATTCCGGATGATGTTTTCCGGGGCCCGAAGCTGTCTAAATCCTCGTCTTGTGTGATGATCCGCCTAGCGTCTCTCGATTTCGCCCAACCCCTCTCAAGCTACCACATAGATGCGTTGGCCTCGCGACTAAGTCCTTGCAAGAGGACATCTGCCGTGACAATTCCACGACAATAATGATGGCATCATCCGCGTATTGGAGGTGGGATATGCCACTAGGAGCAAGATGGAAGCTGACAGGGGTGATATGGCCAGCAGCCGCAGCCTGAGTCAGGATGTGGGAGAGAGAGTCAGCCACGAAGTTAAAGAGAAGGGGGAAGCCGGGTCACCCTGCCTCAGGCCCCTGCCGTTGGTGAAAAAATTACTGATATTCCCGTTTACCGAAACCGCGGTGTGGCCAACTGTGACCAGCTGCATAAGTCTGTGCACCACAGCCCCATCAAAGCCCTTGGCTAGCAACACCTGAAAAAGAAAGTTCCAACTGACCGAATCGTAAGCTTTCTCAAAATCAAGCTTAAAGATCACCGCTCTAGTACCACAAACACGCAGGTCATGGACGATCTCATGCAAACATAGGATGTCGTCCAGGATGAACATGCCTTTGACAAAGGCCGATTGGAAAGGACCGAGGGTACGGTGAGTGATGGGGGATAGCCTAGTAGCAAAACCTTTTGTCGAAAACTGAGCGAAGTTATTGATGAGGGCAATAGGTCTGAACTGAGAAATCTTGCCAGCCCCTTTAACTTTAGGTATGAGAGTGAGGACATCGTAGTTTAGGCGAGAGATATCCACGGTTCCCAACCAGAAACCTTGGATGATTGCAAGGAGGAGGCCCCAAAGTTGGGGCCAGAATTTCCTAAAGAAAGGGATGGAGAATCTGTCAGGGCCCGAGGCCGAATTGGTGTTAGCAGTACGAACTGTTTCAAAAATCTCCTCGTCTGAAGGGGGAATCATTAAGGCCTTCGTCATTGGAAACCTGCTCCTGGACCGACCAGAAGGAGTGAGCCAGCCTAAACCCAACCTCGGGCTTAGCATAAAGGAGGGAGGAGAAAAATTCAACTACGTGGGACACGATCTGGTTATGATCTGAAACCCTGGTGTTATTGACGATGAGACTGTCAATCAGGCATCGACGACGTCTCCCATTAGCAATGGCAAAGAAATACGCGGTGGGAGAGTCGCCTTTCAAAGTCCAATTAATGGTGCCTCTTTGCCTCCAATATACCTTGGCCTGACGGTGTAAAGCCATTAAGGCCTCTGGTTTGCTATTTCCATGATTTGTCGGTATAACATGGGATAAGAGTGCATTGCTTAATACACGTTGGATAAGTACAAACACCGTCCAACAATATGGCGGAGAACTATGAGTACACTTCAAGTTGGTGGCTATTACTCCTGCCTGTCAGCTGATGCCTCATATAAACGTGTGTAGTTTTCAGCCTGTAGGCTATTAATCAAAACCATCAACGCTAGTGCTCATAGCCTTGGTTCTGACTTTAACTATAAGGAAATTGGGCAACACTCAGCTAGTTGTGAATTCTTCAATGACCTTTGGGCTATTTAATTTCATAGTCGTCAAAGATTACATCTAGTAGGGAACAGGGATCACCGATGTTGCAAAGCCTCTCTCGGAGCTACAATGAGTAAGACCACCGGGTGCTTCAATGAGCGCCGATACTACAAAGCCACCCCCGAAGATAAAAGGCGCGAGACCATCGCATGCTTCAACGAGCATCGCCGATGTTGCAGGGGATCACTGGTTGCAATGCATGGCTACTTCTTTGTGGTCCTGTGGTGATTGCAACTCATGGTGGGATTGACACCTGCAACTAACCCTCCTGGTGGATCCATGTGTGTGTAGGAGGGGGAGGGATTTTGCTGCGTAGCAAGGCGTCCAGTGCAAGGAATGCGATTTGCGAAGGAGAGAGACGAGCCCGAGAAGCTGATCCAACGACACACACGAATGTCACGTGGTAGACAAGGTGGTTGAATTCTCCCCCATATCAGGCGGTTTGGCGCCTAGCATGGGCAATTCACTATTTGACCTAGCCATCCATCCATTACTATTATTTTTTCGGTGGACACATCCAATAATATTTAAACTGCTCTTCACTTTGTTTTACCAGACCAAACAACTTCATTATTATCTCATTTTCATAATATTAGCATGTATCCTGAAAGACAGTCAGATTTGTCAACGATGGACCCCATCAAATACGACCAAGGTACGCATCCATAGGAGCTGCCGTGTCCTTCGTACCTACATTACATTTACATAATTAAACCTATGTGAAAATATGTGGAGGCTTATTTGCATATTTTAATTAGAAATTTTATAGAGCAAACATTCTCTGGGAAAGATTTTTTGAGCGAAAAATTTGTGGTGCGTCCAATCCCGTGAACGAATCTCGACGCGGTGATACGTGGCAATCCTCGTGGGTGTATTGTTTGCTCGTATGAGCCTC
>NC_041389.1:436927811-436945022 GCF_002162155.2 Triticum dicoccoides | reverse complement strand
GGCAACTTCTCTACATACCATGACAATTACCAAAATATGTGTGGCAATTTCTTTGCATAACATGACATTTTTTCTGTTGTAATATGGCAATTCCTGGACATGTGTACCATCTTTTTTGTAGTACCATGGTAAATCTTTTTGCTATAACATGATAATCTTTTTCTACCAGCATGGCAATAAACAAAAGTGTGAGTAATTTCCTCTTCGTTGACATGGCAATTCTCCCTGTTATAGCATGACAATTGCAGTAGTGCAAATCAATGATCATGTGGCAAAATTCTACGATGTACCATGGTAAATGCTAGACATGGGAATTCTCCTTTTTATACCATGGCATTTTTGTGTGCCACCGCATAGCAAACCCAAAACACATGTCAAGTTTTATCTATTGCAACATGGCAATTCCCTCTTCACAACACGCTGTAGCATGGCCACTCGCTCTTCATAACATGGCAATCTTCTAGAGATGTGTGAGCAAAGGGCGCAACACATCGTTTGCTGGCTAGAACCTTTCAGAACGAATGACGCCGTTCACTTGTTCGAGTCACCCAAACGTAACAATCGTTCGCGTCAGGGGCTCAGGGAAATATACAATAGCAGAAAAGATACAATATATACAAATGTATGTCCCAACCATATGTAGATACCTCTACAAGTAACAGAAATCACAATTTACAAATATTAATTATATGATACTCTTTTTGCAATTTGCATGTGATTAGGCGTGCATCCGAAGAAATATCGATGACTTAATTAAAAACATGCATTTACATCCGAAAAAGGGAGAGCTTGTATATTTTTTTCTGACTGAACACATGTTCAATTCCGGGGCTCGACGACTGTGTCAGCTACAACACGTCATGTCTTTGGTGGTGCATGTGTTGTTTCTAGCCGATTGGTTTGGCACGAAAGCGGTCGGATGGCCCATGCATGGATGGCACGGTGTCATCGGCCAGATGCGCGGCACGAGTAGCAGTAGCAACCCCTAAAGAAATGTGTTTTTACCTAGTTTTTTTAACCTTTTTTAGGGGTACCTAGTTTTTTTTACCTATAGTAATAATTATTTGAATTCCATATGTATTAGAGGTAATAAACTGAGCAGCCCATCTATTCCTAAAGCCCATTGACCCATCTTCACGTTCTTGGGCTGGACATAGCCAGCTACGCCTCCAGACTTCTCCTAAAGTCCTAATCGACCCCCTTTGGATTTTCTCAAAAAAAAAAAATCGACCCCCTTTCGATCGACAGAACTGTGAGAGTCTGAAACCTAGACTCGGCGGCGTGGTGTTGCGGAGTGGGCAGCAACACGCCAGCACCGCTGCAGCGCTGCGGCGGCCGGCGGGGACAGCGGTCGCCGACCAGAGGGCGGAGGCGACCGGCGTGGGCGGCTGCCGGCTGGGCGCGTTTCGGCGTGCTGTCCTCTCACTCTCCGACTCCAATCTCCATCTCTCTAAACCTATACAAGGCTACAACCTAGTGTAAGTACAGTACATACATCTGTACATTAGAATCTTCCCCTTTGTGATTTTTGATTGAATTGTTGCCTGACCCCCTGGCCCTTGTGTTGATCCAAAAACTGTTGTTTGAGAGTTGAGATGTAAAGAGAGATAATCCCATAGTGTCTCTATTTCGGGAGCATGAAGAAGCAAAGGTGCAAAAAGTAGGACCGTCGTCATCACCGTCTGCTACTGCTCTAGTAGAAGGGCACACTCGAGAAGAGGCAAGGACTGCTCAAGAATAACTTGTTAGAGTTGGCGACAGATTCGCCGAAGGAAGCGGACATCAAACTCCTACTCCACCTCTCTGGGCAGTGGAAAGAAATGGAGATCAATTATCAAACTACTGTGCTGCGGCTGTTTTTTGTTCCTCCTGTGCAGAGAAGGACGAATGGAGGTCAGAGGGACCTGATGTGTTGCGTGCCTGCTCTTGGCTGCTATTCCGGTAGGTATATACACTTGTTTCTATTCTCTTCTTATGCAAATATGCAAGCTCTTATGCTCAATGTATTGTTTGTTGGCCAAATACTAGTTACTTATTATCT
This sequence comes from Triticum dicoccoides, assembly GCF_002162155.2. NCBI lineage: Eukaryota > Viridiplantae > Streptophyta > Magnoliopsida > Poales > Poaceae > Triticum > Triticum dicoccoides. Next base: position 436,942,981 of record NC_041389.1, on the reverse strand, counting down.
CATATCTTGTATGGATGAGCAAATTCAGCTGCAATAAACACCAAGAAGGATGTACAGAGTCTCTAGCAGTCAAACAAGGTAATATCTTGTACGTTTTTGACATTTTCATAATTGTCACAATATGTAAATTTGCGAGGTTTGCATTACACTTAAGTTTTGAGCTCTGCGCATTTCTTTTTTTCTGAGTGGCACCCCCCGTATTGTAATTCTAGATCCGCCACTGACGAGTAGGATGTCTCCTCGACGACAGTGGTGGTGTTATAGGCGGTAAGACGTCCACCAATCCGTTAGTGCCACTGCCCCCTCTCGTCATTGCTGGCAGGACACTCCTCTTCGTGATGTGGTTGGCTAGATGACACCTTTGCGCATGTGCTTCATTGGTGCATGGTTGGGAGGAGGTGTCGGGAAAGACGTCTGGACTCCTCTGGTGGACACCATGGTGGTTCTTTGTGGGGTACTAGCTTATGCAACTATTGGATAATCCATTTGTAAAATGTTGTTTGGAGCACCGCTTCATGTCCAGAGTGAAAACTCATTGTGCAACCTTCACTGGTTGCCACAACAGCGGTGAACTGCGTCATTACCTTGTTGAAGGCTTCCATGCCTCGGCACCCTTGTATCTGGCTCGGACGACGTCCCTTGAGTGCTAGTCCGGTGTGTGTGGTCTTCGCCGGTTTCCCTTAATTAACCGATGCATGTATGATTTTTGGGTTCGGTTTCCCTTATTAACCGGACCAACTCTCTTCTTCTATATGCAAATGCGGGAGCTCCCTACCCTCTGACGAGGTTTCGTCAAAAAAGGCTTCCATGCCAATGTTCTGGCCTTCATTGGTTGGTCTTCGCATCCAGATGAAAATCCTTTGTCCTGGCTAGACATGGCGATGGTGGGTGAGAGCGCTATCCCTTCTTGAAGGCGTGGATGCAGAAGAAGTCAATTTAGTCATAGGCGTTTTCTGCATATCATATACTAATAGATTTACCAAAGTTGTCATTGTCTTAATTATACTTTGTATGTTGGTTTTTCTATGGCATCACTACCTTGCATAAACTTTAATAAATTATGGCCGTGTGCATCAAAGGATGCAGATGCCAGGAGGGACACTTCCTTTGTGAAAAAAAGAAAAAAGAAAGTACCATGTACAATCCATCTGTACTAAAGAAGACTTTCCAGAGGCTTGGTCTTAATCTCTACCTAATAATAAAGCGCCGTGGGTTTCCGTCGTCCTCACCCCTATTTGCAAAAAAGTCCCTACAGTTTGTTGAAATCAACCCGCAGTCCATCTATAAGTCATAAGGAACCGTTTTTTTAACTTTTTTAGAAAACCCCTTGAGATTTCAGGTAATCAACCCGCCGTCCATATTTAAGTCATACGAATCTTTTTTGTATTTTAACAGAAAACCCCCTAACCTTTTGGTTAATCAATCCGCAGTTTATCTAAAACAAAATTATCCATATCTTTTAAACCGTAACTTCGATTTTAACATATTATATATGAAATTTGATTAGAAAAATGTGTAGAATCTAAATATGCTGTTACTTTTAGCTGTTAAATATTTCTAAACTATTAATTTGGGTGCAAACTTAATCTATAGTGCACGGTCCGTTTTTCTTTCGCACCGGCGGCGATCCAAATTGCAAAGAAACACACATTAAAACCAGATTGAGTAGGAAAAAACATTGATAACCACACATACACAACTCAGAAAAACCTCGCGGGAAAAAACAACACTTTTCTCATCTTATTCTGAGCGATTGTGTGCGTGCGAGCGAGCGCGCGCGCGTGTGTGTGTGAGAGAGAGACGCCTTAGGACTGACCACATTCAAATGCATTTTTGTTGTGTGAGCAGTGAGACCACCGTCAGGAACACAAATGTGATGCCATTTTAAATAAAGAACGTCTACCTATCAGGGTCTCGAGTCGTGGTCATTGAGTTAAGAGCGTGTATTTTTTCTGTCCCGTTGCAACGCACGGGCTCTTTTGCTAGTCAAAGTAAATTGGCTGTAAGACATTGAGTTAACCCACCGCTCAGAGTTAGCTATTATCGTCTCACTTTGACCTTTCGCTCCATGTAAACTCAGAACTCTCTTCGGAGAATCCAAACCAAACAAGCAGCTACACTACAAGAAAATATAGCAGTGTTCACCAGATACTTTGGCACCAAGCAGTTTGGTCACAATAGACATAGTGGTGTACTAATTGCAACAAACTTGTTAGTTTCTTAGTAACCATAAGCCTCTGAGCAGTACGCTCGTGGATTTGTACTGGGTGGAGAAGAGCGAAATAGCAACCAAACTCCTGAGCTGCCCCATATATATACCCACCACAGCAGAATTATCTTTCACAAGATAACGAAGTCAGAGGCAAATATGATGAGGCACACCATTACCTTCTTCCTGTTGCTCCTTCTGCTGGGCGCATCACTCACAGATGCCTCACAGGAGGATCAGCTCATGAGGTTCATGGAGTCCACGGCCAAGTATAAACGTATAGGGAAAGAAAAGGTTTGAGGGAAGACACGCCACGCAAAGGGGCGATCAGCTCAATATATATTGGCCTCGTGTACAAAGTCTTGAGAGCCAAGAAAGAACTACCGTGAAGATCTCCAACCGAACAGGCTCGGTGAGATAAGGTAGAAAAATAAACGTACACAGCTTATACAGATATGTCACGTTAACATCCCCCGCAGTCAATGCGTCGGGCGAGCGAACGCATAGACTGTACCGAAAATCCAAAAACAGCTGGGACGGCAGACCCTTCGTCATAATATCTGCAAACTGCTGTGAGGACGGCACATGAAGAACCCGAATCTGACCGAGAGACACCTTTTCCCGAACAAAGTGAATGTCAATCTCGATGTGCTTCGTACGGCGATGCTGAACCGGGTTGCAAGCCATGTAAACAGCGCTGACATTATCACAGAAGACGACTGTAGCGGAGTGAAGGGGACGCTGGAGTTCCTGGAGAAGTTGGCGAAGCCAACAACACTCAGCCACGACATGAGCCACGGCGCGGTACTCTGCTTCGGCGCTCGAACGAGATACCGTGGCCTGGCGTTTGGATGACCAGGACACAAGGTTATCACCAAGATAGACACAATAGCCGGAGGTAGATCGGCGAGTGTCGGGGCAGCCAGCCCAGTCCGCATCGGAGTACGCGGTGAGTGTCGAAGCCGAGGAAGAACGCAGCCAGAGACCAAGATCCAGTGTACCACGGACATATCGGAGAATCCGCTTGACGAGGTTGAGATGCGGTTCCCGAGGAGCATGCATGTAGAGGCATGCCTGCTGGACAGCATGTGCGATGTCGGGGCGCGTCAGAGTCAGGTACTGAAGGGCGCCTGCAAAGCTGCGGTACTCAGTGGGATCCGTGACGAGAGGACCGTCATCAGCTGCAAGTTTGCAACGGGTGTCTATGGGAGTAGGACACGGGTTGCACTCCAGCATACCGGCGCGCTGCAAGAGGTCGATGGCGTACTGGCGCTGGGACAGCATCATCCCTGACGGCGAGCGAGTGACCGAGATGCCGAGGAAGTAGGACAGATCCCCGAGATCGGTCATGGAGAACTCGCGATGAAGAAGACCGGTGATGTGCTGAAGAAGACCAGCGCTGGAAGCGGTGAGGATAATATCGTCCACATAGAGAAGCAAATAAGCCAGGTCGTCGCCCCGTCGAAGGACAAACAGGGAGACGTCGCACTGAGAGGCGACGAAGCCGAGACGGTGCGCGTAGTGAGCAAAGCGCTGGTACCAAGCCCGAGGAGCCTGCTTGAGGCCATAGAGGGACTTGTGGAGCCGACAGACATGCTGAGGATGATCAGAGTCGATGAAGCCAGGTGGTTGCTCGCAGTAGACCACCTCGTCAAGATTACCATGGAGAAAGGCGTTCTTGACGTCGAGCTGGTGTATCGGCCATGCACGAGAGACGGCGATGCTGAGGACGACGCGGATGGTGGCGGGCTTGACGACAGGACTGAACGTCTCGTCGAAGTCAACGCCCGGCTGCTGAGAGAAGCCACGAACAACCCAGCGCGCCTTGTAGCGAGCGAGAGCACCATCAGAACCAAACTTGTGCTTGAAGATCCACTTCCCTGAAACAATATTGGCACCAACCGGACAAGGAACAAGAGACCACGTGCGGTTGTGAATTAGAGCATCATACTCCTCAGTCATAGCAGCGCGCCACAATGGATCCTGAAGAGCACCCCGGTATGTTTTGGGTATCGGAGAGACGGAAGAGTGGATGGCCGAAAGATTTAGTTTATCGACAGGCTGAACAATGCCGTGTTTGGCACGTGTAAGCATAGGATGTGTGTTAACCGCCGGAACGGAAGGAGCGCGGGTGCGGGTCCGAGGCGGAGGTGGTGGCGGGGGTGGAGGCGGAGGAGTGGAAGCCGAAACCGAGGCAGGAGATTCGGAAGACGGAGAGGTACCGGCGACCGGCAAGCTGTGCGCTAGAGAAGACGTACGCGAGCTAGGCGCAGGTGTGGTCGCGCACGTCGGGAAGCTAGGCGCGCGCGTGGATGAGGAGCCATGCATGCTGGTCTCAGGAGAAGCATGCGTGATGGGCTGGGCTGGTGCTAGTACGACCGGGAAAGGCTCAGGGTCCAGCAAGAAGTCTAGGGACTCAGCAGGCTGGGCTGGTTGCGTGGTCGCGAACGGAAACGAATTTTCGTCGAAAATAACGTGACGAGACGTCAGAACTCGACGAGAATTGAGGTCGAGGCACCTGTAGCCACGGTGCGAAGATGGGTAGCCAAGGAAAACGCAGGCAGTGGATCGCGCAGCGAGTTTATGAGGAGCCGTGGCGGACTGGTTAGGGTAGCATAAGCAACCGAAGACACGGAGGTCGGAGAAGGATGGAGTTTTGTTGTGAAGGAGGGTGTATGGGATGCGAAACTCTACAGCTTGACATGGACGGCGATTGATGAGGAACGTTGCCGCGGCAAGGGCCTCTGCCCAGTATGAGGGTGGCATATGTGCTTGGAAGAGGAGGGTGCGAGTGATATCGTTGAGGGTGCGCAAGGCACGCTCAGCTTTACCGTTTTGTGGAGACGTATAAGGGCAGGACATGCGAAGGTGGGTGCCGTTTCGAGCCAAGAACTCGACTAGTGTAGAGTTAACGAACTCGGTGCCATTGTCGGTTTGTAGAGAGACTATGGGAAGATTGAATTGTGTGCGTGCGTAGGCGAAGAAATTAATGAGGATATCACAAGTGTCGGATTTGCGCCGAAGGGGATAAGTCCACATAAAATGAGAAAAATCATCCACAATGACAAGGTAATATTTAAAACCAGAATTGCTTGCAACAGGTGAGGTCCATAAATCACAATGGATTAACTGAAAGGGAACAAAGCACACAGTTTGAGACCTAGAGAATGGTAGGCGTACGTGCTTGCCTAGTTGACACGCATGACAAACCATAGTGGACTTATTACATGGAATAGCAAAATCTTTAGCTAAGTGTGACATAGCGTCACGACCTGGATGACCTAAGCGGCGATGCCACAGCTCGGTGGGGGTGGTGGAGGCGACAAGTCCATAGGGCGATGGCGAGCTGGTGCTTGTATGAAACTCGTAGAGTGGACCGGGGCTACTGAAGCGTATGATCTCGCGCCGAGTTTGAAGATCCTTGATAGAAAAACCAAAGGGGTCATACTCCACGGAACAAGAATTATCAATAGTAAATTGACGAGTAGAAAGGAGATTTTTAATGATGGTAGGAACTACTAGAACGTTGTTAAGATCAAACGTGCGGTGGGGTGTAGAAATAGTAGTGTGACCAATGGTGGAGATGGGTAAAGAAGAACCGTTGCCAATGGTGACTTGGAAGGGAGGAGAATTTTGGGAGGGAGAAGAGAGTATACCGGGGTCGGAAACCATGTGGGAAGTGGCGCCGGAGTCCATCACCCATGGGCTTGGCGTGCTGGAGCCAACGTTGGAGCTGCTGGCGGTGTTGTTGAGGGCGGCGATGAGGGCGGAGCAGTCCCAGGCTGGGGCGCCGGTGCCGGAACCGGGGCCGTACGGCGTAGCTGGAGGTGGAGGAGCAGTGCCGAACGCCTGCCCATGCAGGGGAGCGAGCTGGGTCGTATACGCTTGATGGCCAGGAGGAACCCAGGTGGATGGGCCGGAGTAGCGCTGCATCTGCTGCTGGGGGGCGACAGGCCGTGGCCCAAGGACGCCAGGACCGCCAGAGGGAGGAGACGGACCACCAGCGGGCCTCCAGGTGGGCTGCATCTGCTGCGCCTGGCCCGTGTAGGGGTTGAAGCAGATCCACGGGCCAGGTGAGTTCGAGAAGCCGGTGTTCTTGTTCTTCTTCTTCTGCCAGCGGCCATTGCCGCCGCCACCAGTGCCACCGCCGCCGCTGCTGCCTCCAGAGGTGCCACCGGATGGACTAGAGCCGGTGGTGTTCCCGTACAGCGCGATCTGGGACGCGGCGGGTGGGTGCGTGCCCGGGGCGGGATGTGCGAGCTGATTCTCGCGGAGGAGCAGAAGTGAGCGAGTCTGCAAGAACGTCGGGGTCGGGACCTGCATAGAGACAAGGGTGATGATGTCGGCAAAGCGGGGGTTGAGCCCCCGGAGGCAGGTGAGCACCAGGGTCGTGTCGGTCACGGGCTGTCCAACGTCGCGGAGGGCGTCGGAGAGAGTCTTGAGCTTGTGGCAGTACGCGGCGATGGTGAGATCGCCCTGGACGATGGCGCGGAATTCCGCCTCGAGGTAGACGGCGCGGGTGAGCTGGTTGTCGAGGAAGAGATTGCGGATGAGCGCGTAGGCCTGAAACGCGGTCTGGTCCCGCGCCATGATGATGTCGAGGATGTCGTCGGAGACGGAGCCGTAGAGCCACGAGCGGACGATGTAGTCCTGGCGCGACCACTCAGCGGTGCGATCGGCGGCCGGGGTGTCGGTGGAGATGTGGCCGGAGAGCTCGTACTTGCCGAGGAGGACGCTCATGAGCATACTCCACTTGGAGAAGTTGGAAGCCTGGAGGTCGAGGGCGACCGGGATGTGCGTCTTGACGTTGACGCTGATGGCGAGGGACGCCGGCGACGCAGCCTGGACCACGGTGGTGGACAGGGCTCCGGAGGTGAGAGCATCCATCGCGGAGGAGGTGGCGGCCGAGGACGTCATGGTGGAGGCTGGGAGGCTGGCGGCGGAAGCTAGCTAGGTTTGTAGATCGGAATTGTCTGATACCATATAAACGTATAGGGAAAGAAAAGGTTTGAGGGAAGACACGCCACGCAAAGGGGCGATCAGCTCAATATATATTGGCCTCGTGTACAAAGTCTTGAGAGCCAAGAAAGAACTACCGTGAAGATCTCCAACCGAACAGGCTCGGTGAGATAAGGTAGAAAAATAAACGTACACAGCTTATACAGATATGTCACGTTAACACCAAGAAGAGGCAAGCTGACAGAGCCAGTAATGCAAACGTAACCGAGGAAGAAAACGTCCCATGGGCCGACGCCAGCAGCTTCAGCCACCTGCCCACGCGTTGCCCGATCCCATTGGCAGGCGCCAAGGCGGCCGACAAGATCACCGCGCTGCCCGGCCAGCCTCCGCGAGTCAACTTCGACCAGTACGCCGGCTATGTCACGGTGAATAAGGAGTACGGCCGCGAGCTCTTCTACTACTTCGTCGAGGCCCCCTATGAGGCGGCCTCGAAGCCGCTCATCCTCTAGCTCAACGGTGGGCCTGGGTGCTCATCGCTGGGGTATGGCGCCATGATGGAGCTCGGCCCGTTCCGAGTGAACCCCGACGGCAAGACTCTGAGGAGGAACAAGCACGCCTGGAACAACCGTAAGTTGTTAAGTGGAGCTGGCTTCTAAGCAGAGTAGATACACTGAACTGATTAGATATGTGCAGTGGCAAACGTGATCTTTCTGGAGTCGCCAACCGGAGTGGGGTTCTCCTACGCGAGCAACAACCCGGATAATATCAACAAGCGGGGCGACCAGAGAACTGCCGAGGACACATTCGTCTTCCTGCTCAACTGGTTGGAGAGGTTCCCCAAGTACAAGGGCCGCGACTTCTACATCGCTGGCGAGAGCTATGGTGGCCACTACGTGCCGCAGCTTGCCACCGTAATCACCTTCATGAACGAGCTCCACCGCACCACTTTCATAAACCTCCGCGGCATCTTCGTAAGCCTTTCGCATGTGACTTTGCAGAATTATTGGGTTTTTTGCGGTAGCCATGCATATGCATGTTTCGTTTGTATTACATCTAGGTCGGCAATCCGATCCTTGACAATTACAAGAACAGCGAGTGGAATCTGGAGTTTCTATGGAGCCACGGGCTGATCTCCGACGAGATCTGGGCCGGGATCCGTGCTAACTGCACCTTCACCCCGAAAGACGACGGGCGGTGGTGCTCTGTGGAGGGGCAGGCATTCCACGTAGGCGGCATCTATCCCCGAAACATATACGACCCGAGGATCTGCCTTCCGTCGGCACGCGAAGGCTATGTAAGATAGATATGATGCGATCCCTTGGCTACTCTCCAACTCTCTTTCCCAATAAGAATTGCTGATTTCTATGGCCAGTCAGACAGTCACAGTGTCCACAATTTTTGATTTGCCAGCTGGCTGGCTATGATCCATGCATGGAGTACTACGTCGAGGCTTACCTGAACACTGGCGAGGTGCAAGAAGCTCTGCACGCCCGCACCAACACAAGTTGGATAGCTTGCCCAAGAACAAGGTATATATACTCTATCTATCTGCATAATGTTCTGCTGCTACACTACCCCAACCTTTTTTTTCTTCTCTCTTGTGCGCAGCAGCTAATATGCACCACACTCTCGTTTCTTCCAGCGTCCCCTTCCATTATAACCCCGGCCCAGTTACCATGGTGCCAACGATCAGGAGGCTAGTCGAACGTGGGTTAAGCGTATGGGTCTATAGGTACTACTCTATACATGCACAATGAGCATTGAGCAGAATAAAATATCTATCTTGAGGTTTTTAACTAGAACGACCATCTTTCTTCAGTGGCGATTTGGATTCCACATGCTCGATTACCTCGACGAGGTACTCGGTCAAGGATCTCAACTTGCCCGTCACCAAGCCATGGCGCGCTTGGTACACCCCGGACGTCGAGGTAATTAACCGCTGTGCAGAAATAGACACCAGCGAGAGCTAATTAAGTAAAATTCAGATATGATGTGTGCTTGAACCTGAGATGAAATTAATGGGTTTCCGGTGGCTTATAGGTTGGAGGCTATGTTCAGCAGTACCAGGGAGGCTTCACGTTTGCATCGGTGAGGGGTGCTGGCCATCTGGTTCCTAGCTATCAGCCAGAGAGAGCCCTTGTTCTTCTCTACTCTTTCCTCAAGGGCAGGCTCCCGCCTGGGTGACGTCCCAAACTGAATTGAGATATTTCGGCACTCAGATGTTAATTTACTGTGTGTTCTGATTCGTATGCTGGATTCTATAAATAAATCGCTGCTTACACATGACTATGAAGTGCGGATAACGATATATTCAGGCCATAGTCATATGGTTTAACACTTGTGTGCTGAAAAGGGTTGTATGGTGTTCACATGAAAAGAATAGAGTGAATAGCACATCTGGTTTGCGCCGGACGAACATCTTTGAGTTTTGATCATACTGTATTTGCGCAACGAGCAGAATGAAAACAAGGCAATTCTCAGGACTGCATGTTGGAATTGTTAAACACGTCAACATGCCACGCGACATGACAGGCGCATCTCATAGGAGATAGTTGAGATAGTTAGGTTGTTAGAGTATCATGTTTATCTCATGTAACCTCTTATCTCTATCTCCTTTCTTGATCTCCAAGCTTGTAATCTAAATCACATGTATGCGCTGTTATGAAAGGTGCACCCCATCTATTTAACATGAACCCGTCGGCCTGAGCGAGGCAAGACGTTCCGCTAGTTCGCACATGAATATCCCCACTTGTTTATCATATGCTAGTTTATACAAGGATATAGGTTTTTTTCTTTCTATAAAGATACAAGGACGGGTAAGACACGAAACATGATGATGTTAGGATTTATTATAGTGACCTAATTGTTCAAATCTTAAAGATGTATGATTTGTGTTGCTAATTATTCAATAGTACTAACCGTTTGTAACTAAGTGATCATCGTTCTCATTCTTCAATCAAAAGTTAGGACTAATCCCTAGTAGCAATGGCAGCAGCATGCGCCAAAGTGTAACCTTGGTAAAATACTGTTCTGCCACTGGCAACGTATAATGACACCGGAGTGCACCCATAGGGAAACTCATACAATCATACATCACCAGGGCAGCATGCCAAGTGGTGCTCTCTCCTAACTGTAAGCTTTTCTAAGCTTGGGTACAAACTATAACTGGACAACATACAGCCGGCATCTGCAGTATTCAATTGAGCAACAATGGCCACAGCCCACAGGCATGCTGTTTTTCTTTCCTTTTCCTTTTTGTCTCAGTACGGTCATAAGAACTTTTCAAGGCTCCAGCACTGATTGATTGATCGCGTCAAAACATTCTCCTTCCAATCATTTCCCTTACATTACACCTATATAAGCACCTCGAAACACCACACAAATATCCGTGGACGCGACGGCAGCTGCTAATTTTCTTCAGAAAACACCATGAGCAACACTTCCTTGTGCCTCCTTCTCCTCATCTGCGTGGCCGCGTGGCACGCAGATGCGTCGCAGGAGGCTCGACTCAGAGAGTTGATCCTGTCCAAAAGGGCTAGCACCAGTAGCAGTAGCAACAGCGTAGATGAGCCAATGATAGGAACTACAGCCGCCAGTAGCCTCCGAGCAGAGCACTCTGTCTCTGACCAGAGCGATCAGAAGGATGCCGACAGGATCGCCGCGCTGCCGGGGCAGCCGCCCAACGGCGTCGGCTTCAGCCAGTACTCAGGCCACGTGACCGTCGACGAGAAGAACGGCCGCGCGCTCTTCTACTACCTTGTCGAGGCGGCCACCAACGCGGCGACGAGGCCGCTCGTCCTGTGGCTTAACGGAGGTTCGGCCATGCATACATAGAGATGCACTTGTGTCTCCTTAGGGAATACACATAGCTTCGCTCCTGCGTATAGTGTCAAAAATGATCTTACATTTTTGAGACGCAGTACGTGATATATTTCCATGACGTGCAGGTCCGGGATGCTCATCCTTCGGCTACGGAGCAATGGGGGAGCTGGGCCCGTTCCGCATCAACAGCGACAACAGAACCCTCAGCACAAACGAGCACGCCTGGAACAACGGTTAGGGAGTCACAACATTACAACAACCGCTAACGGTTTTCTACGGACGACCCACACGTGACACGTGAAGGTTTTGATGCTTGTGCATGCAGTGGCCAACGTGCTCTTCCTTGAATCGCCTGCCGGCGTCGGGTTTTCCTACTCCAACACGACCTCCGACTACGACAAGAGCGGAGACCAGAGGACATCAGAGGACGCGTTCCTCTTCCTCATCAGCTGGTTCGAGAGGTTCCCGGAGTACAAAGGCCGCTCCTTCTACATCTCCGGGGAGAGCTACGCCGGCCACTACGTGCCGCAGCTCGCAGCCACCATCTTGAGTCACAACACTTCCATAAACCTACAGGGTATCTTGGTACGCGCGATTATGTTTAGTTAAACATACATTTCATAACAGTTAACACATTTATTTCCTAGTGAAGATCGTATGATATAGCTTGTGGATCTCTACTTGGTTAGGTGGGCAACCCATATCTTGATGATAACATGAACACGAAAGGGGTGATGGACTTCTTGTGGAGCCACGCCGTGATATCAGACGAGGTGTACGCCAACATCACCAAGAGCTGCAATTTCAATCTGTCGGATGGAAGCGCATGCTCTGACGCCATGGCCGCATATGACACTGCTAACACTCTCCTCTTCGACATTTACGGACCTGTTTGTATCGACGCGCCCAACGGAAAATACTACCCCAGCCGCAATGTAAGATATATTTTGGAGTACATCTTTTCTGATAGTGGCAAATTATATATATGCACGTAGCACACTTCCTTCGAATAACTAATTTCTGAAAAAAATTATCCGCTCTAAATTGTGCAGGTGCCGGGGTATGATCCATGCACCGGCTATTACATAGATGCTTACCTCAACGATCCTGAGGTGCAAAAGGCTCTACATGTTAGAACGACCAAGTGGGCAGGCTGCACGTAAGAGTTAGCTTAATTGGGGCCAAGATAAATACTCTTGTGAGCATCCACTCACTCCACTTACCACTACTGTGATTGTGCAGGGACTTGCACTGGAAAGATTCATCGGCGTCCATTGTGCCAACACTCAAATGGCTCATGGGCCAGGGGCTGCATGTGTGGTTGTTCAGGTAGGTAACATGCCAACCCCAGGCTGAACTGCAACTGCAAGCACGCACCTAACATTGCCAAAGTGTGTGGGTAACAAATAGTAATATGTTTTCAGCGGTGATTTCGACTCCGTGTGCCCGTTTACCGCCACGAGGTACTCCATCCATGACCTTGGCGTCGCCATCACGGAGCCGTGGCGCCCATGGACCGCGAACAAAGAGGTAAAGCATGACTACATGTTCTAGTCAGTTTTCACTTGTTTGTTTGTACTGACTGACACTGATAAATCTTTGCAGGTTGGAGGGTACGTTGAAGCATACACGGGCGGTTTGGTTTTTGCATCTGTGAGGGGCGCTGGTCATCAGGTCCCTTACTTCCAGCCTGAGAAAGCTCTGATATTGTTCAGCTCGTTCCTGAAAGGAACGCTTCCACTCTATGAGAAGGGACAGTAGTATTATGGACCTAAGTAAGAATTGTGGTGTCATGCATCCAGATATGGTGTTGCCTTATCAAGGAACTTCTTTTTTCTGTCTTTTGCCTCTTCAAACGGACACGGGCTCTTGAATATACAACAAATTTATGGCACCTCTAGTTTGTTACAACTGCCTTCCGGAGTGCCACACACCTAACTTGTGGCACTTATCATTTGGGAAACATTATTCCTCTCAACAATTAGGTATACCCGGAAATGGCAGAGAAAACATTCTTCAACCTCTGCACCCAAAAGTGCCCAAAATGCAATTTATTACAAAGTTTACGGAGGAGTTGCGTCGTAGGAGGAAACAAAACAACAAGTTACATAAAGTGAGGAGAATTGAGCATTACATAGCTTGTTATCAAACCTCCATTTAAACCAGAACTACAACATCCTGGTTCCAACCTCTGGGTTGTGGAACTTCATGGTTGGTAAACTATACTAATGATGCAACAAAGATGATTATGATTAGGAATGGCATGTTTTTGACGGAAAATATTAGGTGCAACAATTTAGAGCATGGCTAATAATATGGCCAGCAACTAGCTATATAAGAGTGCCTTGTCATCAAGAGCTAGCAATACCATTGACTCGTATAATAGGGTTGGCTATAAAGTTGGCTCTTAGCCTAGTGATTTTCTTCACTCTCTCTTTCGCTTTCCTCTCATTTACTCATTTTACCTAGGAGCACGTGTAGAGGTTTGCTCTTGCATTCCCTCCCTTTTTGCTTGTCTCTCTTCCACATAGGCAAAAGTGCCATGTAAGCAGGCGTATAGCCCACTATTGTACTTGATCTTACATGTTGAATCAGACTGCATCTTTGCAGCGGAATAAGTGCAACAAATAGATGCATATCTCGGTTTGGATGTGGCAATCATCATGGAGTGCAAGAAATTGGCCATTGACTTTACAAAAGTATGTTATGTGCACGGTCTCCATGAAACTAATGAGGTGGTGGGTGGACTTGCAAAAAATTCTTTTAGCACTAGATCCTCTAGCTTTTGGGACACTTCGAAATCCCTGACTTTGTTTCTCATTCCCTTGTAGACGATATGTCGATCATTCAAGGAATAAAGTCTATATACCGTAAAAAAAATTATTGATCTTTATTGCAAGCTGCTTTCATGAGCGTGCTTACAATCGCTACTTTGGTGATTAGAAATTCATTTATCCGAAGTCGGGAAGAACCGGAAAGTTCTGATTGTACTACCATACGAGTGTAACCTCTATCCTCACTATCCATTTTTGCATCAAAATGGTGCAAGCAAACATCTCTTTTTTGTTTCTTCAAAATAAAAGAACATTTGAAGTCGAAACTTTGCAGATCAACATCACACAATTACTACCATGTGCATAAATGTTTTCGGATTTTTTGGGTGCAACATACATAATTAAAAAATATATAAACTCATTTGAAATTTAAAATTTGAAAAATTTATGTTTTATGAAAAAAAGGAAATATTTTATATAGTGAGTGGCACTTGTGCTAATAAAACTGGAGATTCGAGGGAACGGAGGCATTTAGCGCAATTTTGTGGCCTATGGGGAGCAAAAGAGATATGAACTGGAAGCACAAGAGAATATGAATGAGACGATGGTTGTTAGATCTTTCGAAATTAGACAATCACCTGCCAGGATAGATGAATGTTTCTTCTACTTGGTTCATCTACCCTTGATACATCTATGCTGTTTTTATAATGTGAATGAGAAAAGACGATCATAGTGGCAACTTAACTACCAACGTTTTTATATTGTACGATCAAATCGATTATATATCCAACTTGTGAGATCTTGTAGTGGCCAACGTGCTCTTCCGGGAATCGCCAGCTGGTGTAAGGTTTTCCTACTCCAACGACCTCCGACTACGGCGAGAGAGGGAACAAGAGGACGGGAGATGACACATTTTTCTTCCTCGTTAACTGGTTGACTGGCTCGTAAGGTTCTCGTAGTACAAAAGCCGCCCCTTCTACATCCGGGTAGAACTTCAATGGCCACTATGTGCCGCAGATCGCAGCCACCATCCCGAGCCACAATCTCAACAATGGTTGGTAATCCATACCTTGATGACAATATGAATGGTAAGGAGGAGATTGACTACCTGTGGATCCATAGTGTGATATAAGACGAGGTGTGGGCCAATATCACCAAGAACTGCAATTTAGACCCGCCAGATGACAAATCATGCCTACTGTAATATGCTATGGCCCATGATCCTGCTAACATTGATCCCTATGACACATATGCACCGGCTTGCATGGATGCATATGAAGGAACACTCTACCGCACCCGCTATGTAAGAGAGCAGCATTGAATTATAAGGAGTCACACATACCTTGAGTATTTGTTTTGCGAAAATAAATTTTGCTCTTAATGATGGCCAAAGCGCCCCCCCCCCC
>NC_041389.1:436926414-436927455 GCF_002162155.2 Triticum dicoccoides | reverse complement strand
AACCAAATTTATTCTTTTACATAAACACATAATAATTGACACTATCTGCACCAAATTCAACATACTACGCTAGATTAGCCCCCTAAATTCTATTTAAGACTCATTTAGCCCTCCCTCAAATCACATTAAGCTCCACCACTACATGGCCCCCATGGATAGTAAATGGTGAGGTAAATTGAACATTACTGCATGTCCTGATTTGCTAGCAATTGTTTGCTCATTACCACTATGATAATCGGTTTGAGGGTATGCTCAGGGATATACCGGTGGGGTGGTGTTTACAACTGTGAGGGGAGCCGGGCACATGGTACCTTCCTACGAGCCCGAGAGAGCGCAGATGTTGGTCAGCTCCTTCCTGAATGGAAGTCTCCCACCGCACTAAAAGGGGCAGTGATATGTGAACTGAGTAGAAATCATGCATGAAATGCTTAAGCGCCGCAGCCGCAAACTTCACTAGTAGGAAAACCCTTATTAGTTCTATAAAGGATGCTATAGTACCTGTCACCCTTGGCTCATCGCGGGGGAGAGTGACCTTTGGCTGTCCGTTTACGGTTAGCTTGCCCGAGAGCCTCTCGGGGCGGCACAAGTTGTCCGATTTGCTCGGACGGCTTGTGCCCGAGTGACCCGGATAGAGGGTGCATGATGGATGGAGCCATCGTCATTGAGCGGTGTCGGGTGTGCCCCCGCTCGTACGCGAGCGCCTGACCGGGCCTGCCTGTCGGGCTCCTCGCCCCGTAGGGCTGGTCCGGTCGTGACAGGCGCGGGAGCCGGGTTGCAGTCGCAACGTCGGCTCGCGTGTAAGGCCAGGTTTGGGCTTGTGTGCACCGGTGGGCGCATGGGGCCAGCCTATGTGAGCCGACTATCGTGTGGGGCCACCCGAGCAGCGTGTCGGGTTTGTCCAGTCGCATCGGACAGTGTGTGCTGTTGCCCGGATGGCTTGCACCCGGGCAACCAGGCTAGAGGGTCCATGATGGGTAGACCGCCCCGCGTGCCCGGGGTTATAACCATTGGGCGCCGTCGGGCGCGACCGCAAGCATGGCT
>NC_041389.1:436925123-436926404 GCF_002162155.2 Triticum dicoccoides | reverse complement strand
ATCCTCTCCCCGCTCCATGCTGGCGCGTGCATTGAGAGCGAGCCTTCCGCACCGTCCATTCTTGATGGCGTGCCAGTAGGGCCTCTCTGAGCCATCAGATCTACCCGGACGGCTCGGACCCGGTCCACCCATCTGGGTGTTCTACGACGGGTGGACTACAGGGCGATCCTGCGGCCCCTTCGTTGGGCGATGGAGAGTGCGCTCACGGGAACCTTTTCGCACACTGGCCCATGCATAAAGCACGAGTTGGACCCATTTGTCTGTGTCTCACCCCGTGTCGGGCTGGTTTGGTCGCGGTAGGCCGGTGCACAGTGTTTGCGCGTTGCTGGTGTGGCCGGGTCGTCATGTGCATTCTTTGCATGTTTCTTCCTCGCTCGGCATGCATGTCGCCTGTACATTGCTGGGATGGCTGCCACGTTCGCATGAGCCCGATTCAGGCCAGCGTCGCTACCTCGTGAGGTGCTTGGCCTATCCGAGGGCGCTTCCTATATAGCGAGTAGGTCGCTGCCAAGCGACATAGCACGTACCCCCCTCGCCCACTGCTGTTTCTGTGGGCCGGCCCATTCGGGGTTTCATCCCAACCGGTTTTGGGAAGGTTCTAGAACCTTCCCTCAACCCGGTTTTCTGTTTTTTTTCTCTTTCGTTTTTTCTTTCTTTTTCTTTTCTCGATTTTGTATTTTTCTTTTTTGATCCTTTTCCTTTTTTTCTCTACCTTTTTCTTTTTCTTTTATCATTTTTATTCTTGTTTTTCAATTTTTAAAAATCTTTTAAATTTATTATTTCTAATGATGAATATTTTTAAATATGTGATTTTTTAAATTGAGGTTTTGCTTTTGCAAATTCGTGAACATTTTTATTGAATCATGAACATTTTTTGAAACCATGAACATTTTTGAAATCATAAACATTTTTTCAAACTCACGAATAATGTTTTGAAATTGTTATCCTTTTTCCAAAACTGTGAACATTGTTTCTAAATCATGAACATTTTCTAAAATTATGAACATTTTTTCTGCATTCATGAACATATTTTCTAAATTGTGAACATTTTTTAAAACTCACAAACATTATTTCAAATTCGTGATTTTGTCGAAATGTTGAACATTTTTTAAATTTGTTAAAATTCTCTTAAAGCATAAACATGTTTTTGAATATTCGAGAACATGTTTTGAAATCATGGACATTTCTTTATTTCAAGAATAATTTTTTGAAATTATGAACATTTTTTACAAATTCATGAACATTTTTCGAATTTGCAAACATTTTTTGAAATCATGAATT
>NC_041389.1:436808749-436924917 GCF_002162155.2 Triticum dicoccoides | reverse complement strand
CACCTTATGCGCCGAATAGGAGCTCCCCTATCAGAGTTAAGGTAAGCCGGGTCAGGTTGTTTTAGTCTTTTTACTAAGTCGGTGAGTTTTTCTATAAATTTATTGTTTTACACCGTTTGTCAGACGTGGTGCACACTGGCATTTCTCTCGTTCCATTTTACAGAGGCTTCTTCGAGCCTACTCATCACCGGCGGCGTCGCCGGCGGCTTTGAGTTTTCTCGGCGTTGCCAGTGTACATCACTCCATTTGCTTTGTGCAGCACCTCAGGTTTGTGTTCGTATTCTCTTTATCTTTGGCTGTGGTGTCACCCTTCTTCCCACTAGATTTCTTGGATTTGTTTGTTTTGTAGAGTTTTGACGCCGTGTTTAGGTCGGGCTTTGCACGTGGTTCTTTGAGCCGCGTCGAGTTCGTCAGTCGCGTGATGGAGGAAGTGAAACGCGAGCGTACTGGAAAGATGGACTGTGTGCCAATGCATGCCTGTTTTGATGTTGTCAATGGTCCGACAAGTATTTTTGAACGAGATGCTTTGCTTGGCATTTATTTTTTGTAAATTCTTAATAGTCATGCCGGTGATTAGGAAAACATGGCCATCACGCATCACTTGAGGTAGTGTTAGAGGACCGACTAGGAATATCTTTTGCCGTTTATTATTTCACACATGCACATGAGTTTTCCTCTAATTTTTTATGGATTAATTGCTCAAGGACCATCACAGTTTTTTTTTTTTGCAGGTGACCATCACAGTTATAACATGAAACATAAACATTAATTACAAACTTAGAGATAAATAACAACTGTCATTATTGCCTCTAGGGCATATCTCCTACAGTACCATCACGTCCAAAAGATGAGCGCAAGGATTAATTGAAACCACGGGGCTTGAATGAGGGCACAACAAAGCCTAGTAGGCAAGACCACCTCTCCATCGGGTCAAGCCCAGTAGTCAAAAGCGTCCGACAGACGATCTCCCAGCAGGGCACATGACGGCCAGGGTCCTGGAAGGCCAGAGTACTCAGCATCCGAACAAAGGCAGCGGGTGGCAATGACGTGCAACGCAGGGCTGGTCCGGAGATTTTGAGAGCCCAGGGCGAGACTAAAATTCGGGGCCCTTAATACAAATGTCATAACAATAAAAATGAATACACATATATATGAAATATTATCGATAACACTTAAATGCAGCCAAAATCAGTATGCACAAAATAATTTATGCATATTACCTTAAAATTATCTTCTAAGATTTCATGATGCAAAGTCAATTATGATGGGGTCGATGTCAATATCATCCCATAATTTGTTCTCGCTGCATAATATTGCCAAACTATTTAACCTCTATGAGTCATTGTTTACCTCAGATAGTTCTTCAGTAATTTCAACTTTGAAAACCCTGGCACGGTAAATAAGATGCAATAAGGAATGGAATGGAGATATTAGGATGATAATCAACTTCTTTGACATGCCCGAAAATCTCCATAGCAGATGTTACACCATCTCGCAAAGTGAATATCATAATCTTCAACTAAAAACTAAGAACCTCAACATCTCATGAACCATCACAAGAGAAAGTTTCAGCAAATTTTGGGCAACAGTCTTCAAGTTCAATATCATTCAATGATTTCAGGGTGCCCAAGCTCAATAATAATCCGAATGTATCTTTAAACACCATGACCTTTTTAAATCTACCTTTCAAAGAAGTGAGCGCCATATCAACCAATACAAAAGAAATATTTAACTTGGAAAGCCTCCTCAGCTTCTAGGATTTCTTCTTGATAATCACTTTCGCCACGAATATTTCCGCCTTGTAATTGTACCAAGTGATCCAAACCTTTTTTCCTTTTCCTTTTATTGCTACCAAATGAATACTTTCTTCCGGATGGCATGATAAGACAGTGCTGACAATAAGAAAAAAAAACATCACTTGGCAGTTGTTAAAAACTGCCGATGTACCGGCTGTTCATCTAGGAGTATATGAATATCAATATGGATATAAAGTATTACCTTAGAGGGTCGGATCGTTAATGGACGGAGAGCAAGGCGAGGTTGCGCCGGCCGTCGGGAATTGAAATTGGCGGAGGACCTAACTGAATTAGGAAGGAAAATTCGATTTTTAGGCGAAAGGAGAAAAAGAAGCTCCGAGCGCACAGTCGTGATTCACCAAGAAACAAAGCATCAGCGGCCGCTCGGAAATTTGGAATAGCTACGTGAATGCCAAATGCGTGCGTGATGGAATAGGAAGGAATCAGGCTGGTTACAATGGACAAGAACATAAGCTAGTAACTTACACACTTTCCTAAACTATGTTACTACCTTCATAGTGGATAGGAACATCTATTTAGTGTCATGCAACGATGTATTTATTAGGTTATAGACTCATTGTTTCTTGAAGTGTGTGATGTTCCGGTAACTTAGCTAGTTACCACAAGAACCTCTCTCTTTATTAAATACGTGCCACATAAGTAAAGTTGTATTGGAATGTGTGATGTTACTCCTAAGTTCCTCTCCACTGTGACCAGCCTTAATCGGTTTCTTTTTTCTCGAGGTGCACGTACTAACCTGGGAACCAATCGGAAGGATCAATCAATTCCTTTTTTTCGAGGTGCACATACTAAATGGAACGAATCAGAAGGGATCAATCAGTACTCTCGAAAAAAGAAGGGATCAATCAGTTCTTTTTTTCTACGTGCGCGTACTAAATGGAACGAATCGATCACTACCTCATCCTCGCTGACTCGCTGCGTGCGTGCGTTTTTTTTTGAGCGAAATCATACGTTATATTGGGCCATAGGCCTGTGCTCCGGGGAGGGGCCCCTCGATTTTGGGGGCCCGGGGTGGCTGCCCCCCTGCCCCTCCGCAGGGTCGGCCCTGCAACGTCCTCATCAGACCTCACTACCTGAAAAAAGAAGCACACAATTTCTTTGAGATGGCAAGACGCCCGAAAGGTGTATGTTAATTTGGGTTCGTTCTGTGTAACTGTGTTTCTTTGGTCGGTCGATGGTTTGCATGTTTTCTGTGCCTGCCCGGTGTCCACCTTTGGCTCCAACTTGTTGCCTCTTATATCCGGGGCTTGGGTTAGCGATGAGGTCATGTCGGTCCATTGGTTGGTGGACTTGCAACGGTCGCTCCAAGGTGCATCAGGACCACAATGCGGAAAGCGAAGTCCACATTCAAGGAAGCGTGCCAGTACCCTTGTATGGTCCTGGCTCCCGCCTGCGGCAGCATGGACATCGGCGGTGACCGGTCAAGGAGCGCCGGCAAGAGCCGCTGGGTCACGTATTGGTTCGTATTAATCGTCTTATTTGCGAAATTGTTTTGAACAGAAGAAAATGGTATGATGCTTTGGATGTATGCCACGTGTCCCGAAAGCACCGACGGGAGCAAGGCGCAAGCCACGCCCGTGTTTAATTGCGCAAAAAGATCTTATCGGATCCTCTAGTTAATACTCCCTCCGTCCGGAAATACTTGTCCTCGAAATGAATAAAATGGATGTATCTATAAATAAAATAAGTCTAGATACAACTATTTCAAGGACAAGTATTTCCGAACGGAGGGAATACATCATAGCATAAAAAGGGAAATAGTAATACACATTATTGTCTTCCCTACACAAATCGTATACTACTCAAGGATCACAATATTGTCATCAATGAATTCTAGGGGTAGGAAGATATGGCATACTTAAAAAGATTCTAGCGCATTAAAACACATTAAATGTGCATGGATTACTTAAACAAATCGTTTGGGACCATGTTAAAATTTCTCTATATATGAACCCCAACCACGAATCCATCTTTGTCATCTTAGCTACAGAGTTTGCTCATTTTACCATAGCAGACGATGAGGAACACCACCTTCGGTCTACTCCTCATCTGCGTGGCCGCGTTGCACGCAGATGCATCGCAAGAGGCTCAGCTCAGAAAGTTCATCCGGTCTAGATGGAACAATAGCAATGCCAACATCATAGATGAACCAAGGGTAGAAATCACTAACACTACCAGTAGCCTCAGAGAGTACTCTGCCCATGACATGGCCAATTTGAAGGCTGCCGACAAGATCCATGTGCTGCCAGGGCAGCCTAGCGGCACTATCGGCTTAAATCAGTATGGTGGGTACGTGACTGTCGACAAGAAGGATGGCCGGGCGCTCTTCTACTACTTCGTCGAGGCAGCCATTGATGCGGCGGCGAAGCCACTCCTCTTGTGGCTCAATGGAGGTTACCTTGTTACGATCGAAAAGCTTTCAGTTCAATTGCTGAAACTTTGAGTGCTCTGATGATAGATAGTATCAACACGTACATGGTGCACTCGCAGGTCCTGGATGCTCATCGCTTGGCTACGGAGCGATGATGGAGGTGGGCCCATTCCGCGTGAACAAGGACAAAAGAACTCTCAGCGAAAACCTGCATGCTTGGACCAAAGGTAAGGCGCTGCACGCAATTGAACTAGTACAATCGATTATACGATCCAACTTTTGAGAAACTTGCAGTGGCCAACGTGATCTTTCTGGAATCGCCTGTCGACGTCGGGTTTTCATACTCCAACAAGACCCTCGACTTCCACTTGAGCGGGGACAAGAGTACGGCGGACGACACGTTTGTCTTCCTCTTCAACTGGCTCGAGAGGTTCCCGGAGTACAAAGGCCGCCCCTTCTAAATCTCCGGGGAGAGCTACAGCGGCCACTATGCGCCGCAGCTTGCAGCCATCATCCTCAGCCACAATCTCGAAAATAGTAGTACAAGAACTTTGATAAACCTACAGGGTATCCTGGTATGAGTCCTTAAGCGATTATCAATAATAGTTACTCCATTAGTTTACTGTTATCAGGCGTTTTAACTTTTTTTTGGTATGTTTGTTCATTCATTTCAGACTGTATGTAGTTCATATATTAAAATATCCAAAACATTTTATATTTACGAACAGGGGGAGAATTTCATTCGATTTGTTTTACAGTATAGTGTGTGCATCTCTGTTTTGGTTAATTAGGTTGGCAATCCATACCTTGATGTCAATATGAATGCTAAGGGGGAAGTTGACTATCTGTGGAGCCACGGGATGATATCAGATGAGGCGTGGGCCAGTATCACCAAGCAGTGCAGTTTAGACCAGCGAGGTTACGAAAACTGCATCGCTGATATGCCCGGTGCTGATCAATCTAACATCGATCCCTACGATATATATGCGTCGGTTTGCCTGGAAGGACCAACTGAAACACAGTACCCCAGCCGCTATGTATAAGAGAGCGCCACTGAATTACAAAGAGTCACACACCTACTACCTTGATAAATACAATTTGCTCGAAATTTTGCAGGCACCGAGGTCGTATGATATCTGCAGCGATCGTTACGTATACGCGTACCTCAATGATCCTCGGGTGCAAAAGGCTTTGCATGCTAGACCAACAGAGTGGACACACTGCACTTCGTAAGATTTGTTAACTGGGTCGGACAAACCACGCTGTTTATGACAAAACAAAATAAAATAAGCTGCGCTTAACTAACGCTCTAAGTATTGTTGCAGCGAAATTACTTGGATGGATGCACCGGTCTCGATGGTGCCAACACTCAAATGGCTGATAGAGCAGCACCTGCCTGTGTGGCTGTACAGGTAATTAACATGCCAAATCGCACACTGAACCGCAAGTAATAAGTACTTCCTCTGTCCCATAATATAAGAATGTTTTTTAAATTAACATTGCTTCAGAGTGTGTGACGGAGGCATGTTTTCAGTGGCGACTTGGACTCCGTATGCCCGTTCATCGCCACGAGGTACACCATCAAGGACCTCAGCCTCAACGTCACGGAGCCATGGCGCCCATGGATAGTAAACGAGCTCGATGAGGTAAATTGAACATGCATGGCTAGATGTCCCGATTTGCTTGAAATTCTTTGCTCGTTGCCAGTGTGATGATAATTCGGCCGTGCTTTGTGGCAGGTTGGAGGGCACGTTCAGGGATACACGGGTGGGTTGGTGTTTGCAACTGTGAGGGCAGCCGGGCACGCGGTCCCGTCCCACCAGCCCGAGGCAGCGCTCGTGCTGGTCAGCTCCTTCCTGAATGGAACGCTTCCCCCGAGCGATAGGTGGTGGTGACATGTGAACCGAGTAGAAACCGTGCATGAAATGCTAGAGCATCACACACTGGATGTCGTGCAGGGTGCAGCCATGTACTCCCTCTGTTCCCTTTTCCAGTGCGTATTAGTTTTTTGGCAAAATTGCTCAATGTAGTATGTGCATGCAGCCTAAGCCTCCCTTAGAAGTTCCCTTTTCTAGTGCATATTAGTTTTTTGGCAAAATTCCTCAATGTAGTGTGTGAATGTAGCCTAAGCCTCGCCTGGACGAATTCACCCTTGACAGAAATCACAGGAAGCGCAGCAACGGGTGCACACGGGATGGGTCAGAACGCATGTAGGGTTAGTCTTGTACAAACCACATCACCCAATGCGCATTATAAAGAGGTAAATACACCAGAAATCCTGGAACTTGCGCGTGACGGTCAGTTTGATGCATAAATTTGTAAAATACACGATTTCAATTATCAAACTTGCAACGGTGTGCAAATACGGTCACAATTCCTGTATGCGGGTGTATCCGCTGCATGCGTGGCAGGGCAGCTTGGCCGGGGCCCACATGTCAATGACTGAGAGCGGGGAGGCATTGGGTGAGACATGCATGATCTTTTTTACACAAAACACCCTCAACTTTTATTTAATTATGCATAAAAGCTGGTGAACTATGGTCACAGACTGATGGGTCCCAGCTAATCAACGAACAGTGTAAATGAATTTGGACTATTGTTTTTTTTGTGCAGATAAAATCCGAGAAAAATGTGACAATTAAAATAACAAAAATTGTGAGGATTCAAACCAGCAACATCTGCTAAATTCTGATTTTTGTAAACCAACCGGCCAACCATCCGTTTCTGCTAGCTACGGAGGGGTATGCCTAATTATGAGGGTGTTTGTTTCCAGGGACTTATTGGCTTAGGGACTTAAAAAAGTCCCTATAAGTCCCATCTAAACCAAACAGGATGGACTTATAGGGATTTAAAGTGGGCATTTGGGACTTATGAAATAAGACTCTCATGGAAGGACTTATAGTTGTAATATGGTATTGTAGGGACTTATAAGTCCCAGGAACCAAACATGTAGGGACTTTTTAGGGACTTGGGACTTATAAGTTGGGACTAAAAAAAGTCCTAGGACTTATGAACCAAACAAGGCCTATATCAGCCGAACAACAACAGTGAGTGAGTTATATGCACCGACTTGGGCTAACGAGCAAACCGAGTTGGACATCCAAACTGATCAAATTAAACGTATTAGACTAGCACGAAAGGTTTTGAATTTTGATATGGCAAAAATTTCAATCACACTTGAAATAGTAAAAAAAATCGTCAATTCCTCCGGACAAATGAACAATTTTTTTGTTTGAATTCAAATAATTTTAAATTAAAAAATCTATATAAAAGAGAATTTAGTGCAGAATAAATGCACGTAAAGTCTTTTTGGACAAATGAACGACACTTTCATTTGAATTCAAATAATTTTAAATTTTAAGATGTGATAAAAGGAAATATAGTGCATAATGAACGTGCGTACATTTTCATACAACTCAACTAAATTTTTGTTTGAATTGAATAATTTTAAATTTAAAAATCAAGATAAAAAATGTATAGTGCAGAATGAATGTGTGTAAACTCTTTTGGACAAATCAATGCATTTTTTGTTTAAATTCAAATAATTTTAAGTTTAGAAATGTGATAAAAGGAAATATAGTGCATAATGAATGTACGTATATTTTTCGGACAAATCAACGAATATTTTGTTTGAATTTGAATAAATGTAAATTTAATAACTAGATAAAAGAATATATAGCGCAGAACGAATATACATACATTCTTTCAGACAAATCAACTAAACATTTGGTTGAATTTGAATACTTTTAATTTTTAAAATTTAGATAAAAGAAAATATAGGTCAAAACCAATGTATGTAATTTTTTGGAAAACTCAATGAAATTTTGTCTGAATTAGAATAATTTTTAATTTAGTAATCTAGATAAAGGAAAATATGGTTCATAATGAATGTACGTAGATTTCTTTTGGAAAAATCAACATAAATTTTGTTTGAACTCGAATAATTTTAAATTTTAAAATCTGGATAAAAGATATAGTCCAAAATAAATGTAACATATTTTTTTGAGCAAATTGATTTTTTTTCACCCACCCTTGTTTAAATGGAAATTTTGTCTCATCTAAGGCATCAACTATCGTCTTCTCAGTTGGTTAGCCCTGCTCTACCCGGCTCTCCTTTTATTCGCTTATAAAAACCCATCTTTAATTTGTACTTTTTTTTGACGTAAAAAATCTTTATTTCTTAAATGATAGCGAGATCGTTTACAACAAGTTGAGAAATAAAGTCCGGGATTGAGCGATCCCAAAACTCCGAGAGTCTACTAGAGAGGGAGCATTTAGCTATATAATCAACTACATCATTTGCTTCACGTGGGCAAGCAATTATTTCGTAATGAGCAACATCCAGTCCCAACTCTTTTCCTTCAAATACAGTAGCTGAGTCCTTTCCCGAGTACTCTTCCATATTAAACGCTTGGACCGCATTAGAGCAATCGGATTCTATCTGAAAAGCATTGCAACCGATCTTAGAAGCAAGGTAAAAACCATTACGAATGGCCATCATCTCCGCAGACTCTGCTGTTGTCACATGCGGTATAAACCAGCTAGCTGCAGCAATGAATTCACCACAACCATCCTGCGCAATAGCTCTCGTACCTCCGTTCATATTCTCATAGCAAAAGAACGCATCCATATTTATCTTCACTACTCCCCTTCCCGGTTTATGCCACATGTGATCACGTTTTCTTATAGGTTGATTCACCGCAAGTGAATGGTAAAAATTCGTGGCAAGGACTCGGATTGAAACAGCTGTCCGATCCGATCGTGGGATATGTATCTCCTTTACTATCTGTCTCCTTTGTCACCATATGTACCAGCTAGCCACTGCCATTACTTCTGCCATCGGTAAGCCCTCTGTGTTTTCGGATTTATACATTAGAGTGCTCGTCGTGAAGGAGCCCGATCTGTCCTGTAGAGCTGCATTTTGAATCTCAGTTTTTAAACCAAGTTTCTCCCAAATCTCCAAGGCTCGAGCACATTGGAAAAGACAGTGTTGCGTGTCTTCATAGCCAACCCGGCAGACCGTACACTGCCCGGATACTGGTATATGTCGCCCTGCAAGAGTTCCAAAACAAGGTAGAACTCTTCGGATAACTTTCCACACAAAGTGCTTGACCTTCCCAGGCACTCGAAGAGCCCAAACATGCTTCCATATGTCCTGTTCTCGGCTCCCTTGTGGACAAGACAGATCCATCTGTCGCCTAAATTGGTGTTTAAATTCTGTGTGATAAGCCGACCTTACTGAGAAGTTTTCGGTCCGGTTATAATGCCATGAAACAAAGTCATCCATGATACGCACTCTGAGTGGGATTTGTAGGATTCTGTACACATCAACCGGCCAGAAGACATCACGAATCAAAACCTCATCCCACCGTCCTGTATGTGGATCAATTAATTCTTCCACTGTTGTCAACATAGTGGATCCTCGCGGTGTTATGACTTTTCCGGACTCACTTGATGGTACCCAATGATCTTTCCAAATGTTTATATGTGATCCCGTACCCACTCTCCAAATACATCCTCGTTTGAACGTTTGAATCCCAGCAACAATACTCTGCCAAGTAAAGGAGGATCCCTTCTTCGGCCCTGCATTCAATATATTCCCATCTGGATAGTATTTAGCACTGAGAACTCGAGCACACAAAGATTCTGGATTCTGGAGCAGACACCAACACTGTTTTGCTAGTAAAGCAAGATTAAAACTGTGAAGGTCTCTAAACCCCAGTCCTCCTTTCCTCTTTGGCATGCACAATTTTCATCATGCAAACCAGTGCATCCGTTTCTTCTCCTCACTGTCCCCCACCAAAATCCTGCCATTTCATTTGTTATAGTTTACAGATTCCCTTTGGCAATTTAAACACTGACATAGCATATGAGGGTATTGATTGGGCCACTGCTTTCAACAAGATTTCCTTTCCTTGGACTGAAAGTACCTTTTCCTTCCACCCTTTAATTCTCTGACAAATTCGGTCAATCAAATGCTGAAAGCAATCACTTCTGTCCACACCTACAACTGTAGGAAGACCAAGGTATTTGTCAGATAGAGCTTCTATTAATATGTCAAGGTTCCTGCAAACCTCTTCCCTCATGGCAACATTTGTATTGGGGCTGAAAAAAAACACTTGATTTTGCCGTACTAACAAGCTGTCCAGAGCTTGCACAATTTACATCTAAAACCCTCTTCAAAGCGTTTGCATTCTGCACATTTGCCTTCATAAGAATGAGAGAATCATCTGCGAAAAGAAGGTGGGAGATGGATGGTGCATTGCGACAAACTTTAATACCTTCCAGGCCACCCACCTCTTCCTCGTGGGCCAACATGCTCGATAATCCTTCAGAACAAAGCAGAAATAAATAAGGGGACAAGGGGTCGCCTTGCCTTAAACCTCTAGTGGGTATCCGTTTCTGCATCATTAAACCTTATTGTATAACTTACTGAGGAAACACACTCCATTATCATCTCAATCCAACCTGGATCAAAGCCGAGTTTTATCATCATTTGCTCCAGGAAACTCCACTCCACACGATCGTATGCTTTCATCATGTCTAGTTTGACAGCACAGTACCCATTAGAGCCATGAGTTTTTTTCCTTATTGCATGAAAGCATTCATACGCAATTAGCACATTATCTGTTATAAGTCTACCAGGCACAAACGCACTCTGTGTGGGGGATATGATCTCAGGAAGTACTTTCTTTAACCTGTTTGCATGCATTTTGGATATAATTTTATAGACCAAATTGCATAAACTGATTGGCCTGAACTATGTAATTGCCTCTGGGCTATCTACCTTTGGTATTAACACAATATTTGTGTGATTCCATCCTGCTGGTACCTTCCTCATCTGTATTGCTTCGAGGACCTCATCAGTGAGCTCCTCCCCCAAAATGTGTCAAAATCTCTTGTAAAAGACTACATGTAACCCATCCGGCCCAGGTGCCTTCATGTCTCCAATTTGAAATAGTGCTTTTTTGACCTCTTCTCGGGTGTATGAAGCTGTTAACAAGCTGTTCATCTCAGGCGTTACACGTGTTTTTACTTAATCTGTACTTTTATTGTAAGGGATATGTATCTTAAATAGTATACTATCGGAAACAACAAGCCAGGTCTCGTCGATCTGACGGTAGGAGGGACCCCCCGCCCCCGCGTCGTCTCCAACAAGGCGACTCGGGGGAAACCCTAAATCGCCGCCGCCGCACCCCTCCTTCCCCCCTCCCCTTCCCCTCCGCCGCTGCCAGAGGTGTGCGCCGGCGTGCGCTCGACACCAATGAAGGTGGCGGCGGGGGATCTGGCGGCTCCACCTCGCGTGGAGGGTTCGGCATCCGGGGCGGCGGCCCCAGGCAGAGAGCGTCGGGTGGCCCGGGCGGCGGGACACTCCGGCCGGAGCTGGTGAGGCGCCGCCCTCGGTCTCGCGGGGGACGAGGAGGCACCGGTCCACGGTCGCTGGTGTGCGGCCTCCCCTGCGCGGTGGCCGTCGCTAGATGCATCTCACCCTCCCCGCCCCGATCTGCTCCTTCCATCGCCGGATCCGGGTCCTCCCGGGCGTCGGCGGTGCGGATCTTGTCGAGTGGGGTTGGTTCCAGGGGAAACCCTTGGCCGGCGCAGCCACATCGCAGGCGACGCCCTGGGCGCTGTACCCCTCCCTGGAGGCTGTGGTGAGGATCCTTCTCCCCTTCCTTCCGCTCCCTGCTAGGTGAAAGCCTAGGTCCCCTGATTCGGGCGGCGACGACACATCCGTGTCGTGTTCCTTCTTGGAGGCGCAGTCCGGGGATCGCACGGGCGGCGAGAGAGTCGGGTTGTGGGCGTGATGGTGGCGGGTGGCAGCTTGGCTCGGCGCTTCAATGCCTCTTCTTCGGTGGCTCATCGCTGTTGCCCTTGTTGCTGCGACTGTGGCCGACAGCTTTTGCCCTTCGGTGTGGCTTATCCGCGGACGACGACGGTGCTCGGAAGGGTGTGATCTGTGCTAGCAGGTTTGCTCCTAGTTCTTTCTTCATGCGCAGCTTGGACGTCTTCCCCTGGGTTCAAGGGTGAACCGAGCTGCCGCCTGCCGGTGCGGCATCCTTCGAGCCAGGATGAGAGGGCAGGGGCCCTTTGCAGTGGCAGTTCCAGAGGAGTGTCAGTGTTGTCTTCGAGTTTGGCTACGATCACGAAGCTTGCACGGTGGTGCATCCTCTCAAGTCCGTAGCCTGTCCGGTTGGTGTAGGCCGTCATGCAGGGTGTTGGCGGCAGCATGGCGTGCTCTTGCTATCGTTGTTGTCTTTGAGTCTGTTTCGCTTTGCTCCCTGTATCAGCCGCTTGTTTCTCGTCTTGCTTTCCTTGTAAGTTGGTGATCTTGTAATCCTGGCCGGTTGACGGCTTTGTTAATTCAAAGCCGGGCTCTCCTTGAGCCTTCGTTCTAAAAAAAACAGCAAGCCTTAGGTGGGTTGGTCATCTCATGGTGTTTTTTTTGCCAGCCAAATTTCATTTACGTAGTACACCGACGGGTTGGTCTCAGCGGGAGACCATGTTTACGTTACAGCTATTGGAAGGTCTTTTGCACAAATTAAAAAAAAATGAGGGTGTCTCAACGAAAGACCTCACATGCACCTCGCCTCAATCGCCACCAGACACTGACAGTGGGCCTAGCCATACTGGCATGCCATAGAAGCAGAGAATACGTCTGTGTACGAAAATTATGACCGTATTTGCACGTCCTCGCAAGTTTGATGGCTAATATCACGTATTTTGTAAGTTTATGCACCAACCTGATCGCAGCGTGCAAGTTCTAAGACCTTCAATATATTTGACTCCATTATAAACTGGAACAGAAGGAGTAGTATGCTGTTGCCTTTAATTATTATAACGAGATCTTACATGTCAATATGTCATCTAGCTCCTTTGGTCTCCTGAGGAGACGGGATACTAAATGTCGATATTCTGTTTGATGCTCCTTAATTATTAGCTTCATAATTGTACTAAGATTTGACAGGGCAGCGCGAGGAAAAGGAAATCTTGTCGAACTAACTAGAAATACGTTCAACACTCAACAGTCTTTCGGAGGCAAAACTATGGTCATGCGTTCAACTAGTCTCACGATTTCTGCAATGAAATAGCTAGAACGAGCTATTAATCGATTGCAAAAGATTCTAGCTAGACGTGTATAGTTATGAAACGCTGAAAAACGACACTAGAGATTATAGATACGGTATACAGAAGCCAAAAAGAAAAGACTACATAGCTAACAAACATCACTAGATATTCCCAAATCTCTTAAGACTTCATTACTTAACAAGATCCCACACAACAGACAACCATGTACTACCTCCGTCATGTGGCCCTCTTAGTATTTTGTGCCAAACTTTAACCATAGATTTGACTAAGAAAGTAACAATTCATGCCATCAAAAATTATATCGATGGATACGTGTTTGAACATAGTTTTCGATGATATCTTTTTGTTACATGCATTAATATCTAAAGTAATAATTTAGCATAAAATGCGAAGTGGACCAATAAACCAGGACGGAGGTAGTAATTGTGAACCGGCATAAACAATGACTACCAAGTGGAGGGGACACTAGGAATAAACTCAGGATCTTCGAGCTAAAATTGAGAGCCTGGTGACCTGGCGATGGAGGACTCTACGCGGCACCTGCGTGCCTCGACCGTCCTGGTGACCATGTCCGAGCCGCATCGAGAGATCAACCCTCAGCTCGTCGCCAAGGCCCTAGAGTGCGACCTCAACATCCCTTGGGAGGAAATGCACGTCTCCAAGCATTTCCCTGAGGATTTCCTAGTGCGTTTCGCGCACGCTCGCCACCGGGACGTCGCTATCGATGCCGGTGTCGCGACCTGTCGCGGGGTGGCCCTCTCGCTGGCGCCATGGTCGCCGGGTTCCCACGGCCACTAGCGCGCGTGGAGGTTCTACTGCCGCCTGGCCGTGGAGGGGATCCCGGTGCAGGCCTGGACCAGGGAGGCGGTACAAGATGCCATCGGCCGCTCCTGCTAGGTTTACCGCCTCGAGCGCCAGTCCACATCGCTTTCCAACACGTCATGCGTCTACCCGTGGGGTTGGCGTTGGTCCCCGGACGACATACCCACGGTGAACGGCTACTCCATCATCGACCGCCCGTCAAGTGCGCGGAAGGCCGACACTGCCGGAGGGCTATCCACGTGAGGAGGAGGGCATTTGTGGCCCCCAGTTCCCGATGCTGATTCATCTGAACCGCACTAGGGACTACTCGCCGCTCGAAGATCATCCCCCTGGCGCCCCCAAGACTGGCCTCTCGACGACCAGTTCTGTTGGGCCAAGGGCACGGAGGATGGCAAGGCTGGGACTGGCACGCGCCGCTCGGCGGCCGTCATCGCGCAGCCCAGGCCACGACCGAGGGATGATGAAGACGAAAATGGTGCTGATGGGCGTGGCCGTCATTGTCGCGCCCACTCCTGCTCTGCTTGGCCCGGCGGCACGCTAGGATGCCGCTCCGCGGAGGTGGCGCCTGGCCCTCATCACGGCGGCAGCAGTGGCGGAGAAGCCTAGTAGGCAAGACCACCTCTCCATCGGGTCAAGTCCAGTAGTCAAAAGTGTCCGACGGACGCTCTCCCAGCAGGGCTCATGACGGCCAGGGTCCGGGAAGGCCATAGTACTCAGAGCATCTCCAGCCATTGGCCCCCCAGGAGGTGCCTAAAATCGCAGCCTGGGGGCGAGCCGGCGCAAAATACCGGCCTGGAGGCGAGTTGGTCCCTAGTCGCCGGCCCCAAGGCCGCCCCCAGGTGCGTCTAATTGTTTGAAAAAAAGAAAACGTTGGGCGACGTTTGGTTAAACACGGCTAAATTCAACCAAACTTTGGTGAGTTCATACATATTTAAAATATTTTATAGAAAAAAAACACTACTAGGCCCGCCGTCGCCCTCGCCGCTCCTCGCCACCCGCCGCCCTTGAAGCTCTACATGCCGAGGAGCCCGTAGAACTATGTGTAGTCGCTGCCGCCGCCGTCGTCGTGGTCGTCGTCGCCTCCTCTGCGGCCGCCGTCCCTGCTGTACCCCTCCCCAGGTTGGCACGGCGGGTTGGACGGTCCGGGGGCGTCCTCGTCCTCGTCGCTGTCGAGGATCACCATGCCGTGCTCATCCTCGCGCCCACGCCTGCGGTGGCTATCTCCTCCAAGGCTCGGCGCTGCCGGACCATCTCGTCGTGGAGGTAGTCGTCCCGCGCCCACTTTAGGGCCTCCTCGTCAGAGAAGCCGCGTCGGGCTATGGCCTCGTACTCCGCGGGGAGGACGGGCTCCGCCTTCGGCTTGACGAGGACGAGGTGTCCAGAGGTGGGGGGGAGGGGGGGAGTCGGCGATGCGGACGCCGGAGCTGCGGGTGCGGTGGCTGACCGGCATGTCCTGGGGCTCCGGCTTG
The DNA here is from genome assembly GCF_002162155.2 of Triticum dicoccoides. Taxonomy (NCBI): domain Eukaryota; kingdom Viridiplantae; phylum Streptophyta; class Magnoliopsida; order Poales; family Poaceae; genus Triticum; species Triticum dicoccoides. The sequence goes on along the minus strand of NC_041389.1, from coordinate 436,909,351 downwards.
ACGGGGCAGAGGCAGGGAGAGCCGGTCGAGCGGCCGGACGAGGAGGACGACGCCCCCGGGTCCATGTGCCTTGGCGTCCACGAGCTCCCACGCCGGTGGGAGAAGGACGGTGGAGTGGGGTACTCTAGCCTGGGCGTGTTGCCACCCTTGATGTGCTCGAGTATGGCCTCCAGCATGCGGCCCGGCACGCCCCACCATCGGCGGCGGCTTTCGGAGTTGAGCCTCCCGGAGGGCACAACGCCGTTGATGGCCTCGAGCTGCTCGGCGTGGCGGCGACGGAAGTAAGGCTCCCACAGCGGGCTGTCGGGGACGTACCGTGGACCTTCCCTCGCCGCCTGCGGTAGAGAGGCGCGGATACGCGCGATCTCCGCACGCGGCGCCACCCCGGTGGGCGATGGTGGCACCGGGACCCCACCAGCGCTGATCCTTCACACCCCGGGCACCCGCATGTCCGGCGGGACCGGGTACTCGGCCTCAGAGAGGAGCCGAGCTTCGTCCTCGTGAAGGTGGCGGCGACCGAATCCATTCGGCGCCGCACCGTCGCTTGGGAAATGCTCGGCCCTGGTTGAACTGGAGACGGTGAGAGGAGAGGGAGGAACGGGAAGGAACGACCGTCGGCGATGGAGTGTCTGTGCGTCACCGGTGCGCTGGGGGCGGCTTATATAGGCGGAGGCGCCGCGCGTTGATACGTCCATTTGGCATCATGCTTTTATATTAATATTTATTGCATTATGGGCTGTTATTACACATTATATCTCAATACTTATGGCTATTCTCTCTTATTTCACAAGGTTTACCATGAAGAGGGGGGATGCCGACAGCTGGAATTCTGGCTGGAAAAGGAGCAAACGTTGGAAACCTATTATGCACAACTCCAAAAGTCCTGAAACTCCACGAAACAACTTTTTGGAATTAATAAGAATTTCTGAGCGAAAGAAATAGGCCAGGGGGCCCACACCCTGTCCAGGAGACAGGGGGGCGCCCCCCTATAGGGCGCCCCCCTATCTCCTGGCCCCCTGGTGGGCCTCCGGCGTCCATCTTCTGCTATATCATCACTTTTACCCTGGAAAAAATCGGGGGCAAGCTTACGGGACGAAACTCCGCAGCCACGAGGCGGAACCTTGGCGGAAGCAATCTATGGCTCTAGCAGAGCTGTTCTCCCGGGGACACTTCCCTCCGGGAGGGGGAAATCATCACCAACGTCATCACCAACGATCCTCTCATCGGGAGGGGGTCAATCTCCATCAACATCTTCACCAGCACCCTCTCCTCTCAAACCCTAGTTCATCTCTTGTATCCAATCTTGTATCCAAAACCACAAATTGGTACCTGTGGGTTGCTAGTAGTGTTGATTACTCCTTGTAGTTGATACTTATTGGTTTACTTGGTGGAAGATCATATGTTCAGATCCTTAATGCATATTATTACACCTCTGAATATGAACATGAATATGCTTTGTGAGTAGTTACTTTAGTTCCTGAGAACATGGGTGAAGTCTTGCTATTAGTAGTCATGTGAATTTGGTATTCGTTCAATATTTTGATGAGATGTATGTTGTCTTCTCCTCTAGTGGTGTCATGTGAACGTAGACTACATGACACTTCACCATTATTGGGCCTAGAGGAGGGCATAGGGAAGTAATAAGTAGATGATGGGTTGCTAGAGTGACAGAAGCTTAAACCCTAGTTTATGTGTTGCTTCGTTAGGGGCTGATTTGGATCCACATGTTTCATGCTATGGTTAGGTTTACCTTAATACTTTTGTTGTAGTTGCGGATGCTTGCAATAGGGGTTAATCATAAGTGGGATTCTTGTCCAAGTAAGGGCAGTACCCAAGCACCGGTCCACCCACATATCAAATTATCAAAGTACTGAACGCGAATCATATGAGCGTGATGAAAACTAGCTTGACGATAATTCCCAATGTGTCCTCAGGAGCTCCTTTATTATTATTAGAAATTGTCCAGGCTTATCCTTTGCTACATAAAGGATTGGGCCACCTTGTTGCACCTTATTTACTTTTTACTTGTTATTCGTTACTATTTATCTTATCACAAAACTATCTATCACCTATAATTTCCACTACAAAAAAATACACTTCCGTGATGATACGTGTTTGTCACAGTAGGTCGCATTTTCTGTCATGCATGTACATCCATGACAAATTTATGACAGAATCAAGATAGTCATACTTGTGCTGTCATAGAAGTGTTTCATGAGATTACCAAAATTATCATCACAAAAGTGTCCACTTCCATGACGATAAATCGCACGTCACAGAAGTGCTTTCGTCAAGGGTGACCGACACGTGGCATCCACCGTAACGGAACACCGTTAAGCTATCGGGTCGGGTTTTGGATTCGGTAACCCGTTAACAGCCCTGACCAATGGAGATTTTCCACGTGTAAAATCATCATTGGCTGGAGAAAACACGTGTCAGCTCATCGTTGGGACAGATGTCATCCACTCATTGGACAGAAGGCGCCTATGATACGTCGACACATGGCACGACCCAACAGAGGCTCATTCCTGTGAAAAGGCCGACCCGTTTGACTTGGTCAAAAGATGGCGGGCCGGCCCATGTAAAGCCCGTTAACGGCATGTTCGCATATAGCCCATTTACAGCCCGCTAACCCAAGGCCCGTTACGCCCTATAGGAATTAGGCCCAGTAGTGTCATCTCGGTCATCCAATATGATTCCAGGCCGTTTTCACTTCTGGCCCATGTATGGCCCATGACGTCTTTCGGCCCATATGAGGCCCTATGTAACTCTTGGCCTATTAACGGCCCGTGGTTAAACTGGCCTGTAATGAATAGTGTATCACTTTACACCCATTAACGACCCGTGGTGAAACTGGCCCGTAATGAACAATGTATCACTTTATACCCATTAACCACCCGTTATTCCGTTGGGCCGTTTCCAGCCCATGTTATCTTTTGGCCTTCTCAGAGCCCATTTATTCTTGGGCTCATTTCCAGCATTCGTTTACTTACGGCCCGTTACTGTCATTTTCTGCTTGTGGGCCAAATTCAGCCTGTGGTTACAGTCGGCCCGTTTGTGGTCCGTTAATACGTTGGGCCGTTTTCATAGCGTCATCAAATATGGCCTATGAACTATGGCCCGTATGGTCGGCCCATGAACGGACGATTCCAACTCATGCGGAAAAATAACTGCACTGACTACAAGCAAACAAATAAACAAGACAACAAGGAAATAAATAAGCAAGCAACTTATGCTAGGCTATCACGGCTATTACACATATTACATCCACTGGGCATCAAAGTTCGCCACCAGTGCAAATATAGGGAACAAAGCAGCATATAAACGCCGCAGCAAAACAAGTCCAGAAGTGAAACCACTTCAAAAGAGTTCAAGAAACAATATCCTGGGTACCCATAATGCTGGCAAGATGCTTAGCAAGCTTATTAACTTTCTCTTGTTTGGTGCTTAAATCCTCCAGCGCTTACTGTTGCACAAGAAAGTGCGCATCTGAATTCTGCAGGGACTTCCTCAGTCCTTCGGCTTCTTGCCGCAGCACAGCTGACTAATGCCTTTCAGCTTGTAGCTGAGACTGAAGAAGCCGAAGTGATTTAGGCAGCGAGTTCGAAGAGCTTGTGCCAGCGGTACTAGCCAGTAACTCGAACACTACATCAACGCAGGACTGTGGGATTTTCTCACTATCTACAAGATTGTTTTTATCACCTTTCTTGGAGACCAACATGGTTGTCTCACTATCTTGAACCTTATCTGCATTACTTTCTCTACCATTGCGTAGTGGGTTGCTCTTCTTCAATATTATGTTTGCATACTACAAGAGAAACAAGCAGACACATCACCGGTTTAGCTTGTAGTATACGAAACTCATTTTGGTAAACCGGTTCAGTAGTAAGGTGGACAGGATAACAGCATGAAACAAACATATATCTATGTACTATGGTCACTGTATTGTCCATATAATTCTAGTTTATGTTTCCTTAATCAAGATAGAGACACAATTCAACTCATATGTTTTTAAGACACAGCAGCATAGACAGAATATAAGTGTGAGAAACTACACAACATTGGCAACACTTGTAATGTGCATCACATGAGAACATAACTGTTGATAGAACTTAAACTGAAATCAACATAGAGCAAGAAGTTAGAACAACAATCCAGTTAAAGAAATAGGTTTAAAACATACCTGTTGCGCCATTGGAGTTTCAATTGGATCCTTTAAATTGGAAAGTAGTTGGTATGAGTAAATACAGTGATGCAACAGCAAAGGAGTATGGACCATAGCTACGGAAGCTGACATGAGAACAGTTGCTCTTCTGCTTTAAACATGGAGTTTGGGTTAGCTATGGTGGTCTTTGTGCTTTGGGCACTACAGTAGCTTTACAAACTGCTCGTGTGGGGGTACTCTGTGGTGGACATGGTGCTTTGTCAACTATAAGTGGGTTACTATCCGCTGGGGTTGCGGTTAGATGGGTTGTAGCTGGTTCTCTGCCCAACGGTGTAAGTGCGCAATCTGGAAGAGTCTCGATTATGTGTGGTGGGGCTAGTTTGTGGGCCAGTACAACCATGGTTCTATCTGCATCGACGGGTAGCCCTGTCTTTTGTGAAGAACGGGTTTTTGCTCCCTTAGATACTGCCATCACCCCCTCCAATTCAAATGGCTGATAAACGAGAAAAGAAATTGAACGTACAGACATTGTATGATAGACAGATGTGGTAATTCACATATATGTTGTCTAACCAAATCGGACAGCATGACATAATTTCACATATATGATGCCTAACTAAACAGGATAGCATGACACAGTTTCAGATATATGATGGATAACTTAACAGGATATAATGGCATAAATCAACATATGATGAGTACCTAAATAGGATGACATGACAAAACTATATGATGTCTTTCTAAAATAGGTTGGAATGAAATAATTCACATACATGTTGTCTAAGTATACATGATGGCATGATATAATTGACATAATTGATTCATATACTAAGCAGCTGGCACTCGCATGTATGATCTCTAAACTAAGCAGATAGAATTCAATATTGTGCATATGATGTCTAAACTAAGCAATGCAAGACACCGTATGCATCATATGAGAAATATAAACATTGCAACTTAGAGCATATGCCTCAGGTGGGATATAGGATTGGTCATCTGTCTCTGAATCCTCCTATGAGGAGCTCCCTGTAACCATCGAGATATATGCTTCAACAAGTACCATTGCCTGCTCTCAAGACCTTGTTTTCACTCCAGATTTTTCCATAACCGGCTCAAATGGCTGATATACATGAAGAGTAGTTCAATATACACAGATTGTCGACAAATGGAATACGTAATGAAAAAAATATGGCATGAGATAATTCACATATATGATGCCTGGCTCCATGGCGGTGCATAATTCACATATATGATAACTGGCTGAAAAACATGGCATTGCATAATTCACATATCTGATATAGAAAGCAAATATGAGGCATTCACACAAAGCATGTCTAATCTAAGCAGATGGCATGGCAATGCAAGACACCATATGCATGATATGAGCAATATAACCCAACCAAGTTAGAGCATGCACCTGGGGGGGATACGACTGGTCATCTCTCTCTGAATCCTCCTATGAGGAGCTATCTGTAACCAGCAAGAAATCTGCATCGACAGGTAGCACTGACCGCTCAGAAGACCTTGTTTTCACTCAAGATTTTCCCATGACCGACTCAAATGGCTGATGCACAGGAAGAGTAGATGAATGTATAAACATTGTTGACAAATGGAATACATTATGGAAGAAAATATGGCACGATACAATTCACATATACGATGACTGGCTAAACAGGATGGCATTGCATGATTCACGTATATGATGCCTAGCTAAAGAAGATGGCATTGCATAATTCCCATATACTCCCTCCGTTCCTAAATATTTATCTTTTTAGAGATTTCAAATGGACTACCACATATGGATGTATATAGACATATTTTAGAGTGTAGATTCACTCATTTTGTTCCGTATGTAGTCACTTGTTGAAATCTCTAAAAAGACAAATATTTAGGAAAGGTGGGAGTATGATATAGAAACCAAATAGGTGGCATTCACACAAAGCAAATCTAAACTAAGTTGATGACATATAAGATGTATAATGTAAGCAATGCAAGGCGCCATATACATGATATGACCAACATCAGCATTCCAGGTTAGAGCAAACACCTCAGGTGGTAAACAGGTGTGGTCGGCTCCTTCTGAATCTCCATCTGAACAGTTATCTTCCTCTGGAATACAATCTGGAAATGCAGGAGGGGGGGGGCACATTGCCCACCATGGAGCGGCGTCCGCATGACATTATATTTGCACGCAACGGTCTTCTCTTTCTCTGTACATGTTCAGTACGATTGTGTACAATATCTGACATGCATAATAAAAAAATAGTTAGATTTTGTAAGGCCTAAGGGGTGCATGCAAAAATCAAGACTAATGGTAGCAAACGAGTGGATGGATCCAAAACTAATGATAGCAGGTAGATTATAGCTTCAGTTTCAAAAGAAAGACAATGGATCATCTATTGTTTGTTGCCCACCCAACATGAACCACATAGAAGACCCCAGATTAACCAGATAGTAGACAGATACTATTCGTTGCTGGCTCAATATGAGACCCATGGGAAATTCAAAACTCAAGATTGAACAATAAAGTAGCAGGTAATAATAACCGATGTATAACATAAGCAAACACGAAAGACTGCGACCTCTCTTCCGGAACTGTGTAGTCCTCAGGTTCATCTGCTTAGTCGATGGATGGTAATGCAGTTGGCGTGGCTGCCGGCAACGGGGAAGATGATCTGAGGCGGAAAAAGAAAGTCTGTAGGGGGGATCTATGCTGCAGTGAACGCTTCTGTCGATGGTGCACCTCAGGTGGGGTGGATGACGGCACGGCAGGAGCAGGACATAACACACAGAGTTTTCTTTGACGCCTATCTGAAAATGAAGTAAATCTGTAAGGGCTCCTTAGAATTGGAGGATTCTATAAACGCAGGGACAGGAAAAACATAGGAATAGGATAGGAATGCACGTGCAAAACAGAACATTTGGAAACATAGGATTTCAGTCAACCTGGGTGTTTGGCTCACATGAATTGGAAGAACAGAGGAATGGAGAAACAAAGTGATGTGATGAGTGTACAACCTCTTTGGCATAGCCTTGTGGACGTCAGCATCATTGGGTTGGACGTGGAGGATGGTGATGATGCTGGTGTGACTGTTGGAGGCGGCGAAGAAGATCCGAGGCCTCTGGAAACTACGCCGAGGGTACTGCTCCGCTATGATGGACGGTTCCGTCGTTGGAGCAGCTCCGCTAAGGTGTACGGCGATGAGGCTGAAGCATGACAAGACAGACAACGTTAATCTGAAGTGGGACCCTAATATCATGTGCAATAGATGAGGTAAAATACATCACCAAAAAGGGCTAGATGTAAAACGCATCAGCCGTGCCACGACCGCTCTGACAGATGTTGTAAGTACTGTTCACTCTGAATTTAACTGAAGAAAATGAACAGAGCATTGCAATAGATGTTTCGGGCGTTCGAGCACTAGTAGCAGAGAACCAGTGATCTAAATCAGCAGACGCTCGAGTAGGAAACGCACTAGCAGAGAGCAAGTCGTGCAGTAGCACCGCGAGCGAGTGCTAAGGCAGCAACTCCTGTAGCTTTCGGAGGTCGTGCAGCAGCAGCACCAGCGCAAGCGAGAGCAAGAGCAGAGCAGCAGCACGAACGAAAGAAGGTGCAGTGCAGCAGCGCGACCGACAGCAAGAACAGAGCTGCAGCGCGAGCGAGAGCCGGAGAAGCTGTAGCTAATGCCGTTGTGGAAGTCGCCACCGAGGAAGGAACTGCATGGGAGAGAGACGCTGTGGATGATGTGGCCGGCGACGACGCCATCGATGGAGACCCGCCATGTCTGCTCGGTATCGAGCACCGGCAGCCCCGTGAGATCGAATAAAAGATAAAATGCAGCGGTGAGTGCAGAACCTCCTTGGTGGCGCTGAGTTGGCCTCGGCTTCATTAGAGGAATTGGTGAGGGTGCTGCGGTTCCGGTGGGGCAGGTCAAGACGGCGCAGTGGGGATTAAGGTGGCGCGATAGACGAGGTGAACATCAGGGCAGCTGCTTGGAGGTGGAGGACAGGGTGGTTGATCCGGCGGGACGACGAGATGGACAACGGATCCTCATCCGGTGCGGTGGATGAGGGACGGCGAGCTGTTGTGGTGGACGACGTAGTCGGGGAAGAGTCTCCGGCTGGGCGGCGGTCGGGAGGCCGACGGAGGAGCATGGGGTTTCGCGGGTTTTGATGGCCTCGGTGTATGAATGGGGGAGGGGGCGAAGGGGGAGGGGGGAGCCAAGCTTAGGGACGCGCTTGTCCGAAATGTAGGGTAAGTTACCAGCGTACCCCCACCGGTTTTGACACCGCGACGTGGAGCTTCATTCCGGCTAAGGGGTAGAAGGGGGATTTCTCGTGTCTGGGCTGCAGGAGCGATTTCAGATGAGGAGGGAGTTCTTGCACGCGTCCAAATTTCGGGATAACAAGGCACGGCGTGGGTTGAAGAAGCGGGAGTTTCAAAGCAGGTGAGACAAAAGATACTCGAGCTTGAAAATTTCGGGATAACAAGGTGTGGATTCCTTGTTCGGCAGAACAAACTTAACGTGAAAAAAAACAATTCATACAAGACACAAGAGAGCCAGGTCCCCTTTTACTATATTGCTATAGATGCCATTGAAAAAACTACAAGAAAAATGTAAAAAAAATTGGAAGAACAAGATTACCCTACACAGTACCAAATCGATTCGCACTTCCCTCAACAACAACAAAAAAGAAATCAATTCCCACCAAAGAAAGAGTAATGTCCCTTTTTATATGATTACAGATGCCATGATCTCGAATTTCAATTTTTGAATCCACGTTATGTTGAATTCGAATATATCGTTAGGTGACCTTACGGTTTATAATTGATGTAGTCGTACATTTTGATCTTCCATCATCTATGAACATTTTACTCCACCATGTGAACATATATATTGTCGTCTACCATATGGATTAAATTTGAATCAATTTTCCTTATCTGAATATGATTGTTGTCAAGTTATACAATAATTTAAATATTATCTTGATAACAAAAAACATGCATATAGCAGTAATCATATTTCACTATGAACTACATGTACCATACGCTCTCCAATTCAAATATTTGTATCCATTTTATGTTGAATTCAAATCATAGTACATTATTGGTCTAGGTAGCAAGATGTTTGGGATAATCTAAACCCTGTTTTCATATGTATAATTTTTGGCTGAATTGGGACAAGTTTTGGTATAAGCTTCTGGCAAAACCGGAGATTCTCTCAACGAGCCTCGTGGTTCTTAGAGGGAACATGTCACCTTTGTGTGCGAAACGATATACGCTGCCTCCCCCCTGATTTTCTTTACAAAGGCAACATAGAACTATATGAGCGCCCTGTTAAATTTTGGAATTATTTCAGGTTCGTTTGGCCTTTTTATACATTAATTGAGTTTCTGGACTTTTAAAGTGCATAATCTAAATATGAACTGCATGCACATGCTCCGGTGCACCAAAGTTGGTTGAAAAATCACATGTGTGTCCTTGGTTGAATTTCTAGGTCCCATGGAAGAAATGAGAATGAAATTCAAACATCTGGGCGCCGTGACTCGACCGAGAACATCGAGAAACTTAGATTTTAAATTCATGTAAATCCAAAACTCGTCTGGAAATCAAGAAACTTGGCATGGTGTCATGTCATGGCACAAACATGTTGTGGTAAAAAATTGGGCCGATTTGGAAGCTCGTGGTTCTAAGAGGGAACGTGCCACCTTTGAGTGTGAAACGATATACGCTGCCCCCCACCCTTGAGTTTCTTAACAAAGGCAACATAGAACTACATGAGTGCCCTATTAAATTTTGGAATTATTGCGGGTTCGTTTGTCGTTTTTTATATATTAGTTGAGTTTCTGGTCATTTCATATGCATAAGTCAAATTTGAACTACAAGCACATGCTCTCATGCACCAAAGTTGGTTGAAAAATCACATTTGTGTCCTCGGGTGAATTTCTAGGTCACATGCAAGAAATGAGAATAAAATTCAAACATCTGGGCATCGTGGCTCGGCCGAGAACATTGAGAAACTTGGTTTTTAAATTCTTGTAAATCCAAAACACGTCTGAAAATCATGAAACTTGGCATGGGTGTCATGTCATGGTGCTACCATTCTGTGGTAAAAGAATTGGCCGAATAGGAACCTATTTTGGTATAACCTTCTTGCAAACCGAAGCTTCTCTCAAGAAGGCTCGTGATTCTGAGAGGGAACGTGCCACCTTTGAGTGCGAAACGATATACGTTGTCCCCCTTGAGTTTATTTAGAAAGGCAACATAGAACTACATGAGTGCCCTGTTAAATTTTGGAAATCATTCCAGCTTCGTTTGGCCTTTTTACACATTAATTGAGTTTTTGTTCATTTAATGTGCATAATTCAAATTTGAACTACAAACACATGCTCCCGTGCACCAAAGTTGGTTGAAAAATCACATATGTGTCCTCGAGTGAATTTCTAGGTCCCATGCAAAAAATGAGAATAAAATTCAAACATTTGGGCATCGTGGCTCGGTCGAGAACATTGAGAAACTTGGTTTTAAAATCATGATACTTGGCATGGTGTCATGTCATGGTAGTACCATGCGGTGGTAAAAAGAATTGGCCGAATAGGAACAAATTTGGGTATAAGCTTCTTGCAAATCGGAGCTTCTCTCAAGAAGGCTCGTGGTTCCGAGAGGGAACGTGTCACCTTTGTGTGCAGAATTCAAATTTGAAATACAAGTACATGTTCCAATGCACCAAAGTTGGTTGAAAAATCACATGTGTGTCCTCGGGTAAATTTCTAGATTCCATGCAAGAAATGGGAATGAAATTCAAAATTCTGAGCGTCATGGCTGGGCTGGAAACATTGAGAAACTTAGTTTTTAAATTCTTGTAAATCCAAAACACACATGAAAATAATGAAACTTGGCTTGGTACCATGTCCGATTTGCGAAGGCACACACATTAACAATCAACAAAGTCATTTTGGAACAAGTGCTGTCACGTTACAATCGGAAACACAAGTATTATTGAAACCATGGGCATTCTATTTACTACCATTTACGTGCCGCCACGCGTACCCATTTTTTATTAGCTAGGAGGCGCCGTGCAGGGTAGCTATTTGAGTACGAGAGGCGTGCGATCAGACCCCTGCGCGTGCTTATCGGGAGGAGAGCCCTTTGACCTCCATCTACCGTCTACCTCTCTCCCAAGGTCTCCATTAATGGCGCCCGAGCCTCTGTTTAATAGCGTGGCTATGTCTCACTCGACTGAGATTTAAGAGAGAAAAAAGAAAATCTGAAAGCACGGATCTTGATGTAAGATCCGACGGACCTATATAGCATCTAGTGCGACTTATAGCAAGACTGATGAATATATAAGGACGATTAATTGTCTTACATAATTAGAAAGATAATTAAAAAAGCCGCATGCGGCAAAAGAAGAAGGAAGACAAGGATCTAGCTCACTGATCTCTACTTTCTTGATGCGTTGCTGCAGGCCGCGGGAACTAGTCTCCGCGGCGAGCGGTGATGAGCTCTTTCGTGTCCTCAAGACGCTGCTTGACAACATCCACGGATTCCTCCACCAGCCTTTGGCACTCGATGCGGAGCATGTCATTCTCGTCCATAAGTTTCTTGACGATGACGCCGATCCTCTTCAACAAGGCACTGGTCTCCTCCTGCTGGTCTGCACTTTGGACGATCTTCTCCCTCAGCAGGTCGCGCTCGGCCCGAAGCCTCTCATTGCCCTCCCTTAGTTGCCGGATGATGCTGGTAGCCTGTTCAAACGAGGCTTTCATGTCATCCTGCAACCTCGCCCAGCCGGAGATCTGATCCATCTGGCTATGGATGATCGCATGCATGCGCCTGTAACAGTCGTCGCCTGCCTGCGAGAAATTTTCCCAGGCTGCCGCAGTGCGGAAGGACATCTCTGCTGCATTCGCGGCACGGCGGGACATCTCTGCTGCTTCCGCGGCATGGCCGGACCAGTCTGCTGCATCGACGGTGCGGCGGGACCTCCGTGCTGCTTCAGCGGCGCGGTGGGACCTCTGTGCTACTACTTCTGCGCGGCGGGACATGTCGGCTGCTTTCGTAGCGAGGCGGGTCATCTCTCGTGCTTCCGCATCCATACTCGCCTTTCCCTGGTGGCAATCTCTCGACCCAGAACTCACGCTGGCCATGGCAGACGCAAGGGAAGCATGCTGAATGACTTGTTTGTTTTTGTGGATGAGGAGTTGAGGAGGAATGTGCAGTCATCCTGGCATATTAGTATTTATAACCGAGTGCTAATACACTCCTAAGTGGGAAACCGTTTAGGTTGTGATTGGTGTGAACAGGTTTGCAATTCAATATAGCGTGGAGTAATTTGGAATGTGACGAGACGCAAGCTCAAATTTTTTTGACAGTTCTAGTTTCGAAGTGCGGCACTATTCCCGGATGGCGTTACGTGGGCATGTGTTCTTAGCCGTGGTGTCTTTTTCTACTGTGTACGTGCAATAACTTGCACCGTCGTATACATATCTTACGGTTAATGGGGCGTTCGACAGGAATAGCCGCGTGGCGAGCTATAGGCTAGTCTTTTTTTAGACGCATTAAACCTATCTCTCGGGACTTCACGCACACACCATCGTGCCACCCACAAAAACTTGTACTCTGAGTTTAGTACGTTATACAGGAAGAGAAGAGGTGCACGCACACACTCGTCCTCTCACACATGCGTCTGTTTTTTATCGAAAAGGAGGATGATGACCCCGGCTTCTGCATCTGGGAGTCACACACGCATTTGTAGCTACGAATTGTAGTGTTCTCAACCATCCGACTGGCTCTATCATGGATGTACCTATATACTAAAACATGTCTAGATATATCTATATTTTAACAAATGGAAGGCATGTATTGTGGAACGGAGGGAGTGCTTGTCATCAAAATGGATAAAAAGGGACGTATCTAAAACTAAAATACGTCTACATACATCTCCTTTTATCTAGTACTTCTTACCCAAAGGAACTTTATATCCAACAGACACAAAATATCAGTTCGACTGTTAGAAATTACTGATCTGATGTCGAAGTAATTGTTGCATCGCCACCAAAACCCACCATTTCTTAAGCTAAAGTAGACCGAGGTAATCCCTATACTATCATATTACTAAGATAAACAGAAGGTATTGTAGAAACATTTAGGACGTGAGCTTGTCAATCTGAATGTGGAGGGACACCAGCTTAGCCCCGGCCAGCAGCTTGGGCGGAACTGTGAAAGCTCAACTCTTGCACGTCGACGTCGCCGGGATCCTTGCTGCTTGTCACCTCCATTTCCACCTTGACGGCGTCGGTCATGCCTTTGGGCTCCCCCGGCGGGCCGTTCGCCCACAGCTTGGCCACGTAGTGCGACAGTGGGGATGCCCCCGCTCTGATGCAGACCACTGACACGGTGATAGGCGCGCCGATGTCGAGCACGCTGCTGACCAATAAAAACGCGCGACCGTCCTCCTCCGTGAATAGCAAGAGCCGTGGCTCCGACAGTGGCACTTGAAGCTAGAGCACCTTGCCGTACTGGATCCTATGCACGGGCATGGGATGCGCGTTGCTGATGTGGTGGTAGAGCGCCGGCGGCGGGCCTTTGTAGCCGTAGACGGGCATGGGGCATTTGCAGGGCGCAAGCGGACACACGCTCTGGTGATCGGCGAGCTTGTGGTAAATGACGTAGAACCCACAGCCTTGATGCGGGCACACCACCCTCAACGACGAAATGACGGCTTCCACCGCCGTGCTCCGCACGTCAAAGCCACCGCCGTGCTCGCACTTCTGGCACTGCCGCTGGTTCCCAGGCGCTCGATGCGGCAGTCCGCGCAGGCCAGGTGCCCTCCCTTGCACTGGAGAAATCAATGAACGACACATCAATCAAGAAACCTGCACCTTGCTCAATCAGCCGAACGGACGAGGTGTATTAGAACCTCATACACTCGAGGCATCAAGGGGCGGAGGCACAAGGTGCAGTGGAGCACAGTGAGGTCCATGGAGACCTTAGTGAGCTGCCTCGTCGGTTCCTGTTCCGTCTGCATGATCTCGCCCTCCTCGTGCGCAACCATCTCTCGCTTGGGCCGGGGCTTTACAAAGGTTTACCGTCACATATTTTATACTCTGCGCATAACTGTCCTCCTGCATACCAAGGAAGGCAGTAGTTTGAGTTTTCTGGACAAATTTGCCCCTGCGCATGAGTAAGCTGCATAAATATCGACAGTAAATGCGCATGCAATGGTTGGCTGGTCCTCCTTCATTTTCGCTTGAGTTGGCTTCCCCAGGCGGTCAAGTCGCATCCGGCGCTGCATGCATTTGCATGTAGCCATTTTCTTCTTTGGAAACTGGCGCGATTAATGGGTGCATAACTAATCGAGCGATGGCACAGATGGAAACCAATGCAGACGCGCAGACTAATCTGAGAAAAACAAGAAAAAGTTATACGCAAAGTAAAAGGAATCGGAGGGAGTACTACTTCAAGGTGCATTAAATCAACACATGCAAGTATCAAAAGGAGAGTCATGGCATGCATGCATGCGTTGTAGTTAATGCATCGGTAACCGCAAATTATTAAAATATATCGAGTGCAGTGCTTTGATGTGTCGCGTCAACTCGTACATCAACGAGAAGTTTGATTATCCTCTCCCTCGCGGACTTAACTGCACCTGCCTTTGGCTGTATGACAGGTTGGCCACCCACCTGTTGGGCCCACATGTCATACACACAAAGGCAGGAGCGTCCCTCCCTCGCCCATGATCGTGGTGGCTGGCAAGACTAGGAGAAGCTTTCGCTACACGCTCTCCCTCCCGCACGCGGTGAACATGCAGCAGTTCTATCGGTGTCAGATGGCCAGAAGCGTACTATAGTACTCCTCGAGTGCAGTAGTACTCCATCATTGTTCAACTTCCCGAAGAGGCGAAGAGCCAAGCGCAGCCCGGATGCTCGTAGAATAGTCTAGGATAGCGTGTACCGTGCCTGTAAGCTTAAAATCGTTCGGGTCGGCTCCATGCTATGTGGCTGTCTCGAAGTTTTTTTTTAAAAAAAAATAGTCTTCTGGCCCTACCTGTCACCCTGGTGATTGTAGTTTTCACGCTAATCTGGTCAAGACAGGAATATATATTTTAATTTGTTTTTTTTGAAAAGGGGGGACTCCCCGGCCTCTGCATCAGAACGATGCATACGGCCACATATATTTTAATTTGTGGTGGGTAAATGTTAGAGGTTGCAGCAAATATATTATACACTGCGGGTTTTTGAGCCAAGTTTAGAGGCAAGCATGTGGGGCCAGTGCTATGATGACGTACAACGAGGAGAAGCTTGATTTTACTACACGCCTTCTCCCTCGCCCATGCGCGCAGTTGCTCGCAAACGAGGACAGGCTTTTGCTTAGTAGTAGTATACTTCTACAACAAGCTATCCGTCCCGCTCGTGGTGAACGGACATGCAGCGGTGGATTTGACACTATAGAAGAGTAGTAGTAACATCATTGTTCGTCTTATCGAAGAGGCAAAGAGCCAAGCGCAAACTGAACGTTGCATGAGACAAAATTGCTATATGAGCCCACTATTGTACTACAACTACTTGCTAGTATAGCCCTGTAAACCAGAAAGGAGTATTTGCCCTTCTAGAGATTTCAACAAGTGACTAGACTACACCGAGACGGAGTACATATGAAGCAAAATGAGTGAATCTGCACCGTAAATAAATACGTACAAGTTTTATCGTTTTCCTCTCCGAGGTGCACAATATTGAGTATATTGACTAGTCTCTTTTTGACACGCATTTACGTTTTTTTTGACACAGTACAGACGCAAGCGCTCATATACACGCGCATACACTCATCCCTATGAACGCACACACACACGGCACTATCATCTTGAAATTCACGAAGTCACCATAGGCACCTCATCGTCGACGGGTCCATAGGTGCTTGAATGCCAAGGAGGGAGAGGGTAGCGGTTCCTCAGACGTTGAACGGTCAATGATGCATCCTCAAATACATGCAGAGGGAATTAATTGGAGAAGTAGAATAGAGCCAGCACGATGTGAATGCAACAGAATTTGGACTCTCATATAATAAAGGCGCCCCACCACTCCAATCCATCTACTCCCAAGTCTCTGCGCAACACTGCTCACTCCAATCCAAGACCAAGTGACCAGAAGCCACAAGCACCTATGGAGGTGATGGATGCAAGCGGCAGTCGGCTGTGCCAAATCATCCAAGGCGCCGTCCTGCGGCCCCGCACCGCGCAGCATTTCCAGACGGCGCTGGCGACCGCAGGCATCGTAGCCCTCGCCGACGCCGGCTTCTCTTCTCGCATGGATGATATGATGGTCATTTCCATCCGCAAGTTCACCGCCGTCAAGAAGCGCGCGGACGACCTTGCCGTGCTGCTCCAGCCTGCGCGCCCAGGCTCCTCATTGCCTGCCACCCTCATCGGCCTCCATGGTGACGAACTCTTTCAAGCCCTGGTGGCCCTGCAGGTGCCGAAGGTCACGATGAAGAATGTGCACCTCGAGGCCGCACTCGGCATGCAGTGCCTTGCCATGCAAGAAACCGTCGATCTGCACATCCACGTCTACGAGGAAATCGTCTACATAGGCCACTACAAGGCAAGCGAGGACAAAAAGACGTTGGCCTCCTTCTAGCGGCTAGAATCTTTGGACGCCATTGTTCAGAAGCACGTCGACCTGGCCATGAAAGTCGCTGCTACTTAAGCGCCGTTCGGTGGGCCGACGCCCTAAGTCGAGGAGGTGGACATCGTCGATGGATGCATCTCTTCTTGTTGCCTCGTGTAACCAGCACTGCATCACCTCATGGCCTTAATGTTTTATTAGTATAGTACTCCCTCCGTTCCCAAATATAAGTCTTTCTAAAGATTCCAGGAAGTGACTACTACATACGGAGCAAAATGAGTGAATCTACACTCTAAACTATGTCTACATACATTTGTATGTTGTATTCCATTTGAAATAGTATCTAAAAAGGCTTATATTTATGAACAGAGGGAGTATATGGCATTTTCATTCCAGTCGTAACGTTTTCACTGTGAGGTGGGACCGCAGTTGAGCAAACCCACCCGGCCCACCGGGCGTCGGCCGAGTTTAGAATTAGAAGAGAGAAACGAGGGAGGAGAGCTAGCTGTAGCACGGACGCTGTTGTCAGATGGGACTCGTGTTTATAGAATAGGAGTATTGAGCACTCATGCATCTTTTTTTTTGAGGGAAAAATTAGTCGTATGTCTAGTACCACTAGTTGGGTGCGTGCGACCTATAGGTGTCGTCACTTTAGGTCTCCTTTTCGAACCGCGACTACGCTTCACAGTACATATTTTTCACGCATTTATCCTCCTATATGTACTCCTAGGCTATTTCCATGTGCTCCCATTCGCCGACATGTGGGACATAGAGCATCTGGGTCGTAGTGCATGCACGATTCGGAGCATATGCCGGGGTAGTTTACATTTCAGACCTCACGAATTACATGCAAACCCCCCGCAGAAGAATAAATAAATAAATGAATTACTACATGAAACCGGATTGTTTCCATGGAAACCGGAGCACGTTCATTAAATTTTGGACATAACACGTTTATAAAAAAATGACCGGACCTAAACCAGTCTAAGGGCCTCTTTGATTTTTCCCGCAAAAAAAGGGCCTCTTTGATTAGCAGGATACTGAAAAGACAGGAATGGGGAAAGTATGATGGCGATGAACCGAGATGAGGAGAACTCTAACTCAGTTAGAGGTTAGAGTTAGATTCTAACCCTGAACTAACTCTAAACCAAAGAGGTGTATGGATGGCAGGGTTAGATTGACAATAAATGCTCTATCTCAATCATTTGACTACTTTGGACTCTATTTCCTGCCGTATTTGTGGCCGGCTCTTCTGTGGCCTCCTCCCGCTCACAATTGACATAAACAAACCATTTATACAAATCAAGCATGCAAAACATGATAATTTTTACTTTGTCCATACAAATGAGATATCCCACTTAAACATACAAGTCGTCAATCAAGCTTCACAAAATAAAAAAACACTTCGGGTCTGTTTGGTTCATGACTAACTTTGCCACAACTAAGCTTAGCAAAGTGCGTCTGCCACAAAAAGTGTGGCTAACAAAATGGCCACAACAAGTGTGGCAAGATTTGGCAAGAAGTTGAGTCTATGACATGTGGACCATGTAACTAGAAAAGTATGGCAAGCCACAAGTGTGACAATGAACCAAACACATGCCTAAGATATTGTGGCACACCTAAGCTTAGGTGTGGCAACCTTAGACTGCAAACCAAACATGCCCTTCACGAAACCAAGAATGAGCTAACTCATCACGGAAGTCATTCACGATAGGGAGGGAGCCCGGAGCCCCTCACGCACCGAGGGAGGAGCTCGCCATCGTCGCTCTGGAGGAAGGCTCTATAGAGCCCAAGCCCCGGGAACCCCTCCGACGCCGGCCCTTGTGAGTTGAGGTCGACACCGACATGGGTAGCAGGGCCGCTTGCCGCCGACTGGGAACTCAATCTTTGGGCCTCTAGAAATAATGCAAGCTTGTAACTAAAATACCTAGAAAGGTGAACTGAATCTTTGGGCCTCTAGAAATAATGCAGGCCTGAAACTGAAATACCTAGAAAGGTGAACTGAATCTTTGGGCCTCTACAAATAATGCAAGCCTGAAAGTGAAATACCTAGAAAGGTGAACTGAATCTTTGGGCCTCTAGAAATAATGCAAGCCTGAAACTGAAATACCTAGAAAGGTGAACTGAATCTTTGGGCATCTAGAAATAATGCAAGCCTAAAATTGAAATATCTAGAAAGTTGAACTGAATCTTTGGGCCTCTAGAAATAATGCAAGCCTAAAATTGAAATACCTAGAAAGGTGACCTGAATCTTTGGGCCTCTAGAAAGATTTATTACCTCCTCAAGCAGCATCAAAAAATTCCATGCGTGCACCAAAAATCTATACCAAGTTTGAACAGGATCTACTTTTCCAAATAAGAATTAGCGCTAGAGCAAGCAAGATCAATGATATGGCCGTGAGACAGAGAAGGAACGAACAAACTCACCTCTCTCGCGACCTCCCTGGTAGATGCGCCGCCGCCGCGCGCGACAGAGGGAGAAAATCGATTGGTGAAGGGGGAGGGGGGCGAGCTTCAAAGGCCGGAGGGAGAGGGCGGCCGGAGTAGGGTGGCGGAGGCCGGAAGGAGATGACGGCCGGAGGAGAGAGAGGGCGAGTGGCACTTGGGCGGGCGGCCCTATGGGGAACAGAGAGGAGTTGTGCGAGAGGGGGGGAGCGATCTGGTGCAGGTAGGGGGAGATTTTTTTAGTTCTCTTTTAGTGGGCTCTCTGTCAAACCGCCTACCCGAAAAATGTCGCGCGTACTACCCGGGAAAAGCCCCGACCTCAACTTTTAACTACGCGAAAATAGTTCGAGCTTGTTCATTCTATATAAATACAGTACTTACTGTATGTTTATTCACCCGTGGGGTTGTTCAATGAATGGAGGGGCGGGGAGCACAAGTGAACAATACTGTAGTACTAGTAGTAGTAAGTAGGAGTCATACAGTAGTCACCTTAAATAGAGAGTTTCTTTTCTTTAAAGCCACGTGCACAAATTGAAACGCTTGTTGTGGAGAGAAAAAAGATAATCACTCCACTATATATGGACGCAGGGGTCTGAGTGCTTGCTTTACTAGGGTTTCTCTCTTCATTCTCTCATCCTCTCCAGATATAAACAAGATAGCGGTAGCGACATTTTCTCTCTGCTCACCGCTGTTCACAGATCCAGCCGGATCCCTTCGGCCGGTGTGTGTAGAGGACTAAAAGGTGCATCATTCACGCGGTCATCACCGCCGAGGGAGGAAACCCACAACTGCCGGAGGGGCCCGATCCTCTGGCCGTGCCGTTCTCTCCGACACAGCGCCGGCTCGGGAGGTCCTCCGACCCTTCTTCCTCCCTGCCATATTGTCCACAGATCCGACCTGCCGCCGCCGACATCCCGACGACCCTCAGGTATAAGTTCTTCAAAAGCGGCCTTGCTCTACTGCCCCAGCTCCCCACGTGTCTGCATGTGCATCTTTTTCTACTCCCATCAGCTCTTCCAAAGCCACCTAAATTTTTAGTATTATTAGAGGTAAAGCTACTTCATGCATTCGAATCTAGGGCTTTGTTCAAACAACGAAGAAAGGGGGGAAAGTTGTAGCATGAATCTAGGACTTGATTCAAAGAGGAAATAATATGGTGAAAGTAGTAGAGACTGGATACCCAACTGGTCTCTTGGTTGAAAACGGAAATAATGGGAAAACGCAGTACAAACTAGAAAAGGAACAGATCTATTATTGGTTGAAAAAGGATAGAAAGTGGCGGCTGGTGGACAAGTCAACAGAGTATGTCCAGGATTAGATTTGCTGCCATCACATAGTAAAAGGTCTCCAGGATTAGATATGTTGCCCTCACATAGTAAAAGGTCTCAGGATTAGATTTACTGCCCTCACATAGTAAAAGGTCTCAGGATTAGATTTGCTGCCCTCACATAGTAAAAGGTCTCCAGGATTAGATTTGCTGCCCTCACATAGTAAAAGGTCTCCAGGATTAGATTTGCTGCCCTCACATAGTAAAAGGTCTCCAGGATTAGATTTTGCTGCCCTCACATAGTACAAGGTCTCCAGGATTAGATTTGCTGCCCTCACATAGCATGAACAAACTCGGCATCACCACTTTATGCCTCCTTATAGGTACATTGTGCTGATGCGTCCACTATCGCATGTCCTTATACCAACCTTTTGCTGTTGTTAATGTAAGGGCGCATGTAAAATGAAGCGATCACACCGTTACCTTAGGGACATGTCTAACCAGTGTTATTGTTAATCTAATGCCTCCAGTGATAAGATGCAATTAAATTGTGTTACAAATGGCACTCTTGCTGTTTTCCCCAGTATGATAAGTAAGTTGCTCCTTTACGCTACAGAGTGTCCTGGTGTCCCCACGGTCCCATGCTCTTAAACCAACTCTTTAGCTACTGTTGATTTACTGTGTCTGGTAAACAAGCAATGCCACCATTAAAGTAATCCCATATTTGAGGAATCTCATTGTTGATTGTAATGCTTCTGGTAACATGAAGCATTGCTGACGTTTTAAAATTTCTACTGTCCTTGCGTGATTGCCATGAACATAATTAAGATGCTTCTTTTCATTTTGTATATGTTTCATATATTCTTATTGACCAACAACTATTTACTTTCTATCTTTTTGTGCAGATAGGGATATCCATTTCACCTTGTTGCTATTGTGACCTTTTGGTGAACTGCACAAAACACTTTTTTTTGGAATGAGTGTCTTGTGCAGTTCAACTAAAATGTCACATGGGCAACATCTCTCAGTTTTGGTGGAACTGCACAAAATGGTGATTGGAGTTTCCAAAATTTCCGTCAAGTTCTGCCGGTAATCTCGTTCAACATTTTATTAGCCTTTGCAAGATGGAGCCGTCACTGTCACCACAATGGCACTTTATTTTAGTGGAACTGCACAAAAGGATAAGAAAATTATAATTGCACCTTACATGAGCCGGACAGCCAACCTTAATGTTCCTTAATTTTAGTGCAACTACTAAAGAAGAACCTGCCAGCTCACAAGAGCAAGTACTTCTTGCTAGCTGAATGATGCAATCTTTGCTTCATTTCAGGTGAACTGCAGAAAAAGGCACATGAATTGAATCATGGAACTCCAGGCAGACCTCATTCAAGTAGAGCTGGAGGTTGAGTTCAAGGAGGCCGCTATTAATGTGAAATCATGCTCTCCTGTATCCTTGTTTGTGCTGTGCAAACATGCTGTGCAAACAGGAATACTCAACTACAGATGTTGTGACGGTCAAGAGCATTCGCCAAGTTCTTCGATTGTATGACATGGCTAGCCAAGATGGATTTAATCCCGATATTCACTTTATCAAAAGGCTCTAATGGGTTGTTTCTTAATCTTGCAAGCTGGGAATCAGTGAGGTGTGTAGGCATCTTTGTTGTACTTATTATTTGAATCTTATTTGTTGGTTCTGAATCTTGCAAGCTGGGAATCAATGAGATGTGTAGGCATCTTTGTTGTACTTATTATTTGGATCTTATTTGTTGGTTCTGAATCTTGCAAGCTGGGAATCAATGAGATGTGTAGGCATCTTTGTTGTACTTATTATTTGGATCTTATTTGTTCGTTCTGAATCTTGCAAGCTGGAAAACACAGCATGATGATGCAGAGGACAACAACCATAACAAACAGTTCAAACTTGGCTAGTATTATCTTTGTGAAAGTGCGACAAATGTGCTGATCGTGTGCTTCCTCAGAATAATAATTCTAATTGTTGTGCATGTTGATCCTGTGGCACTGATAGAACGAGCGAATGCATTGCTTGTTTTAAGTATAAATTTCTATTAAAGCTAATTAAATTTAAGTAAAGTGACCACTAACTCCTGTTATTACAGTACCAATACAGACCCGCTCGTGAACCGACGTGTGGCCGGAGTAGGTTTCTTAATGGAGGCGTTTCAATGCGCCGAGGGTGCATCTTCTGCCGGGCGTGCAATGGACGAGGGAGGGGTAGTAACTATTGTCACCTGTACACACTCAGCTTACTGTTGAATCCAGTTCCCCAAGAGCTGAAAAACGAACTGCTGCCGCCACCTACACACTCATTCACTCGAAGAGACTCCAATGGCGATCCGAGGGGTGAGCCTGCTGGATATGGACTTTAGCAAGGGGTTCCCCTTTGAGTTCGCCGTTCAGTCCTATGGCTGCACCAAGTTGAATGTGATGTACACCAACGATACGGACTTGGTGAAGCTCTATGATGACCCACAAGTGTAGGGGATCTATCATAGTCCTTTCGATAAGTAAGAGTGTCGAACCCAACGAGGAGTAGAAGGAAATGATAAGCGGTTTTCAGTAAAGTTTTCTCTGCAAGCACTGAAATAGTAGGTGATAGATAGTTTTGTGATAAGATAAATAGTAACAAGCAAAAGTAAATAAAGTAAATAAAGTGCAGCAAGGTGGCCCAATCCTTTATGTAGCAAAGGATAAGCCTGGACAAATTCTAATAATGAGGAAGGAGCTCCCGAGGACACAGTGGGAATTATCGTCAAGCTAGTTTTCATCACGCTCATATGATTCGCGTTCGGTACTTTGATAATTTGATATGTGGGTGGACCGGCACTTGGATACTGCCCTAACTTGGACAAGCATCCCACTTATGATTAACCCCTATTGCAAGCGTCCGCAACTACAAAAAGGAGTATTAAGGTAAACCTAACCACATCATTAAACATATGGGTCCATATCAACCCCTAACGAAGCAACGCATAAACTAGGGTTTAAGCTTCTGTCACTCCAGCAACCCATCATCTACTTATTACTTCCCTATGCCTTCCTCTAGGCCCAAATAATGGTGAAGTGTCATGTAGTCGATGTTCACATAACACCACTAGAGGAGAGACAACATACATCTCATCAAAATATCGAACGAATACCAAATTCACATGACTACTAATAGCAAGACTTCACCCATGTCCTCAGGAACAAACGTAACTACTCACAAAGAATATTCATGTTCATGATCATAGGTGTAATAATATGCATTAAGGATCTGAACATATGATCTTCCACCAAGTAAACCAATAAGTATCAACTACAAGGAGTAATCAACACTACTAGCAACCCACACGTACCAATTTGTGGTTTTGGATACAAGATTGGATACAAGAGATGAACCAGGGTTTGAGATGAGTTGGTGCTGGTGAAGATGTTGATGGAGATTGACCCCCTCCCGATGAGAGGATCGTTGGTGATGACGTTGGTGATGATTTCCCCCTCCCGGAGGGAAGTGTCCCCGGCAGAACAGCTCCGCGAGAGCCGTAGATTGATTCCGCCAAGGTTCTGCCTCGTGGCGGCGGAGTTTCGTCTCGTAAGCTTGCCCACGAATTTTTCCAGGACAAAACCCTTCATATAGCAGAAGATGGATGCCAGAGGCCCACCAGGGGGCCCAGGAGATAGGGGGCGCCCCTAGGGGGGCGCCCCTAGGGGGGGCGCCCTCCTGTCTTCTGGACAGGGTGTGGGCCCCCCTGGCCTATTTCTTTTGCTCACAATTCCTTAATAATTCCAAAAGGTTGTTTCATGGAGTCTCAGGTCTTTTGGAGTTGTGCAGAATAGGTTTCCAACGTTTGCTCCTTTTCCAGCCAGAATTCCAGCTGCCGGCATTCCCCCTCTTCATGGTAAACCTTGTAAAATAAGAGAGAATAGCCATAAGTATTGAGATATAATGTGTAATAACAGCCCATAATGCAATAAATATTGATATAAAAGCATGATGCAAAATGGACGTATCAACTCCCCCAAGCTTAGACCTCGCTTGTCCTCAAGCGGAAACCAAAATCGAAAAATATGTCCACATGTTTAGAGATAGAGGTGTCGATAAAAATAAAATACGGACATGAGGGCATCATGATCATTCTAATAACAACAACATATATCGATTTTGTCATATGATTTACTATGTTCAAGTGATAAGCAATTCACAATGTCAAGTATGGTTCAAAAACTTCATTGGGAACTAACAAACTATAATCTCAGTCATTGCAGCAATTGCAATTTAGTGTAACATCAGAAAGAGTCAATAATAGAGCTTCTCAGCAAGCTCACATACTCAACTATCTCGGAGTCTCCCATAATTGTTAACACTCACGCAATACTTGTGGTTATAGAGTTTCAGCTGGACACTGAGAATGATATGGGCTTATTGTGTTGCCTCCCAACGTATTCACCTTTAGGTGATGTCAACAATAATAGCCTATGCCAACTTACATCCAATTGGATATATATATCATGATCTTTCAAACACGAAGAGCTTGCCAAAGGATAAAATGAAAAAGGGAAAGGTGAGGATCACCTTGACTCAAGTATTAAAGTAAAACATAAAGTAAAAGATAGGCCCTTCACAGAGGGAAGCAGAGGTTGTCGTGCGCTTTTAGGGTTGGATACACAAAATCTTAGTGAAAAAGAATGTCACTTTATATTGCCCCTTGTATGTGGACCTTTATTATGTAATCTGTCGCTTTTATTACTTCCACAACAAGTTCGTACAAAGCTTATTTTCTCTGCACTAATAAGTCATGCATATTTAGAGAGCAATTTTTATTGCTTGCACCGATGACAACTTACTTGAAGGATCTTACTCAATCCATAGGTAGGTATGGTGGACTCTCATGACAAAACTGGGTGTAAGGATATTTGGAAGCATAAGTAGTATCTCTACTTGGTGCAAGGAGTTTTGGCTAGCATGAGGGGGAAAGGAAAGCTCAACATGTTTAGAAGGTCACTGATAATATACTTTAACTTAGATGTCGAAAAACATAAACCATTACATTGTCTTCCTTGTCCAATGTCAACTCTTTTAGCATGTCATACTTAATGAGTGCTTCACAATCATGAAAGATGTCCAAGATAATATATCTATATGTGAACCCCTCTTTCCTTATCACTTCCTATTAATTGCAATGATGACCAAGGCTACGTTCATCAACTCTCAACAATTTTTATGCCTCATACTTTCTATGTGTGAAGTTATCACTATCCATAAGATCAATATGAACTCTTTTGTTCTTTCTACTTTCTCAAGATCATAGCAACATAGCAAAGCCCTTGACTCAACACTAGTCTTTTATTATAGATAGCACACGGACTCGCTTACATAAAGAGATCACAATTCAAAACTCAAAACTACTTGATATCAAAACTTCGAACTAATAGATCAAGATACTACTAAAAGGATCAAACTAAATAAAGCGGTAAAGATAGGAGTGTGATGGTGATACGATATCGGGGCACCTCCCCCAAGCTTGGCAGTTGCCAAGGGGAGTGCCCATACCCATGTGATTATTTCTTCAGAGGTGATGGAGGTGGTGTTGTCGCACTTTTCTTCTCTAGCTTGCGTCTGAGGCTAAAATTTTCCTCCCTCAGATCCTCATTCTCGAGCTCAAGTTTCATTATCTTTTTGCATAGTGTTGCCTTGCTGTCGTGCAAAAAACGTGGTGGGATAGATTGGACCTTAGGGAGACTTGATTTCTTGAACTCCACATGCATATCACCAGGTTGAGGCAGTGGATCGTCCTCTTCATCAGAGCTTGTCTCCTCCTTCATCTTTGGATCATAGTCTTCTTCTTCCTCTGTGGTCCAGCCATAGCGTTCCACATCCCCATATACTTTTGGATTTGCAATATAATCAGCTATGTAGCTTTCTCCCTCCAAATCTTGGGATGACATCTTGTTCAATTCTGCAGCAGGAACAGCTCGAAACGAAAACAGAGAATATTTGCGTGATACGGTGGTCAAAACCTTCGGGAGTATATATAATGAATTTTTACTGACCAAAATACATAACCTACAAGAAAACGGAGTCCAGGAGGCACACGAGGTGCTCACGAGACAGGGGGGCGCGCCCTACAGGGGGGCCCTCCTCTCTCGTGGGAGCCCCGTGTCCCTTTTGGACTACTTCTTTCTTCCTAAAATCCTTAAATAATCCAAAACTGATGAAAATTGATATTAGAGTTGTTTTGGAGTCGGTTTACTTACCGTACCACGTACCTATGGCTTTTCAGAGTCTGGAACGTTCTGGAAAGTGTCTCCTATATATTCCTCAGGGGTTATGGTTTCAATAATATTGGTTTCAGCATTGATAGGGTTACCTGAAATATAATGTTTAATTCTTTGACCATTTACCACCCTCGGATTTGTGCCTTCAAAGTTGTTGATTTTTATAGCACCAGAACAATAGACCTCCTCGATAACATAGGGACCTTCCCATTTTGAGAGAAGTTTTCCTGTAAAAAATCTTAAACGAGAGTTGAACAACAACACATAATCTCCTACGTTAAACTCACGCTTTTGTATCCTCTTATCATGCCAGCATTTGACTTTTTGTTTGAAAAGCTTAGCATTCTCATATGCTTGGGTTCTCCATTCATCAAGTGAGCTAATATCAAATAACCTTTTCTCACCGGCAAGTTTGAAGTCATAATTAAGCTCTTTAATAGACCAATATGCTTTGTGTTCAAGTTCAAGAGGTAAATGACATGCTTTTCCATAAACCGTTTTATATGGAGATATACCCATAGGATTTTTGTATGCAGTTCTATAGGCCCATAATCCATCATCAAGTTTCTTGGACCAATTCTTTCTAGATCTATTCACAGTCTTTTGCAAAATTAATTTGAGCTCTCTATTGCTCAACTCTACTTGACCACATGACTGCGGGTGATAAGGAGATGCAATTCTATGATTGGCATCATACTTAGCAAGCATCTTACGGAAAGCACCATGAATAAAGTGTGAACCACCATCAGTCATAAGATATCTAGGGACTCCAAACCTCGGAAAAATAACTTCTTTAAGCATTTTAATAGAAGTGTTATGATCAACACTACTAGTTGGAATAGCTTCTACCCAGTTAGTAACGTTATCAACAACAACTAAAATATGTGTATAACCATTGGAGGCAGGAAAAGGTCCCATATAATCAAAGACCCAAACATCAAACGGTTCAATAACAAGAGAATAATTCATAGGCATTTCTTGACGTCTACTGATGTTACCTATTCTTTGACATTCATCACAAGATATGACAAACTTACGAGCATCTTTGAAAAGAGTAGGCCAATAAAAACCAGATTGTAGTACCTTGTGTGCAGTTCTATCTCCAGCGTGGTGTCCTCCATAGGATTCGGAGTGAAACTTGCGTAGGATTTGTTCCTGTTCATGCTCAGACACACAACATCTAATAATACCATCTACTCCTTCTTTATAAAGGTGTGGATCATCCCAGAAGTAATGTCTTAAATCATAAAAGAACTTTTTCTTTTGCTGGTATGTGAAACTAGGCGGTATGTATTTAGCAACAATGTAATTAGCATAGTTAGCATACCAAGGAGCAGTACGAGAAGCATTGACAACTGCTAATTGTTCATCAGGAAAACTATCATTAATAGGCAGTGGGTCATCAAGAACATTCTCTAGCCTAGACAAGTTGTCTGCAACGGGGTTCTCAGCTCCCTTTCTATCAATAATATGCAAGTCAAATTCTTGGAGCAAGAGAACCCATCTAATGAGTCTAGGCTTAGCATCTTTCTTTTCCATAAGATATGTAATAGCAGCATGATCAGTGTGAATAGTAACTTTGGAATCAACAATATAAGGTCTAAACTTATCACATGCAAACACAACTGCTAAGAATTCTTTTTAGTGGTGGCATAATTTCTCTGGGCTGTATCAAGAGTCTTACTAGCATAATGGATAACATTCAATTTCTTATCGACTCTTTGCCCTAGAACAGCACCTACAACATAATCACTAGCATCACACATAATTTCAAAAGGCAAATTCCAATCAGGTGGCTGAACAATATGTGTTGTGATCAAAGCCTTCTTAAGTGTTTCAAATGCTTCTACACAATCATCATCAAAGACAAAAGGAATATCTTTTGCAATAAATTAGTCAAAGGCCTAGAGATTTTGGAAAAGTCCTTAATGAACCTCCTATAAAAGCCGGCATGACCAAGGAAACTTCTTATACCTTTGATGTCCTTGGGACATGGCATCTTTTCAATAGCATCAACTTTGGATTTATCAACTTCAATACCCCTCTCGGAGATCTTGTGCCCCAAGACAATGCCTTCATTAACCATAAAGTGACACTTTTCCCAATTCAGGAGGAGACTAGTGTCTTCGCATCTCTGCGAAACTCGATCAATGTTGCTCAAACAATCATCAAAAGAGGATCCATAGACGGTGAAGTCATCCATGAATAACTCACAAATCTTTTCACAAAAATCAGAAAATATATCCATCATGCATCTTTGAAAGGTAGCAGGTGCATTACATAAACCAAAAGGCATACGTCTATAAGCAAAAGTACCAAAAGGGCAAGTAAAAGTAGTTTTAGATTGATCCCCCGCTGATACAGGTATCTGAGAGAAGCCAGAATAACCATCTAGAAAGCAAAATGTGTGTGTTTGGATAACCTTTCTAGCATTTGATCAATAAAAGGTAAAGGGTAATGATCTTTCTTAGTAGCTTTATTTAACTTGCGGAAATCAATTACCATCCTATAGCCTGTAATAATTCTTTGCGGGATCAATTCATATTTATCATTAGGGACAACGGCAATACCTCCCTTTTTAGGGACACAATGGACATGGCTTACCCATTCACTATCAGCAATGGGATAAATAATACCTGCCTCAAGGAGTTTTAGTATCTCCTTTCTCACCACTTCCTTCATTTTGGGATTTAATCGTCTTTGAGGATCTCTAACAGGTTTGGCATCTTTCTCCACTGAAATTTTATGTTGACATAATGTGGGACTAATGCCCTTGAGATCATCCAGGGTATATCCTATAGCAGCTCGGTGCTTCTTCAGAGTTTTCAATAATCTTTCTTCTTCTTTCTCTGAAAGGTTAGCACTAATAATAACAGGATATATTTCTTTTTCAGCGAGATAAGCATACTTAAGATTATCAGGTAATGGTTTGAGTTCAAACACGGGATCACCCTTGGGTGGAGGGGGATCCCCAAGAATTTCAACAGGAAGATTATGTTTTAGCATAGGTTCTTGTTGAAGGAACACTTCATCTATTTCTTCCCTTTCCTTCATAAACATATCGTTTTCATGGTCTAGCAAATATTGTTCTAACGGATAAGTTGGAGGAACATCAATGGAAGCAAGACCAATAATCTCATCCTTACTAGATGGTTCCTTTTCACGTTGTTGTCTACTAAACTTAGCGAAATTAAACTCATGAGACATACCATCTAAGCCAACAGTGACAATATTCTTTTCACAATCAATTTTAGCACTAGCAGTGTTCAAGAAGGGTCTACCAAAAATAATGGGACAAAAATCATCTTGTGGGGAACCGAGAACAAGGAAATCAGCAGGGTATTTAATCTTCCCACACAAGACTTCAACATCTCTAACAATCCCAATAGGTTTAATGGTGTCCCTATTAGCAAGCTTAATAGTAACATCAATATCTTCTAATTCAACTGGTGCAATATTGTGCATAATTTCTTTATAAAGATCATAAGGTATTGCTTTAGCACTAGCACCCATATCACATAAGCCATGATAACAATGATCTCCAATTTTAACAGAAATAACAGCCGTGCCTACAACAGGTCTACGTGTCTTAGTATCGGGTCTAGCAATATTAGCAGTTTCACCCAAGAAAGAGATAACATGCCCATCTAAGTCCTAATCCAAGAGATATTTAATCATAGCAATACCAAGTTTAACATTAATTTTCTCAGGAGGTGTATAGGTCCTAGTATTACTCTTACGAACAACAGTCGAAGCTTTAACAAGATTTTTTATCCTAACATGAAAAGGAGGTTTTTCAACATAAGCAATAGGAATAATAGGATCACTATATGTAATAGTCTTCTCTTCGACTGTAATAGGTGCAACTACTTTCACTTCAACAAGAGGATTACATTTAAACCACTTCTCTTCAGGGAGATCAACGTGAGCAGCAAAAGTTTCACAAAAAGTAGCTACTATCTTAGAGTCAAGTCCATACTTAGAGCTAAATCCACGGAAAGCATCGGTATCCATAAAAGATTTAACACAATCAAACTTAGGTGTCATACCTGACTCCTTACCATCGTCGGAACCCCAATCTTCAGCGTTGCGTTTAATTCTTTCCAATAAGTCCATTTGAAATCAATAGTCTTCAGCATATAGGAACCAGCACAGGAGGTATCGAGCAAGTTGCGATTATCAAGAGAATGCCGAGCATAAAAATTCTGGATAATCATTTCCCGAGAGAGCTCATGATTGGGGCATGAATATAACATTGACTTAAGCCTCCCCCAAGCTTGAGCGATGCTTTATCCTTCACGAGGCCAGAAATTATATATGTAATTACGATCACGATGAACAAGATGCATAGGATAGAACTTCTGGTGAAATTCCAATTTCAATCGCTTATAATTCCAAGATCTCGTATCATCACATAGCATATACCATGTCATTGCATCTCCCTTAAAAGATAAAGGGAAGACCTTCCTTTTGACAAGATCATCAGGAATACCTGCAAGCTTAAATAATCCACAAACTTCATCCACAAAGATAAGGTGTAAGTCGGGATGCAATGTTCCGTCTCCTGCAAAAGGGTTAGCTAGCAGTTTTTCTATCATACCTGAAGGAATCTCAAAGTGAACATTTTCATAAGGTTCAGTAGGTTGAGGAGCATTTCTTTGCTCTTCTGGTTGGGGTGAAGATACCACAAACAAGCCACTCAAAGGATTAGTTTCCATAGTGACAAGTAACAGAAAATTTCAGCACACAATATAAATGTTTCCCTACCAAGTTCCACTCACCAAGAGCGCTACGCTCCCCGGCAACGGCGCTCGAAAAGAGTCTTGATGACCCACAATTGTAGGGGATCTATTGTAGTCCTTTCGATAAGTAATAGTGTCGAACCCAACGAGGATCAGAAGGAAATGATAAGCGGTTTTCAGTAAGGTTTTCTCTGCAAGCACTGAAATAGTAGGTGATGGATAGTTTTGTGATAAGATAAATAGTAACGAGCAAAAGTAAATAAAGTAAATAAAGTGCAGCAAGGTGGCCCAATCCTTTATGTAGCAAAGGATAAGCCTAGAAAAATTCTAATAATGAGGAAGGAGCTCCCGAGGATACATTGGGAATTATCGTCAAGCTAGTTTTCATCACGCTCATATGATTCGCGTTCGGTACTTTGATAATTTGATATGTGGGTGGACCGGCACTTGGGTACTGCCCTAACTTGGACAAGCATCCCACTTATGATTAATCCCTATTGCAAGCGTCCGCAACTACAAAAAGGAGTATTAAGGTAAACCTAACCACAACATTAAACATATGGGTCCATATCAACCACTAACGAAGCAACACATAAACTAGGGTTTAAGCTTCTGTCACTCTAGCAACCCATCATCTACTTATTACTTCCATAAGCCTTCCTCTAGGCCCAAATAATGGTGAAGTGTCATGTAGTCGACGTTCACATAACACCACTAGAGGAGAGACAACATACATCTCATCAAAATATCGAACGAATACCAAATTCACATGACTACTAATAGCAAGACTTCACACATGTCCTCAGGAACAAACGTAACTACTCACAAAGCATATTCATGTTCATGATCAGAGGTGTAATAATATGCATTAAGGATCTGAACATATGATCTTCCACCAAGTAAACCAATAAGTATCAACTATAAGGAGTAATCAACACTACTAGCATCCCATAGGTACCAATTTGTGGTTTTGCATACAAGATTGGATACAAGATATGAACTAGGGTTTGAGATGAGTTGGTGCTGGTGAAGATGTTGATGGAGATTGACCCCCTCCCGATGAGAGGATCGTTGTTGATGACGTTGGTGATGATTTCCCCCTCCTGGAGGGAAGTGTCCCCGGCAGAACAGCTCCGCCAGAGCCCTATATTCATTCCGCCAAGGTTCCGCCTCGTGGCGGCGGAGTTTCGTCTCGTAAGCTTGCCCACGAATTTTTCCAGGACAAAACCCTTCATATAGCAGAAGATGGACGCCGGAGGCCCACCAGGGGCCCCAGGAGATAGGGGGCGCGCCCCTAGGGGGGGCGCCCTCCTGTCTCCTGGACAGGGTGTGGGCCCCCTGGCCTATTTATTTTGCTTATAATTCCTTAATAATTCCAAAAAGTTGTTTCGTGGAGTCTCAGGTCTTTTGGAGTTGTGCAGAATAGGTTGCCAACGTTTGCTCCTTTCCCAGCCAGAATTCCAGCTGCCGGCATTCCCCCTCTTCACGGTAAACCTTGTAAAATAAGAGAGAATAGGCATACGTATTGAGATATAATGTGTAATAATAGCCCATAATGCAATAAATATTGATATAAAAGCATGATGCAAAATGGACGTATCACTCTGCCTCGCCTCAGTCCTATGGCTGCACCAGGTTCTGGAGCATTTGCCCGTTTCATCGGCAGCGCCGACTGCACCTTCGCTACGATGGAGAGAAGGAAGAACGCGAAGATTCGGCCATCTGGTGCAACAAGCTTGTCGACATCCAGAAGCAATACAAGATCATCAGCAACGGGTAGGAGAAGGACTTCGTGGTTGACCTTGTTGAGACCATCATCGACCCCTGATACGCCAACATGAAAGAAGACGACCTGAACATGTGGGAGGTACCTCTGAATCTAGCCTATATAACCTACGCGGCCAAGGACGCATACACATGCTACGACATGTACAAGCAGATCTTGGACATGAGGGCGTGTCTGCTTCCCGTAACCGACGAGTACACGGACAGCCGCATCATCATGATCAAGCGTGCCAGGAAGGTCTAGATGTTGTACTTTATCTGTTTGTAAGCACCTTTATCATCTGAGTGTTTCATGCATTAGCCTACGTGTCGTAATTATCTGTTTTGTCCGAAATATTTCTTTTAAGAACCCATTAACCTGATTGCTTTTTTAGTGGCTATTTTCTTATGTATGTAAACTAGTTCACTTGTCCGTAAAAAAACTAGTTCAGTCGGCTGCCGTGCGTTGAATCTCCTTCCTCTCAACATATTCCCCTCCTCAGGTGGACCCAGCAGGTCTCTGAATTTTTTCCCACTTTCTTTTTTGATGTAAACCGAGTTTTCTCCCAGTACTTTCCCCTAGAACCAACTCAACTATCCCATGTCTAGCCTAAAAAATAATAATACCCCACGTACTATTAACTATTCAAATTAAAATGATATTTTATTTCGTAAGTTGAAAGTTCTTACAAAATAATAATAATAATTGTTATATATAACTTGGCAAGTTAACTCCTAGTGATTGCGTACATAAGCTTGCAAAGATTTTACTGACGTGCAATCATGTGTTTATGTTTTTATAACATTTCTCCGTCTATCCCAACATGATATTTTCACCCAGCCCAGCAAGTCCGCATATTTCGAGAAAAATGCAAATGAGATTTAAAAGGGCTGCATAGATGCTACATCATTGTTTCACCCAGCCCACCAAATGGACTAAAAAAACAAATGGACTAGCTGACATGTGGGCCAGTAGGTCGAAGCCTAAGAAGGCGTTGGATTTACATCCAACGGCCGACATTCTTCTTCAATCTCTCGTCTTCTTCCCCCAGCGCTGCCGGAACCGCCTGCTCCAGTCTTCGGTGTCCAGCGGTGTTGTTTTGCGCTCCTCAGCGAAACGCCACCCCGCCGACGGCCAGGCCATCCCTCCACTCCACACCTCCTGTTATTCTTTGCCGAGTGTAGGCCCACCCCACACCCGAACCAGTCAAGTTTCCCACTCCTCTCCGTTTGCGACTCCACTGCCGCGTCTTCCCCATCTCCGGGTCGTTCCAGTCTGGGGCCTCACCGTCGTCCACCGCCTCGGTGCGCTCGGCGCGGCGTCGTCAACATACGAGACTCATCGGAAGAGGACCGTACGTGGAGAGCCTGACGGCTGGGACCCACAAGGTCCATGGTCGCATGCAAGGAAAGTTCCTCCTTATTACGCACTGTACGTGGGAAGGGCTTCTGTATTTCGCGAAAAAACGTTCTCCCCGCTGACAGGTCGGACCCACCAGCTATATCTGCGCACGCAAGGAAGTGCCTCCTTATTACGCACCAAAAAATGAATACCCCCTACTAGCTAGGACCCACCATAGTGGCTGGCTGACTTGTGGGCCTACTAAGTTGACGAGGACGGAGGGCTTTGTCAACTTAGTCAATATGAACGATTCTAGCTCCAGTGACCGTACGATGTCCATCCAACGGCCATAGTGCTTCTTCAACCTCTGGTCTTGTTGCTCCAGCCGCCCATCATACCATGTGCTCCTGCCTCTCGTGGCCGGCTGTGATGTTGCGGAGGCCTCACCGCCCCTACTACTCCCACCGCTGGCCCAAGGTATCCCTCTACTCACCTACACCCCCTGTTATACTGCGGCGACGGCAGCCTCACACCGCAGCCGAACCAGCGAACCCTCGTACTCCTCTCCGCATGGGCATCCACTGCCGCGTCTTCCCCGGCTCCGTGTCGTCCCCTTCCTAGGCCTCGCCGTCGTCCACCGCCTTGGTGCTCTCGGCGCGGCGTGGTCAATGTGGTCAACGACCGACTTCCATCGAAAGAGTACTATACGTGGAGAGGCTGACAGCTGGGTCCACAGCCACAGACCAGTTTTTTTGTGATTTACCAAGTAAGTCGCTTTGTCAAGCCTGTTGGGCTGCTAATCTTTCAAGACAAGGAGAACTTCATTCGGCTGGCCGAGAAAATGGCCTATCAGTAATGAGAAATGGGCTGTACATTTTTAAAACACATCAAACCGGCAATTAGTTTCAAATATCTTTTTTCATTTCGAGATTTTAAATTATATTAAGTTTTATGCATGGAGAATTTGTTGGATTTTATATTGATATACATTTCTTTTTAAAATCAGTTTGAATGTGAGTCGAAATTTCCGGATTAAAAATAGCTCAAACCGCACCGAAATATGCAAAATTTCGTATAATTTTTTAACCGTGGCCACAATATGGGCTGTAATGCTAACAAAAAGAATATGGGCTAAAAAACCCTTAAGAATTAGCAAATGAGCTGTAAATTATTAGAAATAATGGTAGATGGGTTGTATGCTGTTTTCCACAGATTTGAGGCTTTCCTAAAAAAAGGTTGACACACAAGCAGTGACTGTTGGATGTCCATCGAACGGCCATCGTGCTTCTTCAATCTCTGCTCTTCCTGCTCCAGCCGCTCAAACAAGAGCCGGCGGGACTGCCTGCTCCCTCCTCCCCGTGGTCGGCTGTGCTGTCGCGCAGGCCTCACCGCCCCACCGTACTCCCATTGCTGGCCTAGCCATCCCTCTACTCACCCACACCTGCTGTTATTCTCCTGCGACGGCAGACGAACCAGTAAACCCTCGTACAGTCGTACTCCCCTCCGCGTGGGAAACAACTGCCGAGTCTTCCCTACCTCCGTGTCGTTCCCTTCCTAGGCCTCGCCGTCGTCCACCGCCCTGGTGCTCTCAGCGCGGCTTGGTCAACGTGGTCAACGACCGACATGCATCTGAAGTGGACTGTACGTGGAGAGGCCTACAGCTGGGTCCACGGCCGCACGCAAGGAAATGCCTCCTTATTACGCGCAAAATAATGATTCCTCCACCTGACATCAGGGACCCACCGGAAGGGCCTCTGTATTTCGCGAAAAAACATTGCCGCCGCTGACAGCTCAGACCCACCAGTTATATCTTCGCACGCAAGGAAGTGCCGCCTTATTACGCACAAAAAATGAATACTCCCCCTGTTAGCTGGGACCCACTATAGTGGCAAGCTGACTGGTGGGCCTACTAAGTTGAGGGGACGGAGAGCTTTGTCAACTTTGTCAATATGCACGATTCTAGCTCCAGTGACCGTACGATGTCCATCCAACGGCCGTAGTGCTTCTTCAACCTCTCGTCTTCTTGATCCAGCCGCCCAAACCAGTGCCGGTCGTGCCTCGTGCTCCTACCTCCCGTGGCCGGCTGTGATGCGACGGAGGCCTCACCGCCGCCTACTACTCCCACCGATGGCCAGGCCATCCCTCTACTCATCCACACCCCCTGTTATTCTGCGGTGACAGCAGCCTCACACCGCAGTGAACCAGTGAACCCTCGTACTTCTCTATGCATGGGGATCCACTGTCGCGTCTTCCCCGGCTCTGCGTCGTCCCCTTCCTAGGCCTCGCCATCGTCCACCGCCCTGGTGCTCTCGGCGCGGCATGGTCAACATGGTCAAGGAACGGCTTCCATTGGACGTGGACTGTACATGGAGAGGCTGACAGCTGGGTCCACGGCCGCATCAATGAAGTGCCTCCTTATTACGTGCAAAATAATTATTCCTCCACCTGACAGCGGGGACCCACCGGACGTGCCACCGTATTTCACAAAAAAATCATTTCCCCCTGACGGCTGGGACCCACCAGCTACATCTTCGCACGCAAGGAAGTGCCTGATAGTCGGGACCCATCTGGTCAAAGCGTACGTAGCCTTGTCATTCTGGTCGCGAACGTGTACATACAGATATATTTGTCGATGTAGAGGCGCGCACGTGTCATAGTAGAGGCGCGCACGTAGCATGTACACGTACATACAGCGGCCAGTGTGCAACAAAGAAAATATGGCCACGTATGTGTACATACAGGCGGGGTTTCGAACGCCTACTTGCGCATACGTATGGCCAGGGCTCGTGTACATGGCTGGGTCGGAACGGAGAAACAGCGTCGTCGTCGTGTTCATGGGGAGCCAACCGGCTGGGTCAGAACGGAATGCATCGTCGTGTTCATCGGGAGGGCTTGGACGGAACAATCGATGGAAATGAGGCCTGGCATACCGCAGAACGGAGGAAACGGCCTTGTATTCGACCGGCCACGTTCGAAACGGGATCCTGTTCACCGGCAGGGGTGTGGCGTACCAGAAAACAGAGGAAACGGACCTCCTACGGTCGAAACAGGGGTCCTGTTGATCGGGAGGGGTGTGGCGTACTGCTAAATGGAGGAAACGGACCTCCTACGGTCGAAACGGGGGTCCTGTTGATCGAGAGGGGTGTGGCGTACCGCAAAATGGACGAAACGGACTTGTGTTGGAGCGCTATGGTCGAAACGGGGGTCATGTTCATCAGGAGGGGTGTGGCGTACCGCAAAACAGGACTCCACGGGATACTGTTCATCTCCACCTTCGACCTCCTCCAGCCTCCACGGGCTACCGTCGACCTCCTCCATCCTCCACGGGCTCCTGTTCATCCAGCCTCCACCGCGCGCTACTCCACCGGCTACTGTTCAACCACCCCTCCACGGGCACCCCTCCACCATCTACTGTTCATCCAGCCCTCCACACCACGGGGTCCTGTTCATCCACCCCTCCACCATCTACTGTTCATCCAACCCTCCATACCACGGGGTCCTGTTCAACCACCCCTCCATGGGCACCCCTCCACCGTCTACTGTTCATCCAGCCCTCCGCCACACCACGGGGTCCTATTCATCCAGAGGCAACGCCACTGCTCACTGTTCATCCACCCCCCTGTAACGCTCACTGTTCATCCAATCGATCGGCTTCAGTTAGCAGAAGTAGCGAAAGAATCGCTCGATCGGGTTCAGTTAACAGCCGTCGATCGATCGCTCGGGTTCAGTAATGCGTAGCCTGCAGTGCAATCGCTCGGGTTCAGTTGGAGCCCAACGCCTCGCTCAGGCTCAGTTAGAGCCAACGCCTTGCACACACGCGCATACGTGTACGAGAGAAACACGCATCGCTCGGCCCTCGACCTCCCACCGTAACCGGGAACTCCCCGAAATTTTCCTCCCCCTTGCTTCTACCATGTTTTTTTCCATCATGGACGGCCCAAAGAATGTCATGCAGCTGCGTCTCCGGCCCGCCCAGGACGAAAAGCCCATTTTCTGTCATGATTTTTTGTCATAGAAGTAGGAGCCCACCACATCTATGATGATACCGGGTTTTGTCACAATTATCGTCATAGAAGTGTCATATGTATGATAGAAAAAAATTTCGTTCGGCCCAAAATGTCACGGATGTGTCTTTTTTTTGTAGTGCTCAGTGCTTGTAGAAAATCTTACTAAAAACCGCTTATCATTTCCTTCTGCTCCTCGTTGGGTTCGACACTCTTACTTATCGAAAGGAGTATGATAGATCCCCTACACTTGTGGGTCATCAAGACTCTTTTCTGGCGCCGTTGCCGGGGAGTGTAGCGCTTTTGGTGAGTAGAACTTGGTAATGAAACATTTATTTAGTGTGCTGAAATTTTCTGTTACTTGTCACTATGGAAACTAATCCTTTGAGGGGCTTGTTTGGGGTATCTTCACCCCGACCAGAAGAGCAAAGAGTTGCTCCTCAACCTACTGAACTTTATGAAAATATTTACTTTGAGATTCCTTCGGGTATGATAGAACATTTGCAGGAGATGGAACATTGCATCCCGATTTACACCTTATCTTTGTGGATGAAGTTTGTGGATTATTTAAGCTTGCAGGTATTCCGGATGATGTTGTCAAAAGGAAGGTATTCCCTTTATATTTGAAGGAAGATGCATTGACATGGTATAGGCTATGTGATGATACGAGATGTTGGAATTATAAGAGATTGAAGTTGGAATTTCACCAGAAGTTCTATCCTATGCATCTTGTCCATCGTGATCGTAATTACATATATAATTTCTGGCCTTGTGAAGGAGAAAGCATCTCTCAAGCTTGGGGGAGGCTTAAGTCAATGTTATATTCATGCCCCAATCATGAGCTCTCTTGGGAAATGATTATTCAAAAATTTTATGCTCGGCTTTCTCTTGATAATCGCAACCTGCTCGATACTTCCTGTGCTGGTTCTTATATGCTGAAGACTATTGATTTCAAATGGGACTTATTGGAAAGAATTAAACGCAACTCTGAAGATTGGGGTTCCGGCGATTGTAAGGAGTCAAGTATGACACCTAAGTTCGATTGTGTTAAATCTTTTATGGATACCGATGTTTTTCGTGGATTTAGCACTAAGTATGGACTTGACTCTGAGATAGTAGCTACTTTTTGTGAATCTTTCGCTACTCACGTTGATCTCCCTAAAGAGAAGTGGTTTAAATATAATCCTCCTGTTGAAGTTAAAGTAGTTGCACCTATTACAGTTGAAGAAAAGACTATTACCTATAGTGATCCTATTGTTCCTACTGCTGATGTTGAAAAACCTCCTTTCCCTGTTAGGATAAAGGATCATGCTAAAGCTTTGACTGTAGTTCGTAAGAGTAATACTAGGACTTATACACCTCCTGAGCAAATTAATGTTGAACCTAGTATTGCTATGGTTAAAGCTCTCTTGGATGAGGACTTAGATGGGCATGTTATTTCTTTCTGTGGTGAGACTGCTAATATTGCTAGACCTGATACTAAGACACGTAGACCTGTCGTAGGCACGCCTGTTATTTCTGTTAAAATAGGAGATCATTGTTATCATGGCTTATGTGATATGGGTGCTAGTGCTAGTGTGATACCTTATGATCTATATAAAGAAATTATGCACGACATTGCACCTGTTGGGATTAGAAGATATTGATGTTACTATTAAGCTTGCTAATAGGGATACCATTAAACCTGTTGGGATTGTTAGAGATGTTGAAGTTTTGTGTGGGAAGGTTAAATATCCTGCTGATTTTCTTGTTCTTGCTTCCCCACAAGATGCCTTTTGCCCAATTATTTTTGGTAGACCCTTCTTGAATACTGCTAGTGCTAAGATTAATTGTGAAAGGAATATTGTCACTGTTGGCATAGATGGTATGTCTCATGAGTTTAATTTCGCTAAGTTTAGTAGACAACCTCGTGAAAGGGAACCACCTAGTAATGATGAGATTATTGGTCTTGCTTCCATTGCTGTTTCTCCAACTGATCCGTTAGAAACATATTTACTAGACCATGAAAACTATATGTTTATGAAGGAAAGGGAAGAAATGGATGAAGTGTTCCTTAAACAGGAACCTATGCTGAAACATAACCTTCCCGTTGAAATTCTTGGGGATCCCCCTCCACCCAAGGGTGATCCCCTGTTTGAACTCAAACCACTACCTGATAATCTTAAGTATGCTTATCTTGATGAAAAAGAAATATGTCCTGTTATTATTAGTGCTAACCTTTCAGAGAAAGAAGAAGAAAGATTATTGAAAACTCTGAAGAAGCACCGAGCAGCTATTGGATATACTCTGGATGATCTTACGGGCGTTAGTCCCATGTTATGTCAACACAAAATTACATTGGAGGAAGATGCCAAACCAGTTAGGGATCCTCAAAGACGATTAAATCCCAAGATGAAGGAAGTGGTAAGAAAGGAGATACTAAAGCTCCTTGAGGCAGGTATTATTTATCCCGTTGCTGATAGTGAATGGGTATGCCCTGTCCATTGTGTCCCTAAAAAGGGAGGTATTATCGTTGTTCCTAATGATAGAGATGAATTGATCCCGCAAAGAATTATTACAGGTTATAGGATGGTAATTGATTTCCTTAAGTTAAATAAAGCTACCAAGAAAGATCATTACCCTTTACCTTTCATTGATCAAATGCTAGAAATGCTATCCAAACACACACATTTTTGCTTTGTAGATGGTTATTCTGGTTTCTCTCAGATACCTGTGTCAGCGAAGGATCAATCTAAAACTACTTTTACTTGCCCTTTTGGTACTTTTGCTTATAGACGCATGCCTTTTGGTTTATGTAATGCACCTGCTACCTTTCAAAGATGCATGATGGCTATATTCTCTGATTTTTGTGAAAAGATTTGTGAGGTATTCATGGATGACTTCTCCATCTATGGATCATCTTTTGATGATTGTTTGAGCAACCTTGATCGAGTTTTGCAGAGATGCGAAGACACTAGTCTCGTCCTGAATTGGGAAAAGTGTCACTTTATGGTTAATGAAGGTATTGTCTTGGGGCACAAGATCTCCGAGAGAGGTATTGAAGTTGATAAAGCCAAAGTTGATGCTATTAAAAAGATGCCATGTCCCAAGGACATCAAAGGTATAAGAAGTTTCCTTGGTCATGCCGGTTTTTATAGGAGGTTCATTAAGGACTTTTCTAAAATCTCTAGGCCTCTGACTAATTTATTGCAAAAAGATATTCCTTTTGTCTTTGATGATGATTGTGTAAAAGCTTTGATCACTGCACCTATTGTTCAGCCTCCTGATTGGAATTTACCTTTTGAAATTATGTGCGATGCTAGTGATTATGCTGTAGGTGCTGTTTTAGGGCAAAGAGTTGACAAGAAATTGAATGTTATCCAGTATGCTAGTAAGACTCTTGATACTGCCCACAGAAATTATGCTACTATTGAAACAGAGTTCTTAGCAGTTGTGTTTGCATGTGATAAGTTTAGACCTTATATTGTTGATTCCAAAGTTACTATTCACACTGATCATGCTGCTATTAAATATCTTATGGAAAAGAAAGATGCTAAGCCTAGACTCATTAGATGGGTTCTCTTGCTCCAAGAATTTGACTTGCATATTATTGATAGAAAGGGAGCTGAGAACCCCATTGCAAATAACTTGTCTAGGTTAGAGAATGTTCTTGATGACCCGCTGCCTATTAATGATAGCTTTCCTGATGAACAATTAGCGGTCGTCAATGCTTCTCGTACTGCTCCTTGGTATGCTGATTATGCTAATTACATTGTTGCTAAATATTTACCTCCTAGTTTCACATGCCAGCAAAAGAAAAAGTTCTTTTATGATTTAAGACACAACTTCTGGGATGATCCACACCTTTATAAAGAAGGAGTAGATGGTGTTATTAGACGTTGTGTGCCTGAGCATGAACAGGAATAGATTCTACGTAAGTGTCACTCTGAATCTTATGGAGGACACCACACTGGAGATAGAACTGCACACAAGGTACTACAATCTGGTTTTTATTGGCCTACTCTCTTCAAAGATGCTCGTAAGTTTGTCTTATCTTGTGATGAATGTCAAAGAATAGGTAACATTAGTAGACGTCAAGAAATACCTATGAATTATTCTCTTGTTATTGAACCGTTTGATGTTTGGGGCTTTGATTATATGGGACCTTTTCCTGCCTCTAACGGTTATACACATATTTTAGTTGTTGTTGATTATGTTACTAAGTGGGTAGAAGCTATTCCAACTAGTAGTGTTGATCATAACACTTCTATTAAAATGCTTAAAGAAGTTATTTTTCCGAGGTTTGGAGTCCCTAGATATCTTATGACTGATGGTGGTTCACATTTTATTCATGGTGCTTTCCGTAAGATGCTTGCTAAGTATGATGTCAATCATAGAATCGCATCTCCTTATCATCCACAATCTAGTGGTCAAGTAGAGTTGAGCAACAGAGAGCTCAAATTAATTTTGCAAAAGACTGTGAATAGATCTAGAAAGAATTGGTCCAAAAAACTTGATGATGCATTATGGGCCTATAGAACTGCATACAAAAATCCTATGGGTATGTCTCCGTATAAGATGGTTTATGGAAAAGCATGTCATTTGCCTCTTGAACTTGAACATAAAGCATATTGGGCTATTAAAGAGCTCAATTATGACTTCAAGCTTGCCGATGAGAAGAGGTTATTTGATATTAGCTCACTCAATGAGTGGAGAACCCAAGCTTATGAGAATGCCAAGCTATTCAAAGAAAAAGGCAAACGCTCGCATGATAAGAGGATACAAAAGCGTGAGTTTAACGTAGGAGATTATGTGTTATTATTCAACTCTCGTTTAAATTTTTTTGCAGGAAAGCTTCTCTCAAAATGGGAAGGCCCCTACGTCATCAAGGAGGTCTATCGTTCCGGTGCCATAAAGATCAACAACTTCGAAGGCACAAGTCCGAGGTTGGTAAACGGTC
Source organism: Triticum dicoccoides (assembly GCF_002162155.2). NCBI lineage: Eukaryota > Viridiplantae > Streptophyta > Magnoliopsida > Poales > Poaceae > Triticum > Triticum dicoccoides. The sequence continues at coordinate 436,865,783 of NC_041389.1, read as the reverse complement.
AAAGAATTAAACATTATATTTCAGGTAATCCTATCAATGTTGAAACTAATATTATTGAAACTGTAACCCCTGAGGAATACATAAGGGACACTTTCCAGAATGTTCCAGACTCCGAAAAGGCATAGGTATGTGGTACGGTAAGTGAACCGACTCCAAAACAACTCCAATGGCAATTTTTATCAGTTTTGGAATATTTAAGAATTTTAGGAAGAAAGAAGTAGTCCGAAAGGGACACGAGGCTCCCACGAGAGTGGAGGGCGCGCCCCCCTGTCTCATGGGCACCTCGTGTGCCTCCCGGACTCCGTTTTCTTGCACGTTACGTATTTTGGTCGGTAAAAATTCATTATATATACTCCCGAAGGTTTTGACCACTGTATCACTCAAATATCCTCTGTTTTCGTTTCGAGTTGTCTCCGTTGCAGATTTAGAGCACCATGACTTCACCCTCCTCCAACAATGAAGACAAGGATGCTTGGCTTTTGAAGATAGAGCTGAAAAGAGAAGAACCAGAAGAGATCAACAAGGATGAAGGGATCAAGGAAGCCATGGAGGTTCAAGCTCCGGCGGTGAAATAAGAAGATATCCCTCAACCTTTACCTAACCTCTTTACTCCAACAGAGATTGAAGCTTTCAAGATGATTGAGTTAGCTCGCGTACAGAACAAGTATCTCACACAGTAGAATATTCTGTTGAAGGGTCATATTGCTGGGCTAAAGGGCATTATCCACAAGTTGGAGGAGCTTTTACGCTCAATGTGTGATTATCCACCACCATCATCATCACCTCCAAGGACATAATCACATGGGTATGGGCACTCCCCCTTGGCAACTGCCAAGCTTGGGGGAGGTGCCCCGATATCATATTACCATCACTCCTATCTTTACTGTTTTATTTAGTTCGATCCTTTTAGTAGTATCTTGCTCTCGTAGATTGAAGTTTTGATATCAAGTAGTTTTGAGTTTTTGCTTAGTGCTCTCTTTGTGTAATCAAATCCGTGAGTTATCTATAATAAAGATTAGTGTTAAAGTCAAGGGCTTTGCTTTGCTGCTATGATCTTGAGAAGAATAGAAAGAATAAAAAGAATAAAATAGTTCATATTGATCTTATGGATAGTAATAACTTCACACATAGAAAGTATGAGGCATAAAGGTTGTTGAGAGTTGATGAACGTAGTTTTGGTCAGGTTGCAATTAATAGGAAGTAATAAGGGAAGAGAGGTTCACATATAAATACACTATCTTGGACATCTTTTATGATTGTGAGAACTCATTAAGTATGACATGCTAAAAGAGTTGATGATGGACAAGGAAGACAACGTAATAGTTTATGTTTTCTCACATCTCAGTTAAAGTATGTTGTCATTGACCTTCCGAACATGTTGAGCTTGCCTTTCCCCCTCATGCTGCCAAATTCCCAGCACCAAGTAGAGATACTACTTGTGCTTCCAAATACCCTTAAACCCAGTCTTGCCATGAGAGTCCACCATATCTACCTATGGATTGAGTAATATCCTTCAAGTAAGTTGTCATCGGTGCAAGCAATAAAAATTGCTCTCTAATTATGCGTGACTTATTAGTGTGGAAAAAATAAGCTTTGTACGAACTTGTTGTGAAAGTAATAAAAGCGACGGACTGCATAATAAAGGTCCACATACAAGGGGCAATATAAAGTGACATTCTTTTGCATTAAGATTTTATGCATCAACCCTAAAAGCGCATGACAACCTCTGATTCCCTCTGCGAAGGGCCTATCTTTTACTTCATGTTCTTACTTTATGCTTTTATTTTGCGCTTGAGTCAAGGTGATCTTCACCTTTCCCTTTTTCATTTTATCCTTTGACAAGCTCTTCGTGTTTGAAAGATCGTGATATACATATCCAATTGGATGTTCGTTAGCATGGGCTATTATTGTTGACATCACCTAAAGGTGAATACGTTGGGAGGCAACACAATAAACCCCTATCTTTCTCAGTGTCCGTCTGAAACACCATAACCACAAGTATTGCGTGAGTGTTAGCAATTGTAGAAGATTATATGATAGTTGAGTATGTGGACTTGCTGCAAAGCTCTATTGTTGACTCTTTCTGATGTTATGATAAATTGTGATTGCTTCAATGACTGAGATTATAGTTTGTCAGTTCTTAATGAAGTTTGTGAACCATACTTGATATTGTGAATTGATTGTTACTTGAGCATAAGAAATTATATTATGGAATCTTTATATGTTGCTATTATAAGAATGATCATGATGCCCTCATGTCCGTATTTTATTTTTATCAACACCTATATCTCTAAAGATGTGGACATATTTTTTGATATCGGCTTCCGCTTGAGGACAGGCGAGATTTAAGCTTGGGGGAGTTGATACGTTCATTTTGCATCATCTTTTATATCAATATTTATTGCATTACGGGTTGTTATTACACATTATATCTCAATACTTATGGCTATTCTCTCTTATTTCACAAGGTTTACCATGAAGAGGGGGGATGCCGGCAGCTGGAATTCTGGCTGGAAAAGAAGCAAATGTTGGAAACCTATTCTGCACAACTCCAAAAGTCCTGAAACTCCACGAAACAACTTTTTGGAATTTATAAGAATTTCTGAGCGAAAGAAATAGGCCAGGGGGCCACACCCTGTCCAGGAGACATGGGGGAGCCCCCCCTATAGGGCGCGCCCCCTATCTCCTGGGCCCCCTGGTGGGCCTCCGGCGTCCATCTTTTGCTATATCATCACTTTTACCTTGAAAAAAATTGGGGGCAAGCTTATGGGACGAAACTCCGCCGCCACGAGGCGGAACCAATCTAGGGCTCTGGCAGAGCTGTTCTGCCGGGGACACTTCCCTCCGGGAGGGGGAAATCATCACCAACGATCCTCTCATCGGGAGGGGGTCAATCTCCATCAACATCTTCACTAGCACCATCTCCTCTCAAAGTCTAGTTCATCTCTTGTATCCAATCTTGTATCCAAAACCATAAATTGGTACCTGTGGGTTGCTAGTAGTGTTGATTACTCCTTGTAGTTGATACTTATTGGTTTACTTGGTGGAAGATCATATGTTCAGATCCTTAATGCATATTGTTACACCTCTGATTATGAACATAAATATGCTTTGTGAGTAGTTACTTTAGTTCCTGAGGACATGAGTGAAGTCTTGCTATTAGTAGTCATGTGAATTTGGTATTCGTTTGATATTTTGATGAGATGTATGTTGTCTTCTCCTCTAGTGGTGTTATGTGAACATCGACTACATGACACTTCATCATTATTGGGCCTAGAGGAGGGCATAGGGAAGTAATAAGTAGATGATGGGTTGCTAGAGTGACAGAAGGTTAAACCCTAGTTTATGCGTTGCTTCGTTAGGGGCTGATTTGGATCCACATGTTTCATGATATGGTTAGGTTTACCTTAATACTTTTGTTGTAGTTGCGGATGCTTACAATAGGGGTTAATCATAAGTGGGATGCTTGTCCAAGTAAGGGTAGTACCCAAGCACCGGTCCACCCACATATCAAATTATCAAAGTACTGAACGCGAATCATATGAGCTGATAAAAACTAGCTTGACGATAATTCCCAATGTGTCCTTGGGAGCTCCTTTATTATTATTAGAAATTGTCTAGACTTATCCTTTGCTACATAAAGGATTGGGCCACCTTGCCGCACCTTATTTACTTGTTTACTTGTTACTCGTTACTATTTATCTTATCTCAAAACTATCTATCACCTATAATTTCAGTGCTTGCAGAAAACCTTACTGAAAACCGCTTATCATTTCTTTCTGCTCCTCGTTGGGTTCGACACTCTTACTTATCGAAAGGACTACGATAGATCCCCTACACTTGTGGGTCATCACGCGTACGCGTGGCCGCCGTGTGTACGCGTGGCGGGCGAGGGACGCGCGCCGTCCGGTCTTCACTGCGCCACCCGTGAGGCATCAATGGAGGAGACTGACCGGCGCGGCGTGCGCGACAAATTTGGCATTGATTCGCCGCGGGAACTGAGGCGATGAGGACGACGAAGCGGCGAGAAGAGCCGAGTCGTTGCCAAGGAGGGCCCACCGGTTTTCGCGCCAAAAACGTTTCGACCGGCGCCCCCAAGCGCCTCCCAGCGTGCGAGGTTCGGTCTGGGTCCGCCGGCGTTGATTTCGGCCCAAGCCGGCGAAAAACGGGCTCCTGAGATGCGACTACGCCGTTTTTTCGGCGCCGGCGCGAAAAAATCGCATGAAGAGACCGTTCTGGGAACGTGGCTGGAGATGCTCTCAGCATCCGAACAAAGGCAACGGGTGCCAATGACGTGCAACGTCCTCATTAGACCTCAATACCTGGAAAAAGAAGCGCACAATTCCTTTGAGATGGCAGGACGCCGGAAAGGTGCGTGTTAGTTTTGGGTTCGTTTCGTGTTTCTTTGATCGGTCGATGGTTTGCATGTTTTCTGTGCCTGTCCGGTGTCCACCGTTGGCTCTAACTTGTTGCCTCTTATATCCGTGGCTTGGGTTAGCGATGAGGTCATGTTGGTTCATTGGTTGGTGATTTGCAATGGTGGCTCCAAGGTGCATCAGGACCATCAATGTGGAAAGCAAAGTCCACATTCGAGGAAGCTTGCCAGTATCCTTGTATGGTCCGGGCTCCCGCCTGCGGCGTCATGGACATCGGCGGTGACCGCATTCGTAGGGCCGAGGAGCGCCGGCAAGAGCCGCTGGGCCGCGTCTTGGTCCGTATTGATCGTCTGATTTGCGGAATTGTTGTGAACGGAAGAAAATGGTATGATGCTTTCGATGTATGCCATGTGTCCCGGGAGCACCGATGGGAGCAAGGCACAGGAGCAGGCAAGCCACGCCTGTGTTTAATTGCGCAAAAAGATCTTATCGGGTCCTCTAGTTAATACATTATGGCATAAAAGGGAAAATAGTAATACTCGCCTAGACGGAGAGAGTACACATTATTGTCTTCCCTACACAAATCGTATACTACTTAAGGATTGCAATATTGTCATCAATGAATTCTAGTGGGTAGGAAGATATGACATACTTAAAAAGATACTAGCACATTAAAACACATTAAATGTGCATGGATTACTCAAACAAATTGTTTTGGACCATGTTAAAATTTCTCTATATATGAACTCCAACCACGAATCCATCTTCATCATTTTAGCTACATAGTTACTCATTTTACCATAGCAGACTATGAGGAACACCCCCTTGGGTCTGCTCCTCCTCGTCTGTGTCGCCGCGTTGCACGCAGATGCATCGCAAGAGGCTCAGCTCAGAAGGTTCATCCGGTCTAGACGGAGCAGTAGCAATGCCAACAACATAGATGAACCAAGGGTAGGAATCACTACCACTACCCGTAGCCCTACAGAGTACTATGTCCATGACCTGGCCAATTTGAAGGCCGCCGATAAGATCCATGTGCTGCCGGGGCAGCCTAGCGGCACCATCGGCTTAAATCAGTACGGCGGGTACGTGACCGTCCACGAGAAGAACGGCCGAGCGCTCTTCTACTACTTCGTCGAGGCAGCCAGCGACGCGGCCGCGAAGCCACTCCTCCTGTGGCTTAACGGAGGTTAGTTTCTTACGATCGAAATGCTTTCAATTCAGTTGTTGAACCTTTGAGCGGTCAGTGATGATAGATACTATCAATGCTTACATGGTGCACGTGCAGGTCCTGGCTGCTCATCGCTTGGCTACGGAGCGATGATGGAGGTGGGCCCGTTCCGCGTGAACAAGGACAATAGAACTCTCAGCGAAAACCTGCATACCTGGACCAAAGGTAAGGCGCTGCGCGCAAGTGAACTAGAACTACGATCGATTATCCGATCCAACTTGTCAGATCCTTGTAGTGGCCAACGTGCTCTTCCTGGAATCGCCTGTCGGCGTCGGGTTTTCGTACTCCAACACGACCTCCGAATATGACTCCAGCGGGGACAAGAGGACGGCCAACGATGCGTTTGTCTTCCTTCTCAACTGGCTCAAGAGGTTCCCAGAGTACAAAGGCCGCCCCTTCTACATCTCCGGGGAAAGTTACGCCGGCCACTATGTGCCCCAGCTCGCAGCCACCATCCTCATCCACAATCTCAACAGCAGTACAAGAACTTCCATAAACCTACGGGGTATCCTGGTAGGAGTCATTAATCGATTATTAACAATAGTTGCTCCAGTCTGTCCCTTGCGTTTTAACTTTTTCCTGATTTAGATGTATATAGATAGATTTTAGTGTGTTTGTTCATTCATTTCGGTCGGTAGGTATGTAGTCTATATTTAAATATCAAAAACATCTTATATTTACAAACAAAGGGAGTATTACATAGTTTCTATTTTTCTTACAGTATAGTGAGTGCATCTCTGTTTTGGTTAATTAGGTCGGCAATCCGTACCTTGATGCCAATATGAACAATAAGGGGAAAGTTGACTATCAGTGGAGCCACGGATTGATATCAAATGAGGTGCGGGCCAATATCACCGAGAACTGCCATTTAGACAAGCCAGGTTACACAGCATGCGTTGAAGATATGATCCATGGCCCTCATTCTAACATCGATCCGTACGACGTATATGAACCGGTTTGCCTGGAAGGGCCAATTGAAACACGGTACCACAGCCGCTATGTAAGAGAGCGCCACTGAATTATAAAGAGTCACACACCTACTACCTTGATAAATACGTTTTGCTCTAAATTTTGCAGATACCGAGGTCGTATGATATCTGCAGCGATCGTTACGTATACGTGTACCTCAATGATCCTCGGGTGCAAAAGGCTTTGCATGCTAGATCGCAAGAGTGGCAACTCTGCTCGTAGGATTTCTTAACTGGGATCGGAGAAACTACAAAATAGTACGTACGTTTGCAGCAAAATATACTGCCCTTAACTAACGCTCTAATATTTTTGCAGCTCACTTAATTGGATGGATGCACCGGCCTCGATGGTGCCGACGCTCAAATGGCTAATAGAGCACCACCTGCCCGTGTGGCTGTACAGGTAATTAACATGCCAAATCCCACACTAAGCCGCAAGTAAGTATATATATGCATCTGGTCGTCTGGTCTGCCAGAGTGTGTGTGTGTGTGTGTGTGTGACGGAGAGATGTGCGTTTTCAGCGGCGACTTTGACTCCGTATGCCCGTTCATCGCCACGAGTTACACCATCGAGGACCTTGGCCTCGACGTCACGGAGCAATGGCGCCCGTGGATAGTAAAGGATGAGGTAGAATATTGAGCACGCATGCATGGCTACGTGTCCTGATTTGCCTGCAAGTCTTTGCTCGTTGCCACTCTGATAATCCTGCTGTGCTTTGTTGCAGACTGGAGGGTTCGTTCAGGGATACACGGGTGGGTTGGTGTTTGCAACTGTGAGGGCAGCCGGGCACGCGGTCCCGTCGTACCAGCCCGAGGCAGCGCTCATGCTGGTCAGCTCCTTCCTGAATGGAACGCTTCCCCCGCGTGATGAGGGTGCATGAACGCTTCCTGAATGGAATGCTTGAGCACCGCACACTGGGTGTCATGCAGGGTGCTTCCATGTACTCCCTCTGTACTGAAATACTTGTGGTTGGGGAAAACTAGTACAAGTTTCCCCAGCGAGAAGTATTGTGATACATAAGTAGTAGTATCATAATTATTATGACGAGATCTTACATGTCAACATGTCATCTCCTTTGATCTCCAAGAGGAGACGGGATACTAAATGTCCGTTCTACTCTGTTTGATGCTCCTTAATTATTAGCTTCATAATCCTACTAATATTTGACAGGGCAGCGCCAGGAAAAGGAAATCTTGTCGAACTAGCTAGAAATACGTTCAACAGTCTTTCGGAGGCCAAAACTACCGTCATGCGTCCAACTAATCTCACGATTTCTGTGATGAAATAGCTAGAACGAGCTATTAATCGATTGCAAAAGATTCTAGCTAGACGTGTATAGCTATGAAACGCTGAAAAAAACACACTAGAGGTATAGAGAAGCCAAAAATAAAAGACTACATAGCTAAGAAACATCACTAGATATTCCCAATCTATTAGACTCCATTTTTTTCCGAAAAGGGATGCTTTATTACTTAAAAGATTTATCATTATACCCGGACTCTGCATAATTAAGATGCACACAGCCAAATAAGATTCTCTCACACAAAATGAAAAAAAAAGGTGAATTACAACGAAACATGTAGAGTCCATATAACGCCTAAAGTGGAGGCGGGGCAATCCTTAGATCATGCTGCCACTCCATGTTGGGTAAAAGTATCGCTCCGTAGCCTTTAATCGTGTACACACCATCGTAAACAGGCCTCGGTTCTCCACGCGTTGTAGAGAGGACCATAAACGAAGAGTCCCGGTACATCTTTAGATAACCTGCAACAGAGAAGTACTTTTATCGTTAAAAACCTTATCATTTCTACATAGCCAAAGCGACCAAATAACGGCAAGCGCTCCCACCCTGAAAAGAGTTCTAAACATGTGATCAATCCCATGTAACCAGTTGCTAAATACATTAGCAACACTACAGGGAGGATACAAGCCAGTAGCTATTTGGGTGACTGGCCATATAGAACGACCCAATTTGCATTGGAAGAATAAATGTTTTATTGTCTCCTCATGGTGACAAAAGACACATTGCGGGCTTCCATGTCAATTCCTCTTAATAAGGTTATATTTAGTAAGAATGACTCCGCGACGAAGATACCATGCAAAGATTTTATTCTTAAGAGGTATCTTCATCTTACAGATCTTCTTGTTATTAACACCTGGCACATCAGACCGGATTAACACTCTATACATAGAATCCACTGAGAATTGTCCATTCCCATGGAGGTTCCATCGGAATACATCAGACCCATGTGACAATTGCACCGTAGACAATCGTTGGAGCAGGATGTTTCACGATTGGAGTCTGGGTCCAATTAAGTCTCTTCTGAACGTCACATTTAGCGGAAATGATTCCATTACCGTGGCGATAGTATCACCTTTGTGGCGCATAATGTTGTTTAGAGCCGGATATTGTTCCCGGAGTGTGGCATTTCCTAGCCACTTGTCCTCCCAGAATCTAATTTCCGAGCCATCCTTAATCAAGAAGGATCCATAGCATAAGAAATATTTCTTCGTAGCCATTAGACCTGCCCAAAAGTGAGAATCCCCAGGCTTCCCATATACTTGGGATACTACCTTGGAACCCACTTATTTCCTTCTTAGGAGGGTTATCCATACACCATCTTCCGTTAGTAATTTAAACAACCATTTGCCGAGGAGGGCCCTATTCTTAACCTCGAGGTCATGAATGCCCAACCCGCCTTGGTATTTGGGATGGCAAACCACACTCCATTTAGCCAGTCGATATTTCTTTCTCTCTCTATATCCTTGCCAAAATAATCTTGATCGGAAGTAATCCAACCTATGTAAAACTACTTTCGGTAACTGGAAGAAGGAAATCACATATAGTACCATATTACTAAGTACTGAATTTATGAGGACCAATCTTCCACCCACAGACACCAGTTTACATTTCCAACTACTAAGTCTTTTTTGCAGTCATTCCTCGACGTGTGTCCATTCAGCATTTGTGAGTCTCCATAATGTATCAGTATCCCCAAATATGTGATCATAAACTAACCCAACCCGCATCCTAACAGTTCAGCGTACAGGCGGGCCCCGTCTTAAGCCTCGCCAAAGCAAAACAATTCACTTTTATGAAAAATGATCTTAAGACCCGAGAGTTGCTCGAATGCTGATAAAATCAGTTTCAGATTTCTCTCTTTCTCGTGGTCATGATCCATGAAGAGAATCATATCATCGGCATATTGAGGTATACAGAGACCACCATCAACTAGATGATTTACTACCCGATCAATTTGGCCATCAACCTTGGCACTCTCAATCATGACCGCTAGCATATCCGCCACTATATTGAATAGCATGGGCGATACCGAGTCACCTTGTCGCAATCCCTTCTTCGTTTGGAAATACTGCCCAACGTCATCATTGACCTTAATGGCAATGCTACCTCTAGAAACGAAGCTATGGATCATAGCGTGCCACTCTGCAGAAAATCCTTTCATTCTGATAGTCTGTTGAAGAAAAAGCCACTTAACAAGATCCATCGCAATGGACAACCATGTAGTTGTGAGCCGGCATAAACAATGACTACCAAGTGGAGGGTGCACTAGTAATAAACTCAGGATCTTCAAGCTAAAATTGAGAGTCTCTGCCAGCTCCCTGCGTCCACTGAGGATAGACAGAGAAGAATCAATGTGTTGTCGAATGAGTTGGATGAGATTTTATTTAGAGAAGAGATTATGTGGAGACTGATACCAAGGGTAACTTGACTCAAGGAAGGTGATAAAAACACGAAATACTTTCACCGGAAAGCTATGTGGAAAAACATGAAGAACACAATAACCAGACTGAAAGATGAAAATGGGGTGTGGGTCGAAGAGAAGGAGGGTATATAGAAACTCATGACCAAATTCGTTCAAAATTTGTATGCCAAAGACGATGATGTCACTCCTAATGAGTTGATACACCTTATTCCCGAGAAGGTTAGCTATATCATTAATGATTCCCTAATGATGCCCTTTACCGAGAAGGAGGAGAGTGATTCTCTTTTCTAGTCGCAAATAAAAAAAAGATAGGTCCCCTCAAAGCACTTGGCCTAGACGATTTTCCAGCACCGTTTTTCAAGAGAATTTGGGGTATCCTAAAAGAGGAGGTGGTTTGTGGAGTGCTTAAATTTTTTGATGATGGAGTGATGACAGATGGGATTAATGACACAATCACTGTTAGGATTCCAAAAGGTAATAACCCTCGGTGCATGAAAGATTTTTGCCCCATTATCCTGAGTAGTATCATAGGTGTGTTGGAATTGTGTCAAATATTTTGTACAAGGAAGATTACAATTGGACATGGAGTTATACGATGTGTAGATAGGGTATATTGTAGTGTCCTAGTAGGATTCGCGTATCTAGGCCTCTTATATAATGAGGGTGTTGAAACACGATGTAACATTTATCAACATAGTAGCACATGCACGTTGGGGGAGTCGACGGCGTGTGCCGGCACTCGAGTGGCAGGGTGTGGTATTGTAGCGGTGTCATGGGGTGGAGGGCCCATAGTCAGGCCCCAAGAATGTTTCCATGTCAGTGAACCTCATTATAAAGTCCTGGTGTCGTGCCTCCTGTGATTGTTGGTCCTTGCTAGATTTACTACGTGCCTCAGATTAATTCTAACAAGGTGATCTCCAAGTGTGTGGTCAATCATCTTTGTCCTATCCTTGATGAGCTTATTTCGGATACTTAGAGTGCCTTCATTCCTAGGAGAATGATAACAAACAATGTGTTCATTGCCTTTGAGTGCTTTCACAAGATTTAGCATAGCAGGTGCGAGCTTAACACCCATTGTGTATACAAGCTAGACCTTGCAGAGGCCTATGCCCATGTGGAATGGAATTTCCTTCGTGAGTGCCTTACTAAGCTCGAATTTAATCAGAAGTGGGTGTAGTGGGTCATGAAGTGTGTCTACTCTATTAGGTATTGAGTTAGATGCAATGGAGAACTACTTGATTTATTTTCCCACTACCTCGAGGGGGCTATTGCAGGGCAATCGATTGAGCCCATATCGCTTCCTATTTGTGGTTGATGGACTCACAAGCATCCTAAATAGAGAAATTTTGGACGGCAGCTTGACTCCTATCAAAGTGGCCAGAAACACTCTTGGTATTTCTAATATTTTATTCGCCGATGACAGCCAAAGCGTATATGAATCAAGCATTGGTCATTCTGCAGCCCAGTGGCAACATTTGAAAGATGTACGAGCAAATGTTAATTGCTATTTCGTGAAGTTTGCCCGACGCATGTGAGAGACGACATAAAATATATTCAGGGTGAGACTACCACTTTTGAGTCCAAATACCTTGGTCTGCCAACTACCGAGGGGAGGATGAAGAATGAGAACTTCCAACCCATCATGGCTAGGCTCAGAAAAGGGTTTAACTGTAACGCCCGGATAATTAAGCTACAGTAATCCTCTGCTAATGAGGTCACATCACCGCTGTTACTGTTGCTAATCTCGTTTAGATTCAAATGATTCAAATTTAAATTTAAAACTTAAGTAAAAAATAAAAGTTTTCAAATGTGGAAACTAAAATGTGTGAAGTGTGGAAAATAATCTTTGGATATTTATCATATAGAAACCACACTCCTATAAAGTGTTTAAATGTCCAAAAATAAATAGAACAGTTGCTTAAACAATTATATAAATGCCCTTTATAATTTCTAAAAATAGCAAACTAATTTTAATAGAGTCCAAACATCATGTGACAGAGGGTTAAACTAAAACACTGTTTTAGGTAGGGGTCTCATATTTTTATTAAACTATAATGGTGTGGAAACTAAATGAAACAATAAGGGGGGAAATGATAAAAAGCTAATAGACAAAGAAATATATAATAAAATTAAATGAAACAACCCCCTCCCCTGGGCCACTTAGCCCACCTAACCACCAGGCCAGCCCACCGCGCTTCCCCATCCCCCTCCTCTGTTCACAAAGGAGGCGTGGACAGCGCCGATTGCCGCCACGGCCCCAACGATCACCATGGCGCCCATCCGCCGGCCCTGGTGCCTACTTAGTGCCCCCCGTGTCCTCGGGTCGAACCGTAGCCCTCATTCTCTTCTCCCACCTGCGCTGTTTTTCTTCCTCCACGCGACAAGCCGAAGCTCCCTAGCCATGGCCGTCGCCAACCTCACGCCCATCGTCATCCCTGCCACCTAGGACTGCACCAGGGGCTCCGAAGACCACATCCACGTCAACTGCAAGCGCCAGTTCAAGATCATCGCCCCTCCGTGGATTGGATCGACCTCGTCTTCTTCCACGCGCGCCGCTGACGTTCTTCTACGGTCCCCTCTGCTCTGCTGCTACTAAGCCACCGCCGGGCCCCCGTGTGCCTCCCGGTGAGCACACGCACCTCCTCTCCCCTCCCGTTCTTGCGCCGTAGGCCGCCGTCCCCGAGCCTGTCTGAGCTCCCACATACGCGTACGTGCGTGCATCCTGTTGCTGCGATGTTGCTGCTGGTGCCGCTGCTACTCTGCGTCGCTACGAGCTGCTGCTGCCTGTGGCCCCTACTGCTGCCGCGCCCCCTAGTACCCGCTCACGCCCGCCCTACCGCGGTTCCCAGCCGGCCACTTCGCCGCCTCTGCCACGCCCACGCCGCACTGGCCTCTGGAAATCGCCGGCCTCCCGTCGACGCAGCCTTCACAGCCACCCGTACGCCTGGGCTTGCCCTGACCCCGCACTGGCCTTGGTTCGCTCTCGCGCGTGCTGCAGCCCCGCGCTCGCCGTCGCCGCCGCGCTGCTCTGCTGCTGCCGCCGTCACTTGCCATCGCCGCATCGCCGCCCCCACTCCCGCAAGGCCGTGGCCTCGTGCCGCTTCTTGATACGTCGCCAGCGTATCTATAATTTCTGATTGTTCCATGCTATTATATTACCTGTTTTGGATGTTTATGGGCTTTACTTTACACTTTTATATTATTTTTGGGACTAACCTACTAACCGGAGGCCCAGCCCGAATTGCTGTTTTTTGCCTATTTCAGTGTTTCGAAGAAAAGGAATATCAGACGGAGTCCAAATGGGATGAAACCTTCGGGAGCGATCTTTTTGGAACAAATGCAAACCAGGAGACTTGGAGTGGACGTCAAGCAACGAGCTAGGCGGTCACGAGGGTGCCCTACGCGCCGTGTAAGGGTGGGCGCGCCCCCACCCTCGTGGGCCCCTCGAGCGCCCACCGACCTACTTCTTCCTCCTATATATATCTACGTACCCCGAAACCATCCAGGAGCACCACGAAACCTAATTCCACCGCCGCAACCTTCTGTATCCGTGAGATCCCATCTTGGAGCTGATGTCTACTACACAACCTTCTTCTTGTAGACGTTGTTGGGCCTGCAAGTGCACAGGTTTGTAGGACAGTAGAAAATTTCCCTCAAGTGGATGACCTAAGGTTTATCAATCCATGGGAGGCATAGGATGAAGATGGTCTCTCTCAAACAACCCTGCAACCAAATAACAAAGAGTCTCTTGTGTCCACAACACACCCAATACAATGGTAGATTGTATAGGTGCAATAGTTCAGCGAAGAGATGGTAATACAAGTGCAATATGGATGGTAGATAAAGGTATTTGTAATCTGAAATTATAAAAACAGCAAGGTAACAAGTAACAGAAGTGAGCGTAAACGATATTGCAATGGTAGGAAACAAGGCTTAAGGTTCATACTTCACTAGTGCAAGTTCTCTCAACAATAATAATATAGATAGATTATATTACAATCCCTCAACATGCAACAAAGAGTCACTCCAAAGCCACTAATAGCGGAGAACAAACGTAGAGATTATGGTAGGGTACGAAACCACCTCAAAGTTATTCTTTCGGATCAATCTATTCAAGAGTCTGTACTAGAATAACACCTTAAGACACAAATCAACCAAAACCCTAATGTCACCTAGATACTCCATTGTCACCTCAAGTATTCGTGGGCATGATTATACGATATGCATCACACAATCTCGGATTCATCTATTCAACCAACACAAAGTACTTCAAAGAGTGCCCAAAGTTTCTAGCGGAGAGTCAAGATGAAAACGTGTGCCAACCCCTATGCATAGGTTCATGGGCGAAACCCGCAAGTTGGTCACCAAAACATACATCCACTACTAGGAAAAAGGCTACTAGCAGCGCGGGTAAAATGCTACTAGTAGCGCGGGTACTCGCGCTAGTAGTATCGCGCTACAGCTAAACATTAGTAGCAGCGCGGGTGCACCCACGCTACTACTAACCTAACTACTAGTAGCGCTCACATATATCCCACTCTACTACTAACCTAACTACTAGTAGCGCTCATTTCTTATTTCCCACGCTACTACTAACCTAATTACTAGTAGCGCTCATTTGTTTCCCACGCTACTACTAATAATTTAGGAATTAAAAAAATAGAAGTTAGATGTAATATTCATGAATGGCAATACACCCAGTGCAAACCAAACCAACGTCACATAACATTCTCAAGATTCCATTTAACATCAGACACACACAATGATCATTGAAAGGTGGGTACTTTCCCTGGTGTTCCATCACCAACCTAAACAGACAACTTCCCTAGATGTATCTACCAAGGCTCGGAGCTTAGACGACGGTGGACCCGAATCCTCCCTCCCCCCGGATGGTGGCGTCGAGGTCCTCCACCTCGGCGACCTCCAACATCGAAATCACCTGGACAATCATCTACACGACATGGCCACCAGCTTCACGGAGAAGTCCGCCTCTGAGTGGTTGAAGAGCACAGCGCCCACCGGCTGCGCTAGTCAGCGTCGATCACCCCTGCGCCCATGTCGAGAAAGTGAAAACTTGTTAGTACGCAAATTGCATCAGTTCAACTAAATGGTATATTACAATTCACAAGACCCATTAATTAAGTTAAGATTCTTTCTCATCTAGCAATTTAAAGGGGCTCATGCCGAAAATATATGCTTAATTCCTCACTGGCTATTCAAACTAAATGGTCCAAGAACTTTGGGACAATCAACAACCTTTCCACTTGATCTCCGCTAGCTACTTCGGATTCAACAAGAAAAGGAACATTTATTTGAACTGAAAAGAACAAGCAGGCAAGCATGCTATCAATCTTCTGGCTAGAATTTCACAAAATGCACCTGTCAAGTGTACTCTAACAATCGACGTGTCCCATCTCCTCATGATTAAGGACTCTAGCTGAGCCGACAACATGGAGCAAGATGTAGTCGTTTCCGAGCATATCAAAATACTGTACCCAGGAACATATATTTTGGGACAGCAAACTAAATTGATGGCTGCTCTCAAACCGTACATCCAAACGACACAAATAAATATTCTAAAGAAACCTTGGAACTTTATCTAAAACTTATGTAAAGGGGCCAACTCAAAATTCTAAGCCTAGCTAACTCATTTTTTCAGATATAAGCTTGCTGTCCAAATTGGACAGTGCAGTTTTTAACTGAACCAAGTTCAGTTTACAGCCATGATGCAGAACTAGATGCTAAAACTAACACCTGGAGGGGGGTTCCCCGACATTACTTCACTATGGATTGGATAAAGAATCAATAAGGACAACACCCACGGTAAAACTCGTGTGTCAATGTTTGCAGTTTGGACCATCAGTTAAAATAAATGCACTAGCAAGTTAGCCTCTACATCAACCAGCATCAATGTTTGCAGTTTGGACCATGAGATTAATATTCAAATCCTAAAGTGAACTCTTCAAGCGTGGGATGTGCTCAGATTTCAAGAGAATTCTGAATACAAGATTCAGGAGGCTACTGGCTAGCATCTGGGTAGTCGAATTACTGTCCAATCTAGAACCAATCTAGAACCAAGCCATGCAATAAATCTAGAACAGCTCACAAATCTAACCACGACAGCTCTCCCAAGATCCAATCGTAAAACAGTAAAGGCGGCCCAAGCTAAGATTGAATTTTAGGCCTGGCACAGATACAGAAAGAAAGAAGAAAACATAACATTCAATCCTTATTCTGTACACTACATACACTAGTATGACCATATTTAGTTTACTGCAATTACCATGTACAATTCAAATGAGAACATATAAGATCAAAGGTAGGAGTAAGACATGGATAAATACCTCACTGGCTGCCACAACGTCTAACTTTTTCTTCCACTTATTTGGTTGCCTCAGTCCCTGTAGAATAAATATTTGAAAATCTGTAACCCACACGTGATCAATGGAAGAATGAATAAAAGATAAATGGTGAATTTCACATCGTTGATTCATGGTTCATATGGTAACATCAAGCACATAACTAAGTACCTGATTCAAATGAAATCTGCAAGTTATCACCAATTCACCGTATCAGACATGTTCCCTGCAGAACACAGGACGATGCAGGACGCCAACGCCGGACGCCAATCTCTGTCCGTCGGCGGCAATCGTACCTCGCGCCCTCGCATTAGCATCCTCGTTGCCAGGGTTGCCGCAGGCCCGCACGCAGCCACGCACCAACCGCTGAAGCCTTCTCCGCTAGTTCCTCTGATTTTCTTGAGGCGCTAATTCCTCTGATGGCTTCCCTACAGGCTACATGTAGGTGGCTGGTTCCCAACGGCTTTCCAATTTACCAAGCCCAAGGCCCAAATAATGGTTCAGAAAATTAACCATGGAAGCTTTTATGTCACTATGTGGGTGTGAAACAAACAGAACTTATATGCCAGCAGTGCATATTAGAAGATGAAAATGCATGTCCCTCCGTAACATTTCTACTGCATGTTCATACTATGTTATGCATCTGATCCTTGCATGGAAGGGATCTAACATACAGCGCCCATCCCAATTCCTACAAAGCAAACAACCATTAGTCAGTTGGTCTGTCCCGCAAAAAATCCCCTTCTATTATTATGATACATGAAGAAATCTTTCAGAACAAACAAAGGCTGCAAGCAGGGGAATCACAGATAAGACCCACATGTCTGAGGCGCTGCTAGTGGGTTAGCTAATGTACTGCTCATGCATATCTATTTGAGTATAGCTTTTTTCTCAAGAACCGTTCTAAGCTTCCAAGCTATTGCTACTCCGGATCAAATTATATCATCTACTATATATGTTCGTATGATTAAATTTTTAAAATGTAGCCATTCATATCACTTCCAAAGATCCAAAATTTCTAAATCTTTCTGAATCTCCTCCTAGAGGATACCTTGGTGAAAACAAACAAATTATGCAGCGATCAACAGCAAGGGTGCTTTGTCCACTGGAAGAACTCAATTAACTATCTATGACAAAAATATTATGCACATGATATGGACGGTTGTAGTAAAATCTAAATGAAAATAAATTCTAAACAAATGCTATAGAAGTAAATCTGAAATTGGTAGCAGCCTCACAAATAAGGTCACAGCTTAGAACAGGTGCTTGTTCCCACAAGGTTGCACAAGGTCGCAGGTTAGAATAGCTACAAAATTAACTCTGAATTACCTCTGGACGCTGGAGCAGGGTACCCTCAAGTTCTTGTGTGCACAAGGTTGACGCTTAGAACACAGTGAGGTCCGCCGGGGTAACCAGATCGCCAAACAGCCACAAACAGACTTTGAGTTGCTGCGCATACTACAAATAAAGGGGGAACTGATTCAACAAGCCATCAAAATTAGCAAGGATAATGTGTCCTAGAAAAATAAAATAGTAGTATGTTCTTTGCAGCAGGTAAATTTCTTAGGACTAGGAACATACAGCATTTTGAGGCACTTGCAATATGCAGTCCCACTACTGTATCGGCCACGAAGGGAACAATGACCTGAAGAAGACGAAGAAGATCCATGGTGAGGATGGCTGCTACTCTGCAAATCGACAGTACCCAAACAAGAAGAAGAGTGAGATTGACCTTCCCAAGGGCAAGGTCCCGGTGCGCAGCGCCGACGAGGTGCCGGCTCCCGCCTTGCTTCGCAACCAGGGTAGAAAAACCCCGGAACAGCGCTCCTCCTCCTCCACCTGATGGCGCCATTCGATTCCATCAACATTCAGCAAAGGGGGGAGTAGATCGACTTGCTGCTGCTGTAACTAGTGTAAATCAATTCGATCAGCAAAGGGGGGCAGTGAACCCTAGCCAGCTTGCTCACGTTGGGGATGGCGGCGGCGGCAACACAGGTGGGAGGAGGGGCGCCGGCGAGGGCGAGGCGGCGGCGCATGATGCTCCGCCCGACCGCCGCGCCTGAAACCCTAGCCGCGGGGGAGGGTTGCTGGTGGGCACGAGCGTCGAATCCAGCCGAAGGGGAGGAAGTAGCGGAGGGAGGCTAGCTCAGGAGCGTGCCTGGCGGTGGAAGGAGTCGCCGGAGCGAGGCGAGGCGGCCGGCGTATGTGGCTGGAGCGGCAAGGAGTCACAGTAGAGAGAGAGCGGGGGCTCACGGAGAGAGGGGGAGTTATTTTTTTGACAGGGATGGGTACCCTTAGTTGTAGCGATGCTCTTGAGCCACGCTACCACTGCAATCCAAACCGTAGCGCCGCCTAGCAAATACGCGCTATTATTGAGTAGGGTCAAAAAACGGGTTTCGTCGAACGATAGTAGTAACGCTGGTTGTACCTCTAGCGCGCTATTACTATTTTACTACTAGTAGCGCGGGTTTATAACCCTCGCTAATATTATGGCATGGCCCGGGGGCACGGTAGAGACCGTTTAGTAGTAGCGAGGGTTAAAAACCCGCGCTACTAGTATCAACTTAGTAGTAGTGAGGGGTAAAAACACGCGCTACTAGTAAGTAGCAGTAGCGAGGGATATAAACCCTCGCTGGTAGTAAGCGTCTGTGTATAAGCTTTTCCCTAGTAGTGATCAAGTGGCACAAGATATCCTATTGTCACCACAGATAAGCATGGCAAGACATACATCAAGTGTTCTCAAATCATTAAAGACTCAATCCGATAAGATAATTTCAAGAGGAAAACTCAATTCATCACAAGAGAGTAGAGGGGGGGGGAGAAATATCATAAGATCCAACTATAATAGCAAAGCTCAGGATACATCAAGATCGTGCCATAGAGGGAACACGAAAGAGAACACCAGAGAGAGATCAAACACATAGCTACTTGTACATACCCTCAGCCCCGAGGGTGGACTACTCCCTCCTTGTCATGGATAGCGTCGGGATGATGAAGATGGCCACCGGTGAGGGATCCCCCCTCCGGCAGGGTGCCGAAATGGGCTCCCGAGAGGTTTCTCGTGGCTACAGAGGCTTGCGGCGGTGGAACTCCCGATCTATCTTCTCTGTTGATATTTTTAGGGTACGTGGGACTATATAGGCGAAAGAAGTCGGTCGGGGGGTGCTCGAGGGGCCCACGAGACGGGGGGCGCGCGCCGAGGAGGGGTGGGCGCACCCTCCTATCTCCTGGCCTCCTCGAGGATCTTCTGACGTGAACTCCAAGTCTACAGGATCATATTCTTCCAAAAAATCACGCTGCCGAAGGTTTCATTCTGTCTGGACTCCGATTGATATTTCTTTTCTTCGAAATACTGAAACAGGCAATAAAACAACAATATGGGCTGGGCCTCCGGTTAATAGGTTAGTCCCAAAAGTAATATAAAAGTGTATAATAAAGCCCGTAATCATTCAAAACAGATAATAAAATAGCATGAATGCTTCATAAATTATAGATACGTTGGAGACATATCAGCATCCCCAAGCTTAATTCCTACTCGTCCTCGAGTAGGTAAATGATAAAGAAAGAATTTATGAAGTGTGAATGCTAGAAGGTGCATAAGTTTGATCAATGATAATTTCAATCACCTTTTCTAGCATGATTATATGTCATAACAGTATTTCATCTCATAAAACTTTTCATGATCAAGTAACAAGCTATTCACATGTTAAAGCATAGACTATAAACTTTCTTGAAAACTAGCAAACTTAATTCTTAGTCATCAAACAATTACAATTCATCTTATTTTCAGGAAGGGTCTATGTCAGAGCTTTGATTTAGCAAACTCCACATACTCAACTATCATATAGTCTTCTACAATTGCTAACACTCACACAATACTTGTGGTTATGAAGTTTTAATCGGACACTGAGAAAGATAGGGGCTTATAGTGTTGCCTCCAAACGTATTCACCTTTGGGTGATGTCAACAATAGTAGTTCATGCTAACTTACATCCAATTGGATATATATGTCAGGATCACCCCAACACAAAGTGCTTGCCAAAGGATAAAATGAAAAAGGGAAATGTGAAGATCACCTTGACTCTTGCATAAAGTAAAAGACATAAAGTAAAAGATAGGCCCTTCGCAGAGGGAAGCAGAGGTTGTCATGCGCTTTTAGGGTTGGATACACAAAATCTTAATACGAAAGAACGTCACTTTATATTCCCCCTTGTATATGGACCTTTATTATCCAGTCCGTCGCTTTTATTGCTTCCATAACAAGATCGTACAAAGCTTATTTTCTCCGCACTAATAAGTCATGCATATTTAGAGAGCAATTTTTATTGCTTTCACCAATGACAACTTACTTGAAGGATCTTACTCAATCCATAGGTAGGTATGATGGACTCTCATGGCAAAAACTGGGTTTAAGGATATTTTGAAGCACAAGTAGTATCTCTACTTGGTGCTAGGAATTTTTGGCTAGCATGAGGGGGAAAGGCAAGCTCAACATGTTTGAATGATCCATAACAATATACTTTAACTAAGATGTGAGAAAACGAAACCCATTACGTTGTCTTCCTTGTCCAACATCACTCTTTAGCATGTCATACTTAATGAGTGCTCACAATTATAAAATATGTCTATGATAATATATTTATATGTGAAATATCTCTTCCTTCAATATTCTTT
Organism: Triticum dicoccoides; assembly: GCF_002162155.2. Lineage (NCBI taxonomy): Eukaryota > Viridiplantae > Streptophyta > Magnoliopsida > Poales > Poaceae > Triticum > Triticum dicoccoides. The sequence continues at coordinate 436,844,449 of NC_041389.1, read as the reverse complement.
CATGAATTGTTCAAATAACTAGTACAATGCTTGCTAACCGTCAATAAATTTACAACCTCTACTTATATATGTGAAGTCATTTCTCCCCATGGAGTAAGCAAATGAAACATATATAAATTCAGATTTATGACAATCAACTCATTCAACCATTTACTAATAGGATATAAGTGAAGCACACGAGTAAATGACAAACTACTCCAAAAAGATATAAGTGAAGATCAATGAGTAGCTAAATAATTATGTAGCTATATGAAGACTCTCTCTCATTTAAGAATTTCAGATCTTGGTATTTTATTCAAACAGCAAGCAAAACAAAACAAAATGACATTGCAAGGATAGCACACTCATGTGAAGAAGCAAAAACTTAGGTTCAACTAATACTAACTGATAGTTGTTGAAGAAGAAAGGTGGGATGCCTACCGGGGCATCCCCAAGCTTTGTTGCTTGAGACTTCTTGAAATATTATCTTGGGGTGCCTTGGGCATCCCCAAGCTTGAGCTTTTGTGTCTCCTTAATTCCTTTTATATCTCGGTTTCTCTTTTTATCAAAGCTTCATCCACACCAAACTCAACAAGAACTCGTGAGATAAGTTAATATAAAACAATGCAAAAACCTTATCATTTTGTACCGTAACAAATTACTAACATTATTATTCAACATTGAATACTAAATGTCTCTGCATATTTAATACTCCTATCCTCAAATAGAATCATTAAACACGCAAACATATGCAAACAATGCAAACATAACAGCAATCTGCCAAAACAGTATAGTCTGTAAAGAATGCAAGATTCATCATACTTCCCTAACCCCAAAAATTATAAGAAAAATACTACAATGTAAAAGATTTATCATATCTCATATGCAAAAAGATTCTACATTATATCACTCTCTGACTTTTCTAGGGAATTTTTGCAACAGCAGTAAACTTTCTGTGTTCAAACAGCAACATGTATACTAGCAAAATAAGCATGGTAAAGGCTATCCTTGACATTTTTCTTGGAAATATAGATGCAAAATATTATTCTAAATAACAGAAAGCAAATAATAATAAAATATGATGACACTCCAAGCAAAACACATATCATGTGACGAATAAAAATATAGCTCCAAGTAAAGTTACCTATGAACGAAGCCAAAAGAGGGGATGCCTTCCGGGGCATCCCCAAGCTTAGCCTCTTGGTTGTCCTTGAATATTACCTTGGGGTGCCTTGTGCATCCCCAATCTTAGGCTCTTACCACTCCTTATTACATAGTCCATCGAGTACCCAAAACTTGAAACTTCACAACATGAAACTCAAAACAAAACTCGTAAGCTTTGTTAGTATAAGAAAATAAAACCACCACTTTTGGTACTGTAATGAACTCATTCTTTATTTAAATTGGTGTTAAACCTACTGTATTCCAACTTCTCTATGGTTCATACCCTCCTATACTACTCATAGATTCATCAAAATAAGAAAATAACACAATGAAAACAGAATCTGTCAAAAACAGAACAGTCTGTAGTAATCTGTATCAAACGTATACTTCTGGAACTCAAAAAATTCTGAAATAAATTGGTGGACCTGAGGAATTTGTCTATTAATCATATGCAAAAAGAATAAACCTAAAATCACTCTCCAGTAAAAAAAATGGCAGCTAATCTTGTGAGCGCTAAAGTTTCTGGGTTTCTTTTACAGCAAGATCATAAAGACTTCACCCAAATCTTCCCAAAGGCTCTACTTGGCACAAACACTAATTAAAACATGAAACCACATCTAACCAGAGGCTAGATGAATTATTTATTACTAAACAGGAATAAAAAGTAAGAAACAAAAATAAAGTTGGGTTGCCTCCCAACAAGCGCTATCGTTCAATGCCCCTAGCTAGGCATGATGATTTCAATGATGCTCACATAAAATATAAGAACTGAAACATAAGGAGAGCATCATGAAGAATATGACTAGCACATTTAAGCCTAACCCACTTCCTATGCATAGGGATTTTGTGAGCAAACAACTTAGGGGAACAATAATCAACTAGCATAGGAAGGTAAAACAAGCATAGCTTCAAGATTTTCAACACATAGAGAGGAAACTTGATATTATTGCAATATGTAGAAGCATATGATCCTCTCTCATAATAATTTTCAGTAGCATAATGAATGAATTCAACCATATATCCAGCACCTAAAGCATTCTTTTCATGATCTACTTGCATAGAAATTTTACTACTCTCCACATAAGCAAATTTATTCTCATCAATAGTAGTGGGAGCAAACTCAACAAAATAATTATCATGCGAAGCATAATCCAATTGAAAACTAAAATCATGATGACAAGTTTCATGGTTATCATTATTCTTAATAGCATAAAAGTCATCACAATAATCATCATAGATAGCAACTTTGTTCTCATAATCAATTGGAACCTCTTCCGAAATAGTGGAATCATCACTAAATAAAGTCGACACTCTTCCAAATCCACTTTCATATTCATCACAATAAGATTCAACATCCTCCAAAATAATGGGATCAATACTACCTAAAGTTGACACTCTTCCAAACCCACTTTCATCAATATAATCATCATAAATAGGAGGCATGCTTTCATCATAATAAATTTGCTCATCAAAACTTGGGGGACTAAACATATCATATTCATCAAACATAGCATCCCCAAGCTTGTGGCTTTGCATATCATTAGCATCATGGATATTCAAGGAATTCATACTAATAACATTGCAATCATGCTCATCATTCAAAGATTTAGTGACAAACATTTTATAGGTTTCTTCTTCTAGCACTTGAGCACAATTTTCCTTACCATCATTCTCACAAAAGATATTAAAAAGATGAAGCATAATAGGCAAACTCAATTCCATTTTTTTATAGTTTTGTTTTATAGACTAAACTAGTGATAAAACAAGAAACAAAAAGATTCGATTGCAAGATCTAAAGATATACCTTCAAGCACTCACCTCCCCGGCAACGGTGCCAGAAAAGAGCTTGATGTCTACTACACAACCTTCTTCTTGTAGACGTTGTTGGGCCTGCAAGTGCACAGGTTTGTAGGACAGTAGAAAATTTCCCTCAAGTGGATGACCTAAGGTTTATCAATCCGTGGGAGGCATAGGATGAAGATGGTATCTCTCAAACAACCCTGCAACCAAATAACAAAGAGTCTCTTGTGTTCCCAACACACCCAATACAATGGTAGATTGTATAGGTGCACTAGTTCAGCGAAGATATGGTAATACAAGTGCAATATGGATGGTAGATAAAGGTATTTGTAATCTGAAATTATAAAAACTGCAAGGTAACAAGTAACAGAAGTGAGTGTAAACGGTATTGCAATGGTAGGAAACAAGGCCTAAGGTTCATACTTTCACTAGTGCAAGTTCTCTCAACAATAATAACATAGATAGATCATATTACAATCCCTCAACATGCAACAAAGAGTCACTCCAAAGCCACTAATAGCAGAGAACAAACGAAGAGATTATGGTAGGGTACGAAACCATCTCAAAGTTATTCGTTCGGATCAATCTATTCAAGAGTTCGTACTAGAATAACACCTTAAGACACAAATCAACCAAAACCCTAATGTCACCTAGATACTCCATTGTCACCTCAAGTATTCGTGGGCATGATTATACGATATGCATCACACAATCTTGGATTCATCTATTCAACCAACACAAAGTACTTCAAAGAGTGCCCCAAAGTTTCTACCGGAGAGTCAAGACGAAAACGTGTGCCAACCCCTATGCATAGGTTCATGGGCAGAACCCGCAAGTTGGTCACCAAAACATATATCAAGTGGCACATGATATCCCATTGTCACCACAGATAAGCACGACAAGACATACATAAAGTGTTCTCAAATCATTAAAGACTCAATCCGATAAGATAACTTCAAGAGGAAAACTCAATTCATCACAAGAGAGTAGAGGGGGGAGAAACATCATAAGATCCAACTATAATAGCAAAGCTCGGGATACATCAAGATCGTGCCATAGAGGGAACACGGGAGAGAACGCGCGAGAGAGAGAGAGATCAAACACATAGCTACTTGTACATACCCTCAGCCCCGAGGGTGGACTACTCCCTCCTCGTCATGGATAGCATCGGGATGATGAAGATGGCCACTGGTGAGGGATCCCCCCTCTGGCAGGGTGCCGAAACAGGCTCCCGAGAGGTTTTTCATGGCTACAGAGGCTTGCGGCGGCGGAACTCCCGATCTATCTTCTCCGTTGATGTTTTTAGGGTACGTGGGACTATATAGGCGAAAGAAGTCGATCGGGGGGTGCTCGAGGGGCCCACGAGACAGGGGGCGCGCCTAGGAGGGGTGGGCGCGCCCTCCTATCTCCTAGCCTCCTCGAGGATCTTCTGACGTGAACTCCAAGTCTATAGGATCATATTCTTCCAAAAAATCACGCTGCCGAAGGTTTCATTCCGTTTGGACTCCGTTTGATATTCCTTTTCTTCGAAATACTGAAACAGGAAATAAAACAGCAATATGGGCTGGGCCTCCGGTTAATAGGTTAGTCCCAAAAGTAATATAAAAGTGTATAATAAAGCCCGTAATAATTCAAAACAGATAATAAAATAGCATGAATGCTTCATAAATTATATATACGTTGGAGACGTATCAGGAGCCTTCGCCGGTGCTCCGCCGGTGGGGGAATCGACCATGGAGGGCCTCTCCATCACCACTAAGACCTCTCCGATGAGTTTTGATTAGCTTACCAAAGACCTTCAGGTCCATAGTTATTAGCTAGATGGCTTCTTCTCTCTCTTTGATTCTCAATACAAAGTTCTCCTTCCTCTTCTTGGAGATCTATTCGATGTAACTCTTTTTGCGGTGTGTTTGTTGAGATCCGATGAATTGTGGGTTTATGATCAAGTTTATCTATGAGAAATATTTGAATCTCCGCTGAATTCTTTTATGTATGATTAGTTATCTTTGCAAGTCTCTTCGAATTATCAGTTTGGTTTGGCCTACTAGATTGATATTTCTTGCAATGGGAGAACTGCTTAGCTTTGGGTTCAATCTTGCGGTGTCTTTTCCCAGTGACAGCAGGGGCAGCAAGGCACGTATTGTATTGTTGCCATCGAGGATAAAAAGATGGGGTTTATATCATATTGCATGAGTTTATCCCTCTACATCATGTCATCTTGCTTAATGTGTTACTCTATTCTTATGAACTTAATACTCTAGATGCAGGCAGGAGTCGATCGATGTGTGGAGTAATAGTAGTAGATGCAGAATCGTTTCGGTCTACTTGTTGCGGATGTGATGCCTATATACATGATCATGCCTAGATATTCTCATAACTATGCACTTTTCTATCAATTGCTCGACAGTAATTTGTTCACCCACCGTAATAATTATGCTATCTTGAGAGAAGCCACTAGTGAAACCTATGGCCCCTGGGTCTATCTCTTATCATATAAGTTTTCCATCTGCTTTTATTTGCATCTTTTTTTCAATCTATATCATAAAAATACCAAAAATATTTATCTTATCATATTATCTCTATTAGATCTCACTTTCACAAGTTTCCATGAAGGGATTGACAACCCCTCTATCGCGTTGGTTGCGAGGTTCTTGTTTGTTTGTGTAGGCGTGTGGGACTTGTGAGGAGCCTCCTACTGGATTGATACCTTGGTTCTCAAAACTGAGGGAAATACTTACGCTACTTTGCTACATCACCCTTTCCTCTTCAAGGGAAAAACCAACGCATGCTCAAGAGATAGCAAGAAGAATTTATGGCGCCGTTGCCGGGGAGGTCTTCGCTCAAGTCAAGACATACCAAGTACCCATCACAAACTCATCTCCCTCGCATTATATTATTTGCCATTTTCCTCTCGTTTTCCTCTCCCCCACTTCACCCTTTCCGTTTTATTCGCCCTCTCTTTCCCGTTCTCCTCTCTCTTTCGCTTGCCATTTGTGTGCTTGTGTGTTGGATTGCTTGTCACGATGGCGGAAGATAATGCTAAATTGTGTGATTTTTCCAATACCAATAATAATGATTTCCTTAGCACTCCAATTGCTCCTCTCAATGATGTTGAAACTTGTGAAATTAATGCTGCTTTGTTGAATCTTGTTATGAAAGATCAATTCTCCGGCCTTCCTAGTGAAGATGCCTCTACTCATCTAAACAACTTTGTTGATTTTTGATACGCAAAAGAAGAAAGATACGAATAATGATATTGTTAAATTGAAGTTATTTTCATTTTCACTTAGAGATCGTGCTAAAACTTGGTTTTCGTCTTTGCCTAAAAATAGTATCGATTCATGGAATAAGTGCAAGGATGCTTTTATCTCTAATATTTTCCTCCCGCGAAGATCATCTCTCTTAGAAACGATATTATGAATTTTAAACAACTTGATCATGAGCATGTTGCCCAATATTGGTAAAGAATGAAATTAATGATTCGCAATTGCCCTGCTCATGGTTTGAATTTATGGATGATCATACAAAACTTCTATGCCGGATTGAATTTTTCTTCTAGAAATCTTTTAGATTCGGTCGCGGGAGGCACTTTTATGGAAATCACTTTAGGAGAAGCTACAAAACTCCTTGATAATATTATGGTTAATTATTCTCAATGGCACACCGAAAGATCTACTAGTAAAAAAGTTCATGCTATAGAAGAAATTAATGTTTTGAGTGGAAAGATGGATGAACTTATGAAATTTTTTGCTACTAAGAGTGCCCCTATTGATCCTAATGATATGTCTTTGTCTACTTTGATTGAGAATAATAATGAATCTTTGGATGTGAATTTTGTTGGTAGGAATAATTTTGGTAACAACGCGTATAGAGGAAGCTTTAATCCTAGGCCGTTCCCTAGTAACTCCTCTAATATTTATGGTAATTCCTACACAACTCTTATGGAAATTTTAATAAGATGTCCTCTGATTTTGAGAATAGTGTTAAGAAATTTATGATTTCTCAAAAGATTCAATGCTTTGCTTGAAGAAAAATTTCTTAAAGTTGATGAATTGGCTAGGAACATGGATAGAATTTCTCTTGATGTTGATTCTTTGAAACTTAGATCTATTCCACCTAAGCATGATATCAGTGAGTCTCTCAAAGCCATGAGTATTTCCATTGATGAGTGCAAAGAAAGAACCGCTAGGTTGCGTGCTAAGATAGATTGCTTTGTAAGAGTGTGTTCTTCTAGTTTCCATGAAAGTAATGATGAAGATCTAAAAGTTATTGATGTGTATCCTATTAAATCTTTGTTTTGCAATATGAATCTTAATAATGATGGGACTGGAGGTGAATAACCTTTAGTTAAAAGGTGTTCCGATGATTTGGAGTATTTTGATGCTAAAATTGGTAAAAGTGGGATTGGAGAGATTAGAACTTTACATAGTGATGAACCCACTACTTTGGATTTCAAGGAATTTAATTATGATAATTGTTCTTTAATAGATTGTATTTCCTTGTTGCAATCCGTGTTGAATTCTCCTCATGCTTATAGCCAAAATAAAGCTTTTACTAAACATATCGTTGATGCTTTGATGCAATCTTATGAGGACAAACTTAATTTGGAAGTTTCTATACCTAGAAAACTTTATGATGAGTGGGAACCTACTATAAAATTTAAAATTAAAGATCATGAATGCTATGCTTTGTGTGATTCGGGTGCTAGTGTTTCCACGATTCCCAAAACTTTATGTGATGTGCTAGGTTTCCATGAATTTGATGATTGCTCTTTAAACTTGCACCTTGCGGATTCCACCATTAAGAAACCTATGGGAAGGATTAATGATGTTCTTATTATTGAAAATAGGAATTATGTGCCCGTAGATTTTATCGTTCTTGATATAGATTGCAATCTTTCATGTCCTATTATTCTTGGTAGACCTTTCCTTAGAACGACTGGTGCAATTATTGATATGAAGGAAGGAAATATTAGATTCCAATTTCCGTTAAGGAAAGGCATGGAACACTTTCCTAGAAATAAATTTAAATTACCTTATGAATCTATTATGTGAGCCACTTATGAATTGAATGCCAAAGATGGCAATACTTAGATCTATACTCGCTTTTATGCCTAGCTAGGGGCGTTAAATGATAGTGCTTGTTGGGAGGCAACCCAATTTTATTTTTGTTCCTTGATTTTTTTGCTCCTGTTTAGTAATAAATAATTAATATATCCTCTGGTTAGATGTGGTTTTATGTTTTATTTAGTGTTTGTACCAAGTAGAACCTATAGGATAACCTACGGTGATAGTTAATTTGAATCTGCTGAAAAACAGAAACTTTGCGCGCATGAGAAAAATTCAATATATCACTGAAACGTGCTTTTGCATTGATTCTTTTTGCTGTAGATCAATAGACAAATTTCCTAGGACTTCCTATTTTGGTAGGATTTTTGGAGTTCCAGAAGTATTCAGAAGTTACAGATTGCTACAGACTGTTCTGTTTTTGACAGATTCTGTTTTTCGTGTGTTGTTTGCTTATTTTGATGCATCTATGGCTAGTATCGGGGGGTATGAACCATACAGAATTTGGAATATAGTAGGTTTAACACCAATATAAATAAAGAATGAGTTCATTACAGTACCTTATGTGGTGGTTTTCTTTCCTGCACTAACGGAGCTTATGAGATTTCCTGTTGAGTTTTGTGTCGTGAAGTTTTCATGTTTTGGGTAAAGATTTGATGGACTATGGAATAAGGAGTGGCAAGAGCCTAAGATTGGGGATGCCCATGGCACCCCAAGATATTCAAGGATGACCAACAGCCTAAGCTTGGGGATGCCCCAGAAGGCATCCCCTCTTTTGTCTTCGTCTATCAGTAACTTTACTTGGAGCTATATTTTTATTCGCCACATGATATGTGTTATGCTTGGAGCGTCTTGTATGATATGAGTCTTTTATTTTTAGATTACCGCAATAATCCTTCCTGTACACACGTTTTGGGGGGAAACCCACATGATTTGGAATTTGTTAGAATACTCTATGTGCTTCACTTATATCTTTTGACCTAGATAATATTTGCTCTAGTGCTTCACTTATATCTTTTAGAGCACGGCGGTGGCTTAATTTTGTAGAAATTGTTGATCTCTCATGCTTCACTTATATTATTTTGAGAGTCTTTTAGAACAGCATGGTATTCCCTATGGTTATAAAATTGGTCCTAGAATGATGAGCATCCAAGTTAGGTATAATAAAAACTATCATAGAAAGTGAATTGGATGCTATGATCAATTTGATGCTTGATAATTGTTTTGAGATATGAGGATGGTGATATTAGAGTCATGCTAGTGGGGTAATTATGAATTTAAGGAATACTTGTGTTGAAGTTTGTGATTCCCGTAGCATGCACGTATGGTGAACCGCTTTGTGATGAAGTTGGAGCACGATTTATTGATTGATTGTCCTCCTTATGAGTGGCGGTCGGGGATGAGCGATGGTATTTTCCTACCAATCTATCCCCCTAGGAGCATGCACGTAGTGCTTGGTTTTTGATGACTTGTAGTTTTTGCAATAAGTATATGAGTTCTTTATGACTAATGTTGAGTCCAGGGATTATACGCACTCTCTCCCTTCCACCATTGCTAGCCTTTCTTGTGCCGTGCAACTTTCGCCGGTACCATACACCCACCATATACCTTTCTCAAAACAGCCACCATACATACCTATTATAACATTTCCATAGCCATTCCGAGATATATTGCCATGCAACTTTCCACCGTTTCGTTTATCATGACACGCATCATCATTGTCATATTGCTCTTGCATAATCACGTAGTTGACATCATATTTGTGGCAAGGCCACCCTCATGATTTTCATACATGTCACTCTTGGTTCATTGCATATCCCGGTACACCGCCGGAGGCATTCATATAGAGTCATATCTTGTTCTAAGTATCGAGTTGTAATCTTGACTTGTAAGTAAATAAAAGTGTGATGATATTCATTATTAGAGCATTGTCCCAAGTGAGGAAAGAATGATGGAGACTATGCTTCCCCCACAAGTCGGGATGAGACTTCAGACTTTATAAAAAAAGAGAAAGGCCATATAAAAAAGAAGAGAGAAAGGCCAAATAAAAAAATAATATAAAAAGAGAGAAGGGACAATGCTACTATCCTTTTACCACACTTGTGCTTCAAAGTAGCACCATGATCTTCATAATAGAGAGTCTCCTATGTTGTCACTTTCATATACTAGTGGAAATTTTTCATTATAGAACTTGGCTTGTATATTCCAATGATGGGCTTCCACAAAACGCCCTATGTCTTCGTGAGCAAGCAAGTTGGATGCACACCCACTTAGTTTCTTTTGTTGAGCTTTCATACATTTATAACTCTAGTGCATCCGTTGCATGGCAATCTCTACTCACTCACATTGATATATATTAATGGGCATCTCCATAGCCCGTTGATACGCCTAGTTGATGTGAGACTATCTTCCTTTTTTTTGTCTTGTCCACAAACACCATTCTATTCCACATATAGTGATATGTCCATGGCTCACACTCATGTATTGCGTGAAAGTTGAAAAGGTTTGAAAATACTAAAGTATGAAAAAATTGTTTGGCTTGTCATCGGGGTTGTGCATGATTAAATACTTTGTGTGATGAAGATAGAGCATAGCCAGACTATATGATATTGTAGGGATAGCTTTCTTTAGCCATGATATTTTGAGAAGACATGATTACTTTGTTAGTATGCTTGAAGTATTATTGTTTATCATGTAAATATGAACTTTTATTTTGAATCAATTGGATCTGAACATTCATGCCACAATAAAGAAAATTACATTGAGAATTATGCTAGGTAGCATTCCACATCAAAAATTCTGTTTTTATCTTTTACCTATTCGAGGACGAGCAAGAATTAAGCTTGGGGATGCTTGATACGTCTCCAACATATCTATAATTTTTGATTGTTCCATGCTATTATATTACCTGTTTTGGATGTTTATGGGCTTTACTTTACACTTTTATATCATTTTTGGGACTAACCTACTAACCGGAGGCCTAGACCGAATTGCTATTTTTTTTGCCTATTTCAGTGTTTCGAAGAAAAGGAATATCAAATGGAGTCCAAACGGGATGAAACCTTCGGGAGCGATCTTTTTGGAACAAATGCAAACCAGGAGACTTGGAGTGGACATCAAGAAATGAGCGAGGCGGTCACGAGGGTGCCTGACATGCCCTGTAAGGGTGGGCGCGCCCCCCACCCTCGTGGGCCCCTCAAGCATCCACTGACCTACTTCTTCCTCCTATATATATCTACGTACCCCGAAACCATCCAGGAGCACCACGAAAACCTAATTCCACCGCCGCAACCTTCTGTATCCGCGAGATCTCATCTTGGAGCCTTTGTCGGTGCTCCACCGGAAGGGGAATCGACCATGGAGGGCCTCTCCATCACCACCAAGGCCTCTCCGATGAGTTGTGAGTAGTTTACCACAGACCTTCGGGTTCATAGTTATTAGCTAGATGGCTTCTTCTCTCTCTTTGATTCTCAATACAAAGTTCTCCTTCCTCTTCTTGGAGATCTATCCGATGTAACTCTTCTTGCGGTGTGTTTGTCGAAATCCGATGAATTGTGGGTTTATGATCAAGTTTATCTATGAGAAATATTTGAATCTCCTCTAAATTCTTTTATGTATGATTAGTTATCTTTGCAAGTCTCTTCAAATTATCAGTTTGGTTTGGCCTACTAGATTGATCTTTCTTGCAATGGGAGAAGTACTTAGCTTTGGGTTCAATCTTGCGGTGTCCTTTCCCAATGACGGCAGGGGCAGCAAGGCATGTATTGTATTGTTGCCATCGAGGATAAAAAGATGGGGTTTATATCATATTGCATGAGTTTATCCCTCTACATCATGTCATCTTGCTTAATGCGTTACTCTGTTCTTATGAACTTAATACTCTAGATGCAGGCAAGAGTCGGTCGATGTGTGGAGTAATAGTAATAGATGCAGAATCGTTTCGGTCTACTTGTTGCGGACATGATGCCTATATACATGATCATGCCTAGATATATTCTCATAACTATGCACTTTTCTATCAATTGCTCGACAATAATTTTTTCACCTACCGTAATAATTATGCTATCTTGTGAGAAGCCGCTAGTGAAACCTATGGCCCTCGGGTTTATCTTTTATCATATAAGTTTTCCATCTACTTTTATTTGCATCTTTTATTTTCCAATCTATATGATAAAAATACCAAAAATAATTATCTTATCATATTATCTCTATTAGATCTCACTTTTGCAAGTTTCCGTGAAGGGATTGACAACACCTTTATCGCGTTGGTTGCGAGGTTCTTGTTTGTTTGTGTAAGCACGTGGGACTTGTGAGGAGCCTCCTACTGGATTGATACCTTGGTTCTCAAAACTGAGGAAAATACTTACACTACTTTGCTGCATCACCCTTTCCTCTTCAAGGGAAAAACCAACGCATGCTCAAGAGGTAGCACTTCTCCCACGTCGCGCCCCGCTTGGCTGCGCTGCCGCCTAGCGCCGCGCCTGCGCTCGTCGTCGCCCTGTCACCTCCGCTCGCCCTCGCGGCTGCGCTCCAACGGCATGGCCTCGCCGCTGCCGGGCATAGCCCCGGACCGGCTGGCCTCGCCTCCCCGCGTGATGGGTGCCTGGTTGCTCCCAGCCCCGCGCTTGTTAGGCGCACCCACTCTAGTGGCCAGATGGGCCACTGCCAGCGGCCCCCCAGCCCCTTTTCCTGTAAAAAAGAAGAAGAAAAAGATAAAATAATATATATGAATAAAAATAATATTAATTATAATTAATAGGTTAATTAATTAGTTTAAATCTAATTAGTCTAATTAATTAGTAAGTTAGTTAAACATCCAATGATGGGGGGCCCACACCCTGTTGACCAGTCAAAAGTTGACTGGTCAACTCGGACCCCCTGGCCCACCTGTCGTCCACTGGGTACACTTTTGTGTACACTGTGCTGGGTGCACCTAGCATTTTAGCATTTATTTTCGGATTAAAATTAATTTCAGAATATTAATAAAACTTTGAAAATTAATAGAAATTAAACCGTAACTCAGATGAAAAAGTTTCCTACATGAAAGTTGCTCAGAATTTCGAGACGAATGAGGATACGCGATCCGTTCATCGGCTACATGTCCCTAGCATCGCAAACATGCAACCGTCCCCCTCCCTTCATCTGTCCAAAAATGCCAAACTCCGGGAAAACCTTCCCGGATGTTATCCCACTTCACCAGTATCGTGTAGCACTGCATTAGAACACCCCTAGCCCCGCGTGTTACCCCGTCATACATCTATGTTGCATTATATTTACTGTTTCTTCCTCCTCTTCTCTTCGGTAGACCCCGAGACCGCTGCTGATGCCCCTGTGATCGACTACGTCGACAACGATCCTTCTTCCCTTTCAGCGGAGCTTCCAGGCAAGCCCCCCCTTTGATCATCCCAATATCGCCCATTCCATTCTCTCATGCTTGCATTAGATTTTGCTACTGTATTTGATTGCTCCTGTTCTGATGCATAGACTGCTTTTGTACCTGATGTTGTACCTTACCTGCTTATCCTAAACTGCTTAGTATAGGTTGGCTAGTGATCCATTAGTGACCCCCACCTTGTCCTTGTTGCCCCTGCTTCATCATCGACGACTTGATCAACGTGATCGATGATCAAAGCCCGACATCTCACATCAGATCACACCCCTTTTGTTGCTCGACTCTGTAGAGTTACCATCGAGTGTCAAGGGTGATACCTCACACATCACTCCTGATGAGACCTCTGTAGTGTAGCTATTCGGTAGTGGTCATCGAGGGTGATTCCTCCTTAACAACTTTTGATACGACTCTGTCGTGCAACCCCTCAAGTGTGAACCTCGAGGGTGGTTCCTCTTACGTTCACCTTGACGATTACATCGAGTGGAATCCACCGAGGGTGATTCCTCGGGTTTTCCCCTTGATGTTTGAACACACGGTTAATTTGACTTACTTGAGACCTTGGTGAAAGTCGGGCGGGCCCGGAGAGCACCCGAGGAGTTATAGTAGTGGCGGGCTGGTTAGCGGAATCTCCCAGGAGGGGGTGATAGCTCTGGACTTGTCCTGACAGCCGTCACTTCTTTTAATAATGCACTAACAGGTTTGGGTACTTGTTCTGAGTTGGCCTTTGGCCTTTACGCACTAAACACCACGCGAGAATAGTTATGGGCCTCGACATCGCAGTATCAGCCGAAGCTTTGTCAAGCGTCCAGTTCAACATTTTGACCGGGCCGGATCGCGCCATCCAGGCAGAGGTGGTGCTAGTATCCCCTTGAGCACGATGACCCAGAGTGCAACGGGCGATGGGCCCAGACCTCGGAGTGCTTAGGATGTAGACCGGCGGGGAACTCTTTGCTGAGCCTAGGTAGGGTTGCGACGTGTTGATCTTCTGAGGCTGGGCATTGACCCAGAAAAGTGTGTCCGGCCAGAGTAATCAAGCATGTTGGAAGACGTGGTGCACCCCTGCAGGGAAGATTATTTATTAATAGTCGTGTCCACGGTAACGGACGTTCAGACTTGTATCCTGATCTTATATAACTAGAAATGGATACTTGAGATATGTGATGGATATGTGGCTCCGGGATTACTTTCTCGCAGGGAGTCGAGGAAGGATATCTGGGCGTTAATGCTACAACATGCTTGTTAATTATAAACTGTTATTCTTTACTCTCCTACATGTTGCAATATGCTCGGAGCTGCTTGAAGATGCTAGTCTTTGATAGGCTAGGCCTCCCCCCTTTATTCTGGCATGCTGCAGTTTAGTCCACAGATACAACCCTTCCATTTGATACAAATGCATAATTAGTATAGATCTGATGCTTTTGAGTACTTTGGATGAGTACTCACGGTTGCTTTTCTCCCCCTTTCCCCCTTCTTTCTTCTTTCTAGTTGTTGCAACCAGATGGTGGATCCTAGGAGCTAGATGCCACCCACGACGACTACTACTACTACCCCGAGGGTGCCTACTACTACGTGGAGCCTGCCGACGACCATGGGTAGTTAGGAGGTCCCAAGCAGGAGGCCTTGCCTCTTCGATCGTTGATGTTTGTGTTGGAAATATGCCCTAGAGGCAATAACAAAATGGTTATTATTGTATTTCCTTGTTCATGATAATTGTCTATTGTTCATGCTATAATTGTATTGACCGGAAACCGCAATACATGTGTGAATATATAGACCACAACATGTCCCTAGTGAGCCTCTAGTTGACTAGCTTGTTGATCAACAGATGGTCATGGTTTCCTGACCATGGACATTGGATGTCATTGATAACGGGATCACATCATTAGGAGAATGATGTGATGGACAAGACCCAATCCTAAGCACAACACAAGATCGTGTAGTTCATTTGCTAAGAGCTTTTCTAATGTCAAGTATCATTTCCTTAGACCATGAGATTGTGCAACTCCCGGATACCGTAGGAGTGCTTTGGGTGTACCAAACGTCACACCGTAACTGGGTGGCTATAAAGGTGCACTACAGGTATCTCCGAAAGTGTCTGTTGGGTTGGCACGAATCGAGACTGGGATTTGTCACTCCGTATGACGGAGAGGTATCTCTGGGCCCACTCGGTAATGCATCATCATAATGAGCTCAATGTGACTAAGTAGTTAGTCACGAGATCATGCATTACAGAACGAGTAAAGTGACTTGCCGGTAATGAGATTGAACGAGGTATTGGGATACCGTCGATCAAATCTCGGGCAAGTAACATACCGATTGACAAAGGGAATTGCATACGGGATTGCTTGAATCCCCGGCATCGTGGTTCATCCGATGAGATCATCGTGGAACATGTGGGAGCCAACATGGGTATCCAGATCCCGCTATTGGTTATTGGCCAGAGAACGCCTCGGTCATGTCTGCATGGTTTCCGAACCCGTAGGGTCTACACACTTAAGGGTCGGTGACGCTAGAGTTGTTATGGGAAATAGTATGTGGTTACCGAAGGTTGTTCGGAGTCCTGGATGAGATCCCGGACATGACGAGGAGCTCCAGAATGGTTCGGAGGTGAAGATCGGTATATTGGACAAAGGGTATTGGAGTCCGGAATTGTTCTGGGGGTACCAGGTGATGACCAGCGTGTCCGAAAGGGGTTTCGGAGGCCCCGACAAGTGTTGGGGGGCCTTATGGGCCAAGGGGAGGGGACACATCAGCCCACTCAGGGGCTGAGCTCCCCTCCCACCCCATCTCACATAACCAGGAGAGGTGGGGGCGCCACCCCTAGGGCAGCCGCCCCTCCCGGCTTGGGTGGCAAGTTTCCTAGGGGGTGGGGGCGCCCAAACCCATCTAGGGTTTCCCCTGTGGCCGCCGCCCCTCCCCTAGGAAACCCTAGGGCGCCTTCCCCTCCTCCCTTCCCCCTATATATAGTGAGGGAGAGAGAGGGCAGCCGCACCCTTCCCCTGGCGCAGCCCTCTCCCTCCTCCAACATCTTCCTCTTCCTCCGTAGTGCTTGGCGAAGCCCTGCCGGAGAACCACGAGCTCCATCACCACCACGCCTTCATGCTGTCGGAGTTCTCCCTCAATTTCTCCTCTCCCCTTGCTGGATCAAGAAGGAGGAGACGTCCCCGGGCTGTACGTGTGTTGAACGCGGAGGCGCCGTTGTTCGGTGCTCAGATCGGAATCAACTGCGATCTGAATCGCTACGAGTACAACTCCTTCATCCGCGTTCTTGCAACGCTTCCGCTTAGCGATCTTCAAAGGTATGAAGATGCTCATCCTCTCCCTCTCTTGTTGTTAGAATCTCCATTGATTGATCTTGGTGATGCGTAGAAAATTTTGAATTATTGCTACGTTCCCCAACAGTGGCATCATGAGCTAGGTCTATTGCGTAGATTCTATGCACGAGTAGAACACAAGTTGTTGTGGGTGTTGATTTTGTTCAATATGCTTACCGTTACTAGTCCTATCTTGTTTCAACGGTATTGTAGGATGAAGCAGCCCAGACCGACCTTACACGTACACTTATGTGAGACAGGTTCCACCGACTGACATGCACTAGTTGCATAAGGTGGCTAGCGGGTGTCTGTCTCTCCCATTTTAGTCGGATCGGATCCGATGAAAAGGGTCCTTATGAAGGGTAAATAGCAATTGGCATATCACGTTGTGGTTTTGGCGTAGGTAAGAAACGTTCTTGCTAGAAACCTATAGCAGCCACGTAAAAACTTGCAACAACAATTAGAGGACGTCTAACTTGTTTTTGCAGCATAAGCCGTGTGATGTGATATGGCCAAGAAGGATGTGATGAATGAAATATATGTGATGTATGAGATTGATCATATTCTTGTAATAGGAATCATGACTTGCATGTCGATGAGTATGACAATGGGCAGGAGCCATAGGAGTTGTCTTTATTTATTGTATGACTTGCGTGTCACTGAATAACGCCATGTAATTACTTTACTTCATTGCTAATCCGTTAGACATAGTAGTATAAGTAATAGTTGGCGATACAACTTCATGGATACACGATGATGGAGATCATGGTGTCATGCCGGTGACGATGATGATCATGGATCCCCAAAGATGGAGATCAAAAGGAGCAAAATGATATTGGCCATATCATGTCACTATTTGATTGCATGTGATGTTTATCATGTTTATGCATCTTATTTGCTTAGAACGACGGTAGTAAATAAGATGATCCCTCATAATAATTTCAAGAAAGTGTTCCCCCTAACTGTGCACCATTGCGAAAGATCGTTGCTTCGAAGCACCACGTGATGATCGGGTATGATAGATTCTAACGTTCACATACAACGGGTGTAAGCCAGATTTACACACGCGAAACACTTAGGTTGACTTGACGAGCCTAGCATGTACAGACATGGCCGCGGAACACAAGAGACCGAAAGGTCGAACATGAGTCGTATAGTAGATATGATCAACATGAAGATGTTCACCGATGATGACTAGTCCGTCTCACGTGATGATCGGACATGGCCTAGTTGACTCGGATCATGTATCACTTAACATGACTAGAGGGATGTCTATCTGAGTGGGAGTTCATCAAATAATGTGATTAGATGAACTTAATTATCATGAACATAGTCAAAAGGTCTTTGCAAATTATGTCGTAAGCTCGCGTTTTAGTTCTACTGTTTAGGTATGTTCCTAGAGAAAATATAGTTGAAAGTTGATAGTAGCAAGGCTTGTCCTCATTGCTGCGCAGAAGGCTTATGTCCTTAATGCACCACTCGGTGTGTTGAACCTGAACGTCGTCTGTGGATGTTGCGAACATCTGACATACACATTTTAATGACTACATGATAGTTCAGTAATGTTAAACGGTTTAGAATTGTGGCGCTGAAGACGTTTTTGAAACGTCGCGGAACATATGAGATGTTCCAAGGGCTGAAATTGGGATTTCAGGATCGTGCCCACGTCAAGGGGTATGAGACCTCCGACGAGTTTCTTAGCCTGCAAACTAAGGGAGAAAAGCTCAATTGTTGAGCATGTGCTCAGATTGTCTGAGTACAACAATCACTTGAATCGAGTGGGAGTTAATCTTCCAGATGAGATAGTGATGTTTCTCCAAAGTCATTTCCACCAAGCCGCTAGAGCTTCATGATGAACTATAACATATCAGGGATAGATATGATGATCCTTGAAATATTCGCTATGTTTGACACCGCGAAAGAAGAAATCAAGAAGGAGCATCAATTGTTGATGGTTAGTGAAACCACTAGTTTAAAGAAGGCAAGGGCAAGAAGGGATACTTCATGAAATAGCAAATCAGTTGCTGCTCTAGTGAAGAAACCCAAGGTTGAACCCAAACCCGAGACTAAGTGCTTTTGTAATGAGGGGAACGGTCACTGAAGCAGAACTACCCTAGATACTTGGTAGATGAGAAGGCTGGCAAGGTCGATAGAAGTATATTGGATATACATTATATTAATGTGTACTTTACTAGTACTCCTAGTAGCACGAGGGTATTAGATACTGGTTCGGTTGCTAAGTGTTAGTAACTCGAAATAAAAGCTGCGGAATAAACGGAGACTAGCTAAAGGTGAGATGATGATATGTGTTGGAAGTGTTTCCAAGCTTGATGTGATCAAGCATCGCATACTCCCTCTACCACCGAGATTGGTGTTAAACCTAAATAATTGTTATTTGGTGTTTGCATTGAGCATAGACATGATTGGATTATGTCTATCGCAATACGGTTATTCATTTAAGGAGAATAATGGTTACTCTGTTTATTTGAATAATACCTTCAATGGTCTTGCACCTAAAATGAATGGTTTATTGAATCTCGATCGTAGTGATACACATGTTCAGGACAAAAGATATAAGATAATAATGATATAGTGCCACCTACTTGTGGCACTGCCATTTGAGTCATATTGGTATAAAATGCATGAAGAAGCTCCATATTGATGGATCTTTGGACTCACTCGTTTTTGAAAAGTTTGAGACATGTGAACCATGTCTATTGGTATGTACGCATGAAGAAACTCCATACGGATGGATCGTTTGGACTCACTTGATTTTGAATCACTTGAGACATGCAAATCATACCACATGGGCAAGATGACTGAAAGCCTCGTTTTTAGTGAGATGGAACAAGAAAGTAACTTGTTGGAAGTAATACATTTTGATGTGTGCAGTCCAATGAGTGCTAAGGCACGCAGTGGATATCGTTATGTTCTTACTTCACAGATGATTTGAGTAGATGTTGAGTATATTTACTTGATGAACCACAAGTTTGAATTATTGAAAGGTTCAAGTAATTTCAGAGTGAAGTTGAAGATCGTCGTGACAAGAGGATAAAATGTCTATGATATGATCATAGAGATGAATATCTGAGTTACGTGTTTGGTACACAATTAAGACATTGTGGAAACTGTTTCACAACTAATACCGCCTAGAACACCATAGTGTGATGGTTTTTTTGAGAGGAAGACTGTAAGGGAATCCCCTACAGTATAATTGGTGCAAAAACCCAAATTGCAAGTACCGTGCCTTGAACCTGGGTGGGTGGGAAGGCATCACCCGTTCCTACTACTAGGCTATGCCTTAGTCTGCTTGTGTGATGGTGTGTCCGAACATCATAGATGCACCCTATTGGATATGGAGCATACCATGATGTCTCTTATCGAATTACCACTATCATTTATGGATTAGGCATTAGAGACAATCGCATTCACTTTAATAGGGCACCACATAATTCCATTGAGATGACACCGTGTGAACTATGGTTTAGAGAAACCTAAGCTGTCGTTTCTTAAAAGTTTGGGGCTGTGATGCTTATGTGAAAAAGTTTCATCCTAGTAAGCTCGAACCCAAAATGGATAAATGCATCTTCATAGGTCACCCAAAACATTTGGGTATACCTCCTATTTCAGATCTGGAAGCAAAAGTGATTGTTTCTTAAAAGGGTCCTTTCTCGAGGAAAAGTTTCTCTCAAAAGAATTGAGTGGGAGGATGGTGGAGACTTGATAAGGTTATTGAACCATCACTTCAACCAGTGTGTAGCAGGGCACAGGAAGTTGTTCCTGTGGCACCTACACCAATTGAAGTGGAAGTTGATGATAGTGATCATGAAACTTCGGATCAAGTCACTACCAAACCTCGTAGGACGACAAGGACAGGTACTGCTTCAGAGTGGTACGGTAATCCTGTCTTGGAGGTCATGTTCTAGACAACAATGAACCTACGAGCTATGGAGAAGCGATGGTGGGCCCTGATTCTGACAAATGGCTCGAGGCCATAAAATCCGAGAGAGGATCCATGTATGAAAACGAAGTGTAGACTTTGGAAGAACTACTTGATGGTCGTAAGGCTGTTGGGTACAGATGGATTTTAAAAGGAAGACGGACAATGATGGTATGTATCACCATTAAGAAAGCTCGACTTGTCTTTAAGATATTTTCCGACAAGTTCAAGGAGTTGACTACGATGAGACTTTCTCACTCATAGCGATGCTAAGAGTCTGTTGGAATTATATTAGCAATTAGTGCATGATTTATGAGATCTTGCAGATAGGATGTCAAAACATTGTTTCCTCGATGATATTCTTGAGGAAAGGTTGTATGTGATACAACCAGAAGGTTTTGCCAATCCTGAAAGATGCTAACAAGTATGCAAAGCTCCAGCAATCCTTCTAAGGACTGGAGTAAGCATCTCAGAGTTGGAATATATGCTTTGATGAGATGATCAAAGATGTTGGGTTTATACAATGTTTATGAGAAACTTGTATTTGCAAAGAAGTGAGTGGAAGCACTATAAAATTTCTGATGAGTATATGTTGTTGACATATTGTTGATCAGAAATGATGTAGAATTACTAGAAAGCATGTAGGGTTATTTGAAAAGTGTTTTTCAATGGAAAACCTGGATTAAGCTGCTTGAAAATTGAGCGTCAAGATCTATAAGGATAGATCAAAAACGCTTCATAATACTTACAAATGAATACATACCATGACAAGATTTTGAAGGAGTTCAAAATAGATTGGCAAAGAAGAAGTTCTTGGTTGTGTTATAAGGTATGAGTATTGAGTAAGACTCAAGACCTGACCACGGCAGAAAAGAGAGAAAGGATGAAGGTCATCCCCTATGCTTTAGACGTAGGCTCTACAGTATGCTATGCTGTGTACCGCACCTAACGTGTGCCTTGCCATGAGTCAGTCAAGGGGTACAAGTGTGATCAAGGATTGGATCACAGCACAGCTGTCAAGGTTATCCTTAGTAACTAGTGGACTAAGGAATTTTCTCGATAATGGAGGTGGTAAAAGAGTTCGTCGTAAAGGGTTACGCCGATGGAAACTTTGACACTCATCTGGATGACTCTGAGTAGTATACCGGATTCGTATAGTAGAACAGTCATTTGGAATAGCTCCAAATAGAGCGTGGTAGCTGCATCTAGGAGATGACATAGAGATTTGTAAAGCACAAACGGATCTGAAAGATTCAGACCCGTTGACTAATAACCTCTCTCACAAGCGAGATATGATCAAACCCAATGGGTGTTGGACTCGTTACAATCACATAGTGATGTGAACTAGATTGTTGACTCTAGTGCAAGTGGGAGACTGTTGGAAATATGCCCTAGAGGCAATAACAAAATGGTTATTATTGTATTTCCTTGTTCATGATAACTGTCTATTGTTCATGCTATAATTGTATTGACCGGAAACCGCAATACATGTGTAAATACATAGACCACAACATGTCCCTAGTGAGCCTCTAGTTGACTAGCTTGTTGATCAATAGATGGTCATGGTTTCCTGACCATGGACATTGGATGTCATTGATAACGGAATCACATCATTAGGAAAATGATGTGATGGACAAGACCCAATCCTAAGCATAGCACAAGATCGTGTAGTTCGTTCGCTAAGAGCTTTTCTAATGTCAAGTATCATTTCCTTAGACCATGAGATTGTGCAACTCCCAGATACCGTAGGAGTGCTTTGGGTGTACCAAACATCACACCGTAACTGGGTGGCTATAAAGGTGCACTACAGGTATCTCCGAGAGTGTCTGTTGGGTTGGCATGAATCGAGACTGGGATTTGTCACTCCGTATGACGGAGAGGTATCTCTGGGCCCACTCGGTAATGCATCATCATAATGAGCTCAATGTGACTAAGTAGTTAGTCACGGGATCATGCATTACAGAACGAGTAAAGTGACTTGCCGGTAACGATATTGAACGAGGTATTGGGATACCGACGATCGAATCTGGGGCAAGTAACATACCGATTGACAAAGGGAATTGCATACGGGATTGCTTGAATCCCCGGCATCGTGGTTCATCCGATGAGATCATCGTGGAACATGTGGGATCCAACATGGGTATCCAGATCCCGCTATTGGTTATTGGCCAGAGAACGTCTCGGTCATGTCTGCATGGTTCCCGAACCCGTAGGGTCTACACACTTAAGGTTCGGTGACGCTAGAGTTGTTATGGGAAATAGTATGTGGTTACCGAAGGTTGTTCGGAGTCCCGGATGAGATCCCGGACGTGACGAGGAGCTCCAGAATGGTCAGGAGGTGAAGATCGGTATATTGGACGAAGGGTATTGGAGTCCGGAATTGTTCCGGGGGTACCAGGTGATGACCAACATGTCCGAAAGGGGTTTCGGAGGCCCCGACAAGCGCTGGGGGGCCTTATGGGCCAAGGGAAGGGGACACATCAGCCCACTAAGGGGCTGAGCGCCCCTCCCACCCCATCTCACATAACCAGGAGAGGTGGGGGCGCCACCCCTAGGGCAGCTGCCCCTCCCGGCTTGGGTGGCAAGTTTCCTAGGGGGTGGGGGCGCCCAAACCCATCTAGGGTTTCCCCTGTGGCCGCCGCCCCTCCCCTAGGAAACCCTAGGGTGCCTTCCCCTCCTCCCTTCCCCCTATATATAGTGAGGGAGAGAGAGGGCAGCCGCACCCTTCCCCTGGCGCAGCCCTCTCCCTCCTCCAACATCTTCCTTTTCCTCCGTAGTGCTTGGCGAAGCCCTGCCAGAGAACCACGAGCTCCATCACCACCACGCTGTCGTGCTGTCGGAGTTCTCCCTCAGTTTCTCCTCTTCCCTTGCTGGATCAAGAAGGAGGAGACGTCCCCGGGCTGTACGTGTGTTGAACGCGGAGGCGCCATTGTTCGGTGCTTAGATCGGAATCAACCGCGATCTGAATCGCTACGAGTACGACTCCTTCATCCGCGTTCTTGCAACGCTTCCGCTTAGCGATCTTCAAAGGTATGAAGATGCTCATCCTCTCCCTCTCTTGTTGCTAGAATCTCCATCGATTGATCTTGGTGATGCGTAGAAAATTTTGAATTATTGCTACGTTCCCCAACAGTTTGTGCTAGCCTTCTTAAGGCAAAACTTGTTTAACTTATGTCTGTACTCAGATATTGTTGCTTCCGCTGACTCGCTTGTGTATCGAGCTTCTGTATTCGAGCCCTCGAGGCCCCTGGCTTGTAATATGAAGCTTGTATGTCTTTCTTTTGTGTTTAGAGTTGTGTTGTGATATCTTCCCGTGAGTTCCTGATCTTGATCGTACACGTTTTTATGTATGATTAGTGTACGATTGAATCGGGGGTGTCACAATAAGTAACGGAATGTGAAATACATGTTATGCGCGGGAAAGGAAGCCAATATTAAATTTTTGATCCAAGCCTTGTTCAAGAATTCAGTCGATTAAATCAGTTTACTTGCCGATTAATCCCTACTTATGGAGTCACAGTGAGTAGTCGATAAACTAATAAATCAGCCAATTAATTCATTAACTTACCGTTTAGCCTATTAATCCCCTACTCGGCAACCAACTGAGCAGCTACCAGTTAACGATTTCCTCAACAATGGATCCAAGCACTTCACACCTATACGACGGAAATTTTCAAAATGTCTCTAAGCTTCAATAAGTATGAGACATTAATTCAAAAGTTTTGGTGGGGGGAGAAAAATGATCACGGGAAGGTCCACTGGATGGTGTGGGAACACATGACTAAGCCTAGACTGGTTAGGGGAACTAGGTTTACAGTTATGCATCTCTACAATCAGGCTTTACTCATGAGGCAAGGATAGAGACTTTTGCAAAATCCCAATAGTTCATGTGCGAGGGTTCTCAAATCCAAGTACTGCCTGAATGATGACTTACTTGATGCAGTTTTTGAGTTTGGAATTCCAAGCTAACCAGGGCAGATTTTTCATCCCTCGATGTTGAGGCCATATGCAATATTAATGTTCTTGCGATGGATATAGTGGACTGGCAGCTACTCCGACGATGCCCACATGGAAGGTCCAAACCTATAGACCTAAAGGTTACCCATTATCCTACTAGAGGAGGCGCGGGCCAAACTGATAACCTAAAAAATTTACGGAAATGTTAACGCCCACACGTGTGGGCGTTGACCATCTCGACCACACGCATCCATCATCGTCCAGTACTATATGCACGAATCTTGACACAATCTGGCTGATTTTCTGTGCCACGTAGGACAAGGCGTGTGTGTGGTGTGTGACATAGTTCGCCCACACATCCGTTTTACCACACGGAGGGGCCGGTGTGTGGGCGTTTAGCAGTTCACCCACACATCAGTTTTCAGTCACACACAAAGGCTGGTGTGTGGGCATTTGCCATCTCGCCCACACGCCCGTCTCCTCTCCCACACGTAAGCTGCTAGTTGCCATGTGTTTTTGCAGCGCACATGGCAACTGCCTCTAGTGTGCTTTATAAGCAGGTGGCAACTCTCTTTTTTTACCCGAATTGCCATGTGTTGTTGCAGGGTACACGGCAACTGCCTAGTGTGCACGTAAGCAAATGGCAACTGTCTTTACCCGAGTTGCCATGTGTTTTTGCATGGTACATGGTAACTGCCTCAACGTGCACGTACATGGCAACTGCCCTAACGTGCATGTAAGCAGATGGCAACTCTTCCTTTTTACATGGCAACTGCCCTAGCATGCTTGTGAGCACATGGCAACTCTCTCAACTGCCTAGTGTTAGTATGTGGCAACTTCTAAAGTTATGAAATCATGGCAACTACATTAGATCAGACCATACATGGCAACTGCAGTTGAGCAACCATGGCAACTGCAGTTGTCCGACATGGCAACCGTAGTTCAGCGACATGGCAACTGCAGATAAACGAACATGGACGAGGGTCTGGACCATGGCAACTGCGGGCGCGTGGTGGGCGTCACGCGTCGCGTGCGGGACCAGAAGGGTACGAGGCCTGACATACGGGCGTGTGGGCGTTATCAACTTCGCCCACACGCACGCGTGTGAGAAGGTTCAGGAGGAAAAAAAGATGTGTGTGGGCATTAGTTGTTTTGCCCACACGTAGGTGTGTGGGCTGGTTGCTGTCCATGCCACACGAGACGTGTGGCACAACTACCCGATACACCACACGTGTGGCAGTTATCGGGACCCAAAATTTATACAGGTTACGCGGTCCAACACCAAGACCGCATCGGATCGGACCACTTCAATCTTGAGCAGCATTTGCCTCAACTTCCTCAACGCTATTGCAAGTGCCCATCCGGTGACATCAAGCACTAGCAGCCACTCCGACGGCAGCTCCGAAGACAAGTGCGAGATGGCGCTCCATATCGTGCTCGAGCGCTCGCGGGTCGGTGCGGGCAGCAACTCCGGGTCCGGTGCAATGCCTCCTATTGACCGTCGCCGCAGCGCCGATGCCAGCGCCTGCCGTTCCCGCCCCGCGCGCGGATCTGTGCTGGCTGCCTAATCTGCTCCGCCCGCCCGACGGCTTTCTCCACCTCCGGCCGCTGCTCCGCGTGGGCAGCGATGGGTTCTAGTGCTCGCTCCGCCGGTGTAGCGGATGCGGACTAGGAGTCGGAGGCACGCGTCGCCTGCCGCGAGAGGCAGAGGGTAAAGGAGATGGGGGCGGGTCCGACACGGCTGCGTAGTCCACCCACCGTCGTCGCGTGATGCTAGTGCCCAACAAGGAGGAGCTCTCCTCCAGTGGGTGTACTGTCGATCACTTACCACGGCGGAGACGGACGCCCGACGTCTCCGAAGGATCAACGCCAAGTTGCTCCAGCTCGATATTGAGCAATTCGAGCAGGAGGCGGTGGTGGCAGTGACAGCGGCAGAGGCAGCGAGGGTGGCCAAGCTCAAGCTCAAGCGCAAGCACGCACACATCGTCCGGCGCTTTCAAGGCTACATCGTCATCTCCTCCTCCTCCTCTAATGGCTCCGACTCCGGCGGCTCCGACATGGACCCACCTCCTGTTGCGGACGCCTACAGCAGCGCTGGCGAGCGGAAGGGCAAAGGGTCGGCAAGGAAGTGGTGAAGTCCGCCCTCTTCTTTTATATAATCTAGTTCTAGTATGTAGTTAGAATGTGCCGGATCATTGAACTATGTGAACTATGCCTGTTTGGTGATCTTTGAGTGATGTTTATGTGAATTATGCCCATTTGATATTGGTTTATATATTCGTTTCCTATCGATTTTGATCGTTTGGTATTCTACGTACTATGTTGCATGAATTTGTATTGATATAGGATGCCGGATTTGAGATACGCGGGGATGGAGACGTGGATTTAGGAAGTGCCTGACCAGTGTCCGCGAACGCACTGGCTGTAGATGCTCTTAGTAAGGCTGAGCTGTGGAGCGCCTCTCCTATCAATGCCCATACAAATGGCTATGCCTGGCCGTATCGTGGTTGAGCTTTATTTATAAAGGAGGCAGGAGGCTTTTGGGACTAATCACGAGTAAATTGCATAAAACCATCATTTTAAGGGTTAGGTTTGCGAAATACATTAGGATATAGTTTCTTCGCAGAAAACACCACATCTTGCGTAATTGTTTTTAAAAAAACCATTGATCGGTGGATTTGGCTCGGTTAAGTGCGTTTATGACAGATAGGGTCCTTTTTTGCCTACGTGGCGTAAGATTTCGTGTCAGGTCAATTTTAATATAATTTTACAAACTATTTCATAGATTTTACATAAACACCCCTAAATCAAAAAGAAGAAGAAAAATGCAATAAGCCCAAGTGCATCCTCGCCACTGGTTGGGGTGGTCAACGCAGCCGGCGTCTGGTGCCTCCTCGCGCAGGAGGCCAAATCCGAGGGAGGGGGCGGCACCCCTCGCAGGATCCGACAGCCGACGTTGGGCGGCTTCTCGCCCTGGAGGCCAAATCGGGGCTGCAACGCGGCATCCCTCGCCGGATCTGGCAACCCCCGCTGGGCATCTCCTTCACGGGAGGCCAAATCGGCACGGCCGCGCGGCATCCCTTGCCGGATCCGGTTGAGGTGGCGGCCCCGCTAGTAGAAAAATGGCTATAGCTAATATGGACATTAATGGCGCACCACGTATGTGGTGCGCCACTGCTATATAGCAGTGGCGCACCATATATAGGTACGTCATTATGGCCATATCACTAATGGCGCACACGCCCACGGTGCGCCATTACTAAATTTTTTTTCTTCAAAACTAGTAATGGCGCACCACACCCTCGGTGCGCCACTACTAACAATATTTTTATTTTTTTTCGAACTAGTAATGGCGCACCTGGGGATTGTGCGCCATTACTAGTTTTAAATAGTAATGGCGCACCACACCCACGGCGCGCCATTACTAACTTTGAGCAAAAATTTCACCAAATGCACCATCGAACCGCCTCTTCAGTTTTAAAAAAGAAAATGATGGAAATGTCAAAAAAAATATGTGTTTCCCATGTGATATGTGGTCTAGTTGTTGGGAAAATTTACAAATATGAATTTCGAATTTATTTGAAAAAATCTCTCTAAAATTTAGTAAAAATGGGCATAACTTTTGCATACGAACTCGGATTAAAAAGTTTTTTATATAAAAAAATCATCTACTCGAAAAGTTATATCCAAATTCAACAGGGGGAACCCCGTTGAAAATTTTTAGAATCCCAAAAACCTAACAGAAAAAAATTACGATGCTTTTAAGATCGGGAGGCAAAAAAATCGAAAAAAATAGCAATAGCGCATGAGTGAATAATGCGCCACTACTATTTTCCCGCCTTTACAATTCAAAAAAATAGCAATGGCGCACCAGTGCATGGTGCGCCACTGCTAAGTTGGGACAGAAGTAGAAAAGGGTCGGCCAGCCACTTACCCCTTCATTCTTCTCCTTCTCTCCTCCACTCCATCTCCTCCTCTCCTCCTCTCCTCCACTCCATCTCCTCCTCTCTGGCGACCTCCTCCTCCTCACGATGCTCCTCCTCCGGTGACCTCCTCCTCACGGTGCTCCTCCTCCGGTGACCTCCTCCTCCCTCCTCTCCTCCTCACGGTGCTCCTCCTCCGGCGACCTCCTCCTCCCTCCTCTCCTTCTCACGGTGCTCCTCCCTCCTCTCCTCCTCACGGTGCTCCTCCGTCCTCTCCTCCTCACGGTGCTCCTCCTTCCTCTCCTGCTCACCGTCCTCCTCCTCCTCTCCGGCGACCTCCTCCTCCTCTCCGGCGACCTTCCTCTCCTCCTCACGGTCTCTCCTCCCTACTCTCCTCCTCACGGTCTCTCCTCCCTCCTCCTTCTCTACTTCCGGCCACATGTGGAGTCCCCCGGCACAAAGAACGTACCAGATCCAGGTCGAGAACGAAATTTGAAAAAATTCAAGAAAAAAAACGAGCAAAAAAAACAAGCCAAAAAAATGAGCCAGATCTAGATCCAGATCCAAATTATGGCGCACGGTGGGGGTGAGACGGTGCGCCACTACTATTTTCCCGCCTTCAAAATTAAAAAAATATCAAAAAAAAGTTACCAGTGGTGCACATGTAGCAATAGTAATGGCGCACGACAAGGTGCGCCACTGTTACATGTAATACTAATGGCGCACCAGAGGTGAGCCATTAGTATTTGTTACTAGTGGCGTGGTAATAGTGGCGCACCTATAGTGCGCCATTAATAGCAAAAACAGGTGCGCCACTAACAACCTTTTTTCTAGTAGTGCATTGGGGGCAAATCGGGGCGACAGTGCAGCATCCCTTGCCGGAGGTGGCGGCGCCTAGAGCACGTGCGCGCACCGATGTCGGCAGCTCATGTGGTGGTGCGGGGCCGCGTGTGGTGCATCGAGGGCACCACCACCGTGCTGGAGTGGAGCGGGGACCACCGGGGCTGGCTCGAGGTGGGCCCTTACCAGCTTGGACTCGAGGCCGGCACGGCGTGCGTAGTTGAGTGGCGGCAGTGGCAGGCACGTGGTGGTGACCGGCGCCATCGAGTCCGAGGAACGCTGCGGCAGGCACGTGTTGTGGGTGTTCGACTTCAAGTCCAAGAACTGGACAATGGTGCGCCCTCCTCTGCAGTTCGCCGGCTTCGTCTACTCCAGCGAGGTACTACTTGCGGCAACGTGTGGGATCCTATCCTCGAGTGGCTGCGGGAGCGAGGCTGGCGAAGTCCAGGGAGACGGGGGAAGGGCCTGGGTGGTACGGGGAAAGAATGTTGGGGGTGCTTTTGCTTTTTGACCCATCCAGCGCTCTTTTTGGCAAAACGTTATGCCACGTGAGCGAAAAACATGCCACATCTGTCCTAAACGTGCTTAACCGAGCCAAATCCGTCGATAAGTGGTTTTTGCAAAACAATTACGCAAGATGTGGTTTTTCTGCAGAGAAATTGTATCCTAGTGTTTTTCGCAAATCTAACCCTCAAAGTGATGGTTTTACGCAATTTACACGGCAAATCACCAACCCGGTGCTAGGATCAAAATTTAAGTTGTTTAGTTTTTGCAGGATTTTTTGCCAACTCAAAGCTTAGCATCACTAATTCTTTGCCCCGGAGGTTGTGAAGCGTACGTAGGCGCCTTTATCGTTCTCTTTCTTTAAACGCCCACCACATAAGCGCTCTTGCCCAGAGGTCCATTTGGCACTCGCCAACATTGAAATGGAAATTTCCTCGCTGCCGTACATCTCACCAAAGCATATGCCTGGGACGGGAGCACACAGCACAGAGTACATACACGAATAGCCATCGGTTACAGTCCAAATCATCGTCCCAAACAAGAGATGTGAAGATAAAGAACCGTCTGAAATCCTACACTACACGGGGGAAAAAACGTCCCAATCACCACCTTTCGCTCTCAATGCCCGGCCGAATGCCAATTCGACCAATCATTGCCGGCCTTTTCCACGGAGCAAAGAAGCTGTGATCCTCACAAGGTTGTAGAGGAAACAAGAACATACACATACAAGAATCCAAAGCTCCATGGTTCAGAGTATTCTCTTCCCTTCGTCCGGCGCCTATAAAAACCATGCATGCCAATGATATCTCTCATCTCAGACTCAGAGATCGACAGCCATCTCACCAAAGATGAAGATCATTTCTTCCTTGTCCCTGCTTCTCATTTGCCTGGCTGCACTGCAGCTCCACGCAAATGCCTCTCAAGAGGCCCAGCTGAGAGAGTTCATGTTGTCTAGGAGGAACAGCGACAGCACCGACACGTTCAAAGTGCGCAACATAGCCGACAGGTTTGCCGGCAGCCTGAGCGCGGAGAGCTCTGTCTCTGACCAGAGCTCCATGAAGGCCGCCGACATGATCACGGCGTTGCCCGGGCAGCCGGAGGGCGTCGACTTCAACCAGTACGGCGGGTACGTGACCGTCGACGAGGAGAACGGCCGCGCGCTCTTCTACTACCTCGTCGAATCGCCATCCGGTGCCTCGGACAAGCCACTCCTCCTGTGGCTCAACGGAGGTTAGAATGATCAACAACAAGTTGATAACTCAAACATCTCTTGTACTACTAGAAAATTCTCAAGGACAGCAGTGACACACTTCATGCATACACAGGGCCAGGATGCTCGTCGCTGGGCTACGGGGCAATGCAGGAGCTGGGCCCGTTCCGAGTAACTGAGGACAACAGAACCCTCAGCAGAAACATGAACGCCTGGAACAACGGTAATGTCCCATGGCTAGCTTCTTCTACCCGTTAATCCTGCCTTTAGCACTCGATGTATCAGTGATCATGTACTCCCTCCGTTCCGAATTACTTGTCTTGGATTTGTCTAGATACAGATTTATCTAGACTCATTTTAGTGTTAGATACATCCGTATCTAGACAAATCCAAGACATGTAATTGGGAACGGAGGGAGTATACGGCAAGACTCTAATGCTTTGCTTGTGAAAAATAATGGCAGTGGCTAACGTGATCTTCCTGGAGTCGCCGGCCGGTGTGGGATTTTCTTACTCGAACACGTCTGCGGACTACGATCTCAGTGGAGACGAGAGAACTGCTGATGACGCCTACGTCTTTCTGGTGAAATGGCTGGAGAGGTTCCCCGAGTACAAGGGCCGCGCCTTCTACATCTCCGGGGAGAGCTTCGCCGGCCACTACGTGCCGGAGCTCGCCGCCACCATCCTGCTCCACAACACATACAGCAACAGAACCATCATAAACCTTCAGGGCATCCTGGTAGGTCAAATTAACTAGCTGTACCTAGATGAAATGGAACATTCTACGTGCCGGAGTACATTTTTTCTTTCTGTTCAAAACTGATGTTTGTCATGTTTTTTGTTGAAGGTTGGAAATCCGTACCTTGACGCCAACAGGAATATTAAGGGCGCGATCAACTACTACTGGACCCATGCGGTGATGTCCGACGAGGTCTACGCCAATATCACCAAGAACTGCGACTTCGACAGCGTGGATGGTACGTTTACGAACGCCGCATGCAACGGCGCCGTCGACGGGTTCAGCGCTGGCAACATCGATGGCTACAACATATACGCTCCAGTTTGCATTGACGCGCCCAATGGAACATATTACCCCAGTGGCTACGTAAGTCAGCAGTTATTCTTGGACTTTTTTTTTCTGAAGGACAACATTTCCTTTTCGAAATCCTTTTCGAAACGAGAAAAAGGGGAAAACATTTCTTACGTTTACAGTACATGTTCTGAACAGCTAACCGGTGTTTCTCTCTTCAAATTGCAGTTAGCTGGATATGATCCATGCAGTGATTATCCTACTCATGCCTACCTCAATGACCCAGCGGTGCAGATGGCGTTCCACGCTAGAATGACCAAGTGGACAGGGTGCACGTAAGATCCTTCAACTAGCAGCTAATATGCACCAATTAATCGGTTATCGATTTCACCCGCACTTAGGTAACTCATGTGATTTGTACGTGCATGCAGAAACTTGAACTGGAAAGATGCGCCAATGTCCATGCTGCCAACCATCAAATGGTTGATCGAAAGCAAGCTTCCGATTTGGATTTTCAGGTAACTGACTAAAGCAGTCTATTATTCTCAGACACTCTAAAAAGTAGAGTCTGGTGTAGTAACAAACCTGTCTCCATGTTTCAGTGGTGATTTTGATACTGTGTGCTCACTTCCGGGGACGAGGTATTCTATCCAGGACCTTGGCCTCTCTGTGACCACCCCATGGCGTCCATGGATAGCAAAGGAGGAGGTAAATAAATTCCCTATCGTGTACACTAGCATTCATCTTCACTGGATCGCCTCGAAATTGTTGGTTTTTTACACGGATGGTTGCACTTGCAGGTGGGAGGCTATGTTCAGCAATACGCGGGGGGATTCACATTCCTATCTGTGAGGGGTGCTGGCCATCTGGTTCCATCCTTCCAGCCTGAGAGGGCACTGGTGATGTTGAGCTCCTTCCTGAATGGGATGCTCCCACCTTACGTAGAACAGCAGTGATTCTTGACATGACGGCCATAAAACTCCATCCATGACAGGTCTTGGTTAGCGCCAAGCATGATGACAAGTGCTGTAGTTGAAGTCGTTGCCATAGTTTTTGGAACGTTCATTTGCTAATGTGTGCCTTACTATTTACTGGGTTGAGATCCTCTGTAGTACTGTACGGTGCTGTAGTGCGGATGACATGTGGAGCCGGGTCCACACGGCAGTCAGCAGTGATTATACTGCACCGTACAGTACTGCAGAGGATCCTAACCCCTATCACTTGTATCCCGTTACTGTTGAGAATGGTTTGTCCTAGTGGACAGGATTTCTTTTCAACGAATTTATGACAAGATCTTAAATAAAGATAAATGTTGTGCCTTATTGCGAGAATTGCCGAACATCACCGCCTTGCCTTCCATTATTAGATGATACCCCGTCCATTGTTGCAGGAATTCATTGCAATATATTTTGATAAATTCGAGTATGGATATTTGGATTAATAATATGAGAATTGAAACTAAAAGTATATGATTTATTGTTTTGATTTTTATATAGTTGTAAAATATTGACTGAATGTAAGTAGCAAACTAGTTTTTCCATGTGTGGTTGCATGTGGAGATCATTTCTCCCTATGCATGCTTGATCTTATCCTTTTTCCCCGGGCTAAACAAGTAATGCAAAATGCCCTCATTGCACTTATCTTGGTCATTACGCAAATAATTGTCTCTCCAAGAGTGTCATGATCATTCATCGGAATGGTGGGTATGAGTTATTGTGACTATGGTAAGGAGACTTTAGCTCTTATTGCCCATGAGACTAACATGGCAGTGAACCTGATCAAAATGTGCAATACATGGCTGCCAAAGATGTGGATAAGTATGCTAGTTTGATTGCTCAGAGGGTTTTGAGCATTTAATTGACGTAGGCTGAGCAAAATTAGGGCCCCCATCACAAGAACAACCAAAAACACCCCCACACACACCCACACACACAATAAAAAGAAAATAATATCTAGATCCCTAAGGGGTGAATTATTGAATGAAGCAGCCGCCTACTTTCAATTTGCATCGCCGCATAATGCAAACAGGAGGAATAGAAGGTAGATCCACTCGCCGAAGAGTCATCGCTGCACCATCACGTCAAAGATTTGAGATCCAAAGAAAGCATCCAAGGTCATTGTCGGAGCACATCTCACTATGGCTAGTTAGTTGGGGTAACAACTCCATGCAACTTGGGCCCCAAATCTACTGTGTACAAACGATGTCATTACTGAAGAATGCGGATCCGCCACCAGAAGGCCTCCAACCATGTGGAGGAGCCACCTCTACCCTCTTTTCGTGGACACCCCTACCAGAGATAGCAAACGACGGTCAGCACCTATATAAACTCCTAGATCAACGGACGACATATACTAGAGAAAACATCGTTGTGGTGGAGGAATATTCGAAATACAAAATCCAACTAGTTTGGTCACCGCCGCTACCCTGTGACCAAACCGAAGAACTCGGATCTCGCCAGTTGAACTGACCAGAGAGAAAGCTATGCTGCTAGCTCCACGGCACGCCAAGGTGGGGTTGAAGATGTAGCCACTCTTATTTGACACGATGTCATTACCCCCACCTTGCGTCACACCTCGAAACCCTAAATCTATCCGTACGTACAACCTTGATGGAAAACCCAAGGACTCCCATGTTCTCTCGTTGTTGGTGCAGCGGACCGGGGAGGAGAGAACTCCCGTATCGTTGGATTCTATATCTCTAATCGAATAAGTTGACTTCGTATGGGCATTTTACTGGCAGCTATGAAGATAATTGCTCTAGTTACCATTTTAGATACTTCCCCCATTTCATAAAGCATATAACCTGATTTAATTAACAACGGCAACCCAATATTCGGGGATCCCTTTCCCAAGCCCATACGTGTTTCCATGGATCTTAGTGTAACTAGTTTGTCTGGAAATATACATACTAATATTTTTCCACCATGACGTGTATATCCTGTTATTGCTCTTTGTCTTGCTTCTGTATGTCTCAGCTGTGATTCAAGCGGGTTCAAGTGCTTGAAGAGCATATCTACCAAAACAAATACTATTGCCTTGGCAGGATTTTCCTTTCATTCTTCATCTATGTTGTTTGCGAAATCTGGTTCTTTTGGGGTTATTGTCTATGGTTCTTCCTTGGTTCCATCTCTCCTGCAGAACTAGATATGATTTAGAGTTTCTTGTCATCCAGCTTGTCGCGAATGAAATGAGATACATGCAAATTTTGCCTTTGGGTGGAGAAGGGAAAGGGGAGCGAAAACCGCTGGGGTATCAGAGGATGTGAAGCTTAGAGCATCTCCAACAGCCGCGCTATACAAACGCAGCGCCGCAAATTAGACCGTTTTAGCGTGCGCGCAACGCGGCGGGTCGCTCCAGCGGGCGCGCAAAAACGGCGCACGCGCTATAACGAGTTGGGCGCGCGGTCGAAAGCACTATCCCGCGCGGTGTATTTCGGGCGCCTGCTACAGCGCGCGGCACACTCGACCGCTCGCGCCGCACTCTCTCCTCTCCTCCTCCTACGCCCCGCGCGCGCCGGCGCCCTACCACCCATGGACGCGCACACCGGCACCCCGCTCACCCCGCTGTACAGCCGCGACCCCC